>NW_022436977.1:4154634-4603632 GCF_009761245.1 Sapajus apella | reverse complement strand
TTAAACATTTTTTATATAAAATATAAAATATATATATATTTTTAAATATAAATATATATATTTATATTTTTAATATTATATATATATATATATTAGATAGTGCAGTGGTGCTATCTTCACTTACTGCAAACTCTGCCTCCCAGATTCAAGTGATTCTCGTGCCTCAGCCTCATGAGTAGCTGGGATTACAGGCATGTGCCACAACGCGTGGCTAATTTTTGTATTTTTAGTAGACATGGGTTTTCACCATCTTGGCCAGGCTGATAAACTCCTGACCCCAAGTGATCCACCCACCTCAGTCTCCCAGAGTGCTAGGATTACAGGTGTGAGCCACCGGCCCGACCCCAGATTAGTCTTCTTCCTGGGTCCTAACTTTCTGTGCCCCTTTCTCATTTGCTGCTCTCCAGTTAAAGGACTCTTCTTTCCCTTAAGTTCACCAAACCCACCAAGCCCCATCTCCTTTACTATTTTTCATTACCATGATTTCATCCTTTTCTGGAATCTGGCAACACCTCTATGAATGTGGCATATAATTACCAATTTCTTTGTACTGCCTTTTTCATGTGTTTAAGTCTTGTATCTCTGGAAAGGTTCTAAGATCCAGGGAGGAAGAATGGTTGAGAGAGCATCGCTTAGGAGTCAGAAGATGTAAATTGAAGTCTGGCTTCCAACACTTGCCTCTTGGGTGGCCTAGGATGTCAGTTTCCTCATTTATATAATTTACATAATGTGTCGGTACACCATGAAGTTATGAGAACTGAATGTTATGGAAATACATCATCAACTAGTAAACACTTTAGGCATGCTAATTGCTCTTCAGAAGCTATCCTTTCTCTAACGTCCCACTGGATAGCCCTAGCATGCTTACCACAGTGCTGTGGATGCAGTGAATGACAGCTCCATAAATCTTTGTACAATGAATGAGGAGGAAAGGCAAAAATAACAGTTTCTCAAATATTATAAAACTGCACAGAAAGATCTCTGCCTGGATAGCTCCTTCAAATGCAAAGAAGGCACATAAGAGCACATGTCAAACTGAGACTCGGATCCATGTTTTCATCTCTGAGTGGTTTTAAAAGCTAAGTCACTCCTTAATTCCCGGTAATAAACTCTAAATCAGCAATGCTAGAGATCCAAGGTTAGTTCCTGTGAACAACAGCACCGCCCTTCCCAGCCTCAACTCCGTGTGCTCTATACCTTGACATGAACACGAATGAGTAAAAATCAAAATGGCCCCAGATACGTCCTATGATGCCAAGAAAGAAATGGCTTCTACTCAGCAAGCAGCAAAGAGAGTTGCTATTTTCAGGTGCTCTCTAGTTTAGCAGATTACCAAGGTGATGACATTAAGCATAAGGCTGCCTGTTAATGGAATGATAAATGTGAGTAATTCAGTAAGGCTACTTAAGCAAACATCAGTTGAAAGATAAAAATCATCATAAAGACCACGGGGGAAGAATTCAGAGGCAGATTTGCCCAGCAGCCCAAACAATGGACCTGCTCCCATCCCCAGATGGGGCACCTGCTCATTTGTTGAGGGCAAGTCATTTTGTTAGCATCTAAGTGACACAGCGACTCCTCGACAATGCTGAGAGCTAGGCCCAATGCCTCAAGTTCTTTCTTGTTCCCCTTTCCCCTCTCACCCTGCAATAGTATATTTTCCTTCCAGACCCTCATCTTTGCAGGATTTTTTTTTTTCCTCCAAAGAACTATCCTTGTTCTCAGAAGAGGAGCCAACAAGCTCGGCATCACTGAACTATAAATGATTGGTAGTTACGTTTCCTAGATATATTTAGAGCTTCCAAGGGGACTGGAGGTTCTTAAATCCAGGGAGTGGACTTGTAACTGTGGAGCTCAAGTGTCTACAGGGCCGGGTGGGAGTAGTACTGGAAAGGAAAGTGGTTTTGAAGGGAGAGACACCCGAGTCACTTCAGAATAACATCATTTGGCTGCTGTCTTGGCTGCATCTGCACAAAGTGGGACCAGAACACTGCACACAAATTGCTCTGATCAAATCAAGGGGCCCTAAAGGAGATCAGGCTTGGCTTAAAAGCTCTTGGGCTATGAGTTAATAAGAATTTTAATAAAAATGGAAAGTATAGCCTGGGGCGCTGGTAGAATATCTCTCTGGCTTGCTGGTGTTCTATCAGTCAATCATATAATCTTTCTGACGTTACTAAAGTGAAGAGGGTAAGCGAAAACTGTGTGGACCAGAGATGATTTCAAAAACAGAACCTACAGAAACACCATCAGCTCTCTGATTGGCCTTCCAGATCCGGGAGATACACCTAAAAGTGAAGTCTTCCCCTGAAAATAACATACCAATGAAAACAACCCACTTCACATCACAAAGCAGTTTCCATACACATAGAACTGTCATGGCAACCCATGATTTCAGTTTATTACCATCCCTATTTACAGTTGAGGAGTCTGAGGACGGGGTGTGGGAGCCTTGATTCCAGGTCTTTGACTCTTACTTCTCTCTCCAAATTCCTCAGTAGCTTATTTGAACTCAAGCTGTTAAATCATGACGATCCTCTGCTTTCGTTTATTAACCTTACATGCAACCATGTAGATGACTGGCCTGTGCCATTTGATTCACCTCTAAAGCCAGAAAATATTATTAATTCATTTTACTCCCCAAAATTGGCATTGATATGAAAACTTACTACTGATTTAAAAACAAATAGCTTCTCTGGTATTTATTTTTGTCTGGAAAACTCAAGTTCTGTGATATTCAAGGCACAGATTAATACCTAGAGTGTTGCCCAGTCATTTACTTACTTCATTACACTGACCTCTTTTAGTGTGCCTAGTAATAGGCATATTTCTGATGGTTAAGCACTGGTCACAACAGTTTACATGCAAATTTGGTTTCATTGTTTTTGAAGCAGATGGCATTCGGCTGAAAATCTACTCTGCATGGTGTATCGTTAGTCAGCATGTGCTGGTGTAAATGTCATTCCATGGGAAAAGAGCATCCCCAGGCAGAACTATGATGTGGCTTGAAACATCCCTGAAAGATCTGGGCTGGCCACACTGCTTTATGTGGAGATGGAGAGAGGGGACAAAACTGAGGAACTTCGTCTTGCTCCGGATTTTTTAAAGCACGCACAATGACAGAAGAACAGATGTAAAAGGTTACTCTGGTTATCTTTGAATGTCTCTGACCATTCTTCATCCTTGCCACAGGCTCCTCCCCCTCTGCCTGCCCCAGAAGTGAAGGTCCCATAGGCTTCCTTGATCAGTAGGCTGATCATTCTACATGCCACGCTTCCCTGGGCACTAAGAAAATCCCCAGCATCATTCTCTAAGAAGAGCTCTCCGTGGGTCCAGGTTCCCTCCCCTGCAGCTCCCTGAACACTTCCACCCACATGTTCAGAGGGGACTCCAGACATAGCATTGTCAGAATCAACCTCAGCCTTCTTGCCTAACCTACTGTTTCCCAGGTTTTCTGTCTTAGCTGGAGATGCCTCCATCTAAACCCTGCAGGAAAGCTGATAATCTCTACCATCACCTCTCTTCATCATAGCTCATGTCCATTAGTCACTGAATCCTCAATGGGTTCTCTCCTGAAATATCCTCCAATCAGTTCCCTCCTCTGTCCTCCCACCTCTACTCTCCTAGGTCAGGCTGTCCACGTCTCTCGCCTACTCTAAGACACCAGCCCAAATTCTTGTTGCTGCAGCCAGCAACGCTTCTAAACAGCAAATCTGACCAGGGCCTTCCCCTGTTGAAGAATACTTCAGCGGTTTCCTAAGCTCATAATCACATACAAAATCCTTACCTTGACCTTGTTTTTTTTGGTTGATATGGGGTTTTGCTAAGTCATCCAGGCTGATCTCACACTCCTGGGCTCAAGAGATCCTCCCACCTCAGCCTCCCAAAGTGCTGTGATTATAGGCATAAGCCATCACACCCCATCCCTACATTGACTTTTAAGGCACTCTTGAACTTTTTGGCCCTTCCTTCATGTCACTAAAACAATTTCTTTCTTGTTCATTTTCTTTCTCACATTTCCTATCTTCGTGTCAATATATGAAATTTAAAAAAGCAGTCTGACTGGGAAAAAAATGAAGCCTATTTGATTGAGGTGATTCCAGACGTGGAATGAAGCTTGGCGAACACCAGCTCCTCCACAGGTGGGGCTTTAATAATTATGAAGCAATGAGGATGCACATATATCAATCAATGTGCATGCGGCACACTGCCAGCCTCGTCCCTCCTTGCACACGTCAATACAGGCTCAGGCATGGTAGCAGGTACTACAAGTTTCACATGTGAAAAGCACAAAGCAAGAATCGCCACCTCCTGCCCTGCGTTCCGTGGGGAGCCTGTTTGGAGCATAGGGGCGCACCCGCTCTAAGTCATGTCTCATGCTGGCCTGTAGCCTGGTCCTTGGTTTCCCTGTTGAACACAGCCTTTGTGTACCATTTACCCCTCTAAAGAACTCACTGTGGACAGTCTTCATCCACTGTGAGATCATAAAGGGCTCCACTCAACAAGTTAGCATCTGATTGTTTCTTCTCATGTTGCCAAAAAAACCTGGATATTTGGACACTTCTGGGAGCAACTGGGTTGTCTGCTTTGCATGCACGCATTTGGCATGTGAAGACACAGCCTGAAAGACAAAAGCCATCTCCTTCACGTCTGTATCTTTGTTGCCTAGCACGGGAGCTGGCAGAGAAAATGTCTCAAAATGCTTGAGAAGGAGCTTTAGAAATGAATAACCCAGCTCTAGCCCATGAAGGGGAGTCCAGGGGCCCATCCAGATCCTTCAAGGTGGCTTCCAAGCCCTTCTCTGAATAGAGACTCTGTTCTTACTGTCTCTCAGCTCCACTTGAGCCAACATAGGTGGTGGAATGAGCTGTTCCCCGCCCTCTTAGACCTCTATCCTATTGTTTCTGCCACCCCTACTCCCCAGCGTGCTGTTCCTCCAGTGCCAGACCTTACAGTTTGCTTTATCTACCAAGAATCCTAGAAAACGGGTGTCATTTGTTGACCCAGACATGGCCTGGGGTGGGGAGTTTACGCTATGAATGCATAGCACCAAACATCTGGAATAGAAAGGGAAAAAGCTATCCAGCTGTTTCTAACTATCCAGATGTCTGGCATGGGGAAGAGAAGCATCCCACCACCTGCCCCACTGTGCAGGGTGTGCTGTCCAAGCACGCAGGCAGCAGGTCACAGGGCCGTGGGGCCAGCCCATGCGGTCCAGGGTTGCCAGTCTGTCTCTGTGCAAGGTGAAACTGGACCTGAAACCACCAGACTGAAAAGGGCCCTCTTTCTGGAAGTTTTCTTTAGAAAAAACGTGGCAGAAGCAACAGCAGGTTCACAGGGAACCCACTCACACCAGATGTAATGGCATCTTTTATTTGTAGGTGTCAAAGAGTGTGACCAGTTCAAGATTTCCCTCTCTGCTTTCAGTTTCCAGGGCACATGGTTTAGCCAAAATCATGTGAAAAACTTCAGTGTCTTCTGGCTTTAACTCAGTTCCCCCAGACAATCTTCCTCTTTTCTTTTCAAGGGAGCATTTGGCTAACCACATGGTCATCCTTCAAAACATTCATTCAACACGTATTTTGTAAGTGCTTATGTGTCAGGCACTGTGGGAATAGTATTCATATATTGTACCCTGAATGAATATAATGACAATTTTGACTAAACAATAATTACATTAATGATGGTGATAATAATTAAAATTACATATTGAGCATTTAGGTACCTCACTCAATAATCTCATTTGTATTTCTTTATTTAATTTGTCAAACCACCCTAAAAATAAATGCATTACTTTTAACGGCAAAAACTGAAATTCCTTTGGACACTAACCCAGTATCTCCTAAGAAGCTCAGAGAGATTAAGTCACTCACAAAGCCACACAGCGTATTGATAGTTTAGCTCGAACTTGAATGCAAGTCTTCCTGGAGTTCGGCGACCACAACCTTACTCTCTGCATTATATCAATGCACATCGGCACAGTGGATGTGGCAGAGGACCCAGGGTAGGTATAAGGAGTTCGTAACTCCACAGAGCACCATTCGCTGTATTCCGTGAGACTGGCACTGGCTAGAGCACATCTCTACAGCATACACAGAGGATGACTCCCCCTGGAGTTGTAAACCACAGTGACTCTGTCCCGTGTTCACTCACAGGCACCAGAAGCCTGGGAGGAAATCAAATCCTGAATAGCAATCGCTATGCGTGCCTATGTATATGTGCATATATCACATATGTCTCTGCGCAGCTATGGGGTGTCTAGAATGAAGGCTGGCGTCTAGTAGGAACTCTTACATTTCTGCTGTTTGCCTAATTAAACAAAAACATTTAAAAATGTCAACAGAGAGAGTGGATGCCCAGACTGGAAGAGGAAGTAAGAGCTATGTCCTGCTGTGGGTAGCAGGCGGGGGCAGGGGCTGGAGAGTCTTGGAACAGCCAACGGACAAGAGCTGTCATGATGGGAAGGGGCTGAGTGTGTAGACTTGGGCCTGAGATGCCTCTCACAGGGAGGAGGACATCTGGGTCTGCAGCAGCAATCGCAGCTGTTTCTGGGGTTCGCCTCACTCGCTGTCTTAGCATGAAAACCGCGGTTTCCTTGGACAGCCTGGTTCTCGGGTGGTCCACTTGTGCCTCGGAGGGTTCTCAGGGGGAAAGGAAGGATGCCTGTTTCTCTGGTGCCTCGTCTTCTCAGCCAGTGTCCTCCGCACCTGCCCCAGAGGGCTCTGACACAGTTCCGGTGGAGACTGAGAGCTCAACCTGGGGTCGGGTAAAGGCGAAACTCCCCAGGTTCTCAGGCAGGATTCAGGTCCGTGGCTGCAAAGCCAGGCTTTTTGCCTTTAACCAGAAGTCTCTGGACAATGGATTTGTAGCCATGACACACAGAACCCTGTCCCCACTCTCACCAGCAGTGGCTTGGCCCTGGGAAAGTTAGTTCAGGACTCTGGGACTCAGGAGTCCCATTTAGAGAAGGATCAAGAGAGTGCGATGTTTGCTTAGCTGCTTTTTCCCTCCAGAGAGGGACCCAGCACGTGCCCTGCCACTGCTAGGCTGGCGGAGGACAGGAGGGAATGACCTCTGTGTTCACAGCACGTCTTCCTACCCAGCCTCTCTGGACATCCCAGGAACAGGGGGCTTAGCTTCTGGTTTGTGACAAGGGGAGGATGCTTCATGATCCCCCATGCCTGTCTCCATGGACTGGCAACCTGTCTGGGAAAGCATCTGCCTGGCACCGTGGCTACTGCCATCAAAGCCTGACCAGCTGGAGCCCAGGCGATAGTTTTTCGAAAGCTGTTACCCAAAAAAAGCAACACTGAGTCTGGTGTAGAGATAAGTATCTGTGCCGTCACACCACACGGGGAGGGAGGGTGGCGACAATACCACCTCCTTCCTCGACAACGATGCCTTACGGAAGGCAAACACACGTAGGCATTGAAAGTAAAAACAATCAGCGCACTTACCAAACGTTGACTGACTCCCCGTAAGCATGTTTTCACCAGAAAGCTCAGGGAAAGCACTCTTTCTTGTTTTCTCTCCACGCCACTCCACAGCTGACCCAGCTTGGAGAAACACACGCCCAGAGACTCCAAACACCTCTGAGGCGGCTGTGAACCCTCTCGGGGCCTCGGGCACTGCCAGGTGCCCTCCCCGACCTCCTAGGTATGAAACACAGAGGCATCTAGGGCTGAGTGACTGTGTGCTGCCAAAGAGAAAGAGAGAGGAAGCGAAGCCACAAGTTGGATCATCCAGAGGCCACTGCGCCCGCCACCATCCAGCCAGCAGCTCACCTGGCAGTGCCTACTGGCAATGGGCTCTCTCTGTCTCTCTCTCCCTTTCTGTGGCTTTCTTGCTTTCTCTCCCCCTCTCTCTGGCCTTTCTTGGGGGTTGTATTGGCTCTGGAAAAGAAGGACCGTGCCATTGCTTCTGACATTGCACAGGAAAGGAAGATTTAAAATGCCATTTAGAAAGACCTGGATTTTCTGTCTTTGACGAAAGGGATTCCTCCCTCGCAAAGGGGGTGGATTAGAAATGATGGAACAATCCGAAGGCTATGAGCGGACAGGCGGAGCCCCGCAACCCTCCACACACCTGGTGAGGCCGTTTTCTGCCCTCATCCCTCCTCCCAGTCATGATGTTGTGCTCCACCCTCTACCTCCTTTTTTTGGTTGTTACGGTTCCAGCTCATTGTCACTTGTGAGGAAAGTGAAACCATCCACTGTGTCTGGTGTAAAATGGTCGCAAATCTTTTGGAGGAAAGCAGGATACAAATGAGTCACGGTGCCAAGTAGTGCCCCTGGGGCTGCAGGACCCAGGTCCACTGATCCCAGATGCTGCCCCCACCTCCGGGAGAGAGAACAGCACTGTCTCTCCTCCCCTCGCACTGCGGTTTGGGTCAGTGCCATCACGGATGCCTTCTCAAAACACACCTCTGACACTCGCTTCCTTCTCCTCTGTGGTTGCCAAGCTGACCCATCCCTTGCTCCTCAGCTCCTTTCTAAAGTTGATGAATTTGTGTTTTCCACTCCCTTCCCTTCTCCACTGCCCCCGGGCCCTCGTCCTCTTTGCTTGGAACTGAGAGAGCCTCCCTGCCAACATTCCTTCTTTCTCCCCAAACTGATGACAGGTGAAGATTTCTCCAAACAGCAATTTCTTTAATGTCATCCCTGCTGGAATACCCTCTTTGGCTGCCCACGGGCAGCAGGATCAAGTCCAACTACCTTGTCTCGGCAGACAGAAACTTCTACCTCTTGACCCTAAGTTACTTTTCGAATATATTAATCATAAGAGATATATTTTAAGCTGCCATTTATGATTTATGGGCTACTTAGTACACATCAGATGCAGTGTTAAGCAGTTTCTGAGCTGGTTCTCACAAGAGTCCTCCATGAAGTTTCACTACGTGCACTTTCCATTTTCAGGCCTGTGGAGATGAAGTGGCTTGAGAAGGTTGTACAGTGAGTTGGTGGTCAATGGTGAGCACTGGACTGCAGATCTTATGATGTCAAAACCCAGCTCTTGACTCAGCCCTATTTTTTTTTTTTTTTTTGAGACAGAATCTCACTCTTGCTGCCCAGGCTGGAGTGCAGTGGTGTGATCTGCGCTCACTGCAACCTCCGTCTCCTGGGTTCAAGCAATTCTCCTGCCTCAGCCTCCTGAGTATCTGTGATTACAGGTGTCTGCCACCACACTTGGCTAAGTTTTTTATTTTTTAGTAGAGGCAGGGTTTCACCATGTTGGCCAGGCTGGTCTCAAACTCCTGATCTCAGGTGATCCACCCGCCTCTGCCTCGCAAAGTGCTGGGATTACAGGTGTGAGCCACCATGCCCGGCCAACCCAGCCCTCTTTACTGCCCCTTCTAGGTGAATGGATGATCTGTGCTGCTGTCACACCCTTCCCCCGACCCTCCACAGGTCCTGGGCTGCCTCGGTCACCCCCTTACAAACCCAAACCAGTGCCTGGGGCACAAGAGCCCTAAAGAGCCCTCAATCCATATGAACTGAAAGTGCTCAGCCTTCAAAGTAGAAGATGGGATGGATAAAGATGACATGCAACCCAGGAAACTTCAAGTGGGTGGGCAGGGAGTGCTGGCGTGCCACATCTGATGACCGAGAGTGGGTGATGGAAGGGCTGGGGCTGGCTGTATTCATTTGAAATGTGGGTCCTTTCACGGCATCCTGCGGCAGGCGTTTTCTCTGTCCACCCTTCTTTTTCACCCAGTGCCCCTCTCAAGAAGCTCCATTCCTAAGGTAATTCTCCGAATGCCCAAACCCAAGAACTACTCAGCCAGGAAGCTGGGTTCTGCCTCTCTCCCTCCTCCTGCTGTTCTACTCCAAGGAAGAAGGAACGACCTCGCTGGGCCACTTGGTCATTTGTTTTATCCTTGCTCAAAGCACAAAAATGCATGAATCTCAGAGTTCCTGTTAAGAAGAGCCGCTCCCTGGTCAGTCTCTTCCACTCTTACTTCCTAAAAATTAAAGAGGCAAGGCAGAATCAGACAGAGTAGAAGGTAGAAGAGGCCTCTTAGTAGCCATCAAGTCCAGGTCTCTCATTTTACAAGTGAGGACACTGAAGCCTGGAGAGAAGTAATTTGTCCAAGGTCATTCCGTATGACAATGGTAGAGCCCTTTCTCCCAAGCATAGAGCTCTTTCCTTGTCCCTGTGATGTGGCTGCTGTGGCCACACAAACCAACTGTTCCTGTTGTACCTGTCATGGTCAAATGTCCACTGGCTGCCCAAGGACCAGATGAGATACAAGAGCAATTCTTCCCACGTGTCTTCACAGTTGTCAGGAGAGGTTAAGGATACTTTCAAGATTCACACTCTGACTATGGCAAGCCAGGTTCTCAAAGGGTTAAATGACCGATGAAAAGAAAGCCAAAGTTTGGGTCAGGACCAGCGACAGACTGGCTGGCACGACCCTGTCTTCCTGGGGATGGCAAAGTTCTTCATTTGGGCAAGGCCCTTGAATGTCTCTTTTTGCTTCTCCTCGGTCTCTGGTGTTCCTGCTGGATTAAATCTTAAAGCATACCCTGAATGCTAAATATCTCAGGATAATGCAGAAAGTCCTACCTCAGCTGGGGTTGGCTCATCTTTCTACAGCCTCACCCTGATATACCTACTCTGCTCAGGGCACACGAAACATAGCCCACGTTTACTTTTTTTTGTAAATATCTTCATTTACTTTTTTTGCTATTCTCTCCACCAGGAAAATCTTCCCCTCCTTACCCAGCAAACTTGCACTTGACTTTGAGGATGGCGTTTCAATGCCTGCTCCTTTTCACAGCCTCCTCTGGCTCTTCTCTCTTAGTAACCTCGCTTGTCTTCCCAGAGAACTCTGTTCATGGTGCCTCTCTGCCCTTCCTAAGTTGAATTCTAGCTATTTGTTAACATGTTTCCTACTATGGCTGTCCTGAGGCTCTCTCAAGGACAGTGACTCAGTCATATTCATCTTTGTATCCTGAGTTGTCAGTTCAGTTTCTGGGACACAGACAGAACAAAAGAATTACTAGCTTCAACTATACAGAAATGCATCTGCTTAAGGAAAACTTTGCTCCAAGTTCCCAAATGAAAAAGCCAATAAAGGTTGCTTTTTTTTTTTCCCCCTCAGAGTATAGCAAAGGCCCCTGACTAGTCAGTTTCCATTTTGAATGGTAAAGTGTCATTTTACAAGCTGCTGCCATGAGCAAACCTCCATGTATGTCGAATGCACACTTGTGTGCATGCACGCACACACAGGAGCTAGAAGGAGCTGACTGCTCTGTGGCAAGAAGCGGCAAGGAAGATAAGATCACCATACTGCAAGGGAAGGTAAGCCACGTGATGATGTGGGTAACCCCAGGCACAGATGACACCCTCAGCGAGGCCCAGCTTAAATCTAACCACATCATCTTTTCATGAAACAGACATGAAAAAGTAAGACTAAGACAATTACAAAAAAGGTGGTTTAATGCCTTCTTGCCTCGATGGTATCACAGCTATTGACTCCAGGGCTACACTTGGGGAAACAACTCTCTGAGATAAGGAGATGAACTATCTGTTCAAAAGAATGTGCAGGAAGCTAAGGTAACTGGGCAACACATAATGAAACGGTTTGTGGCCAATGAGCCATCTAAACAAAAGTGTCCCTGCATCAGTTGTGTAAGCAAAGGAAACCAAACCCACCCTTGTTTCAAAGTGAAGACTTTGTGGGTGCCAATGTGTATGTGTGTGTGTGTGTGTACTCACTATCACAGTTAAAGTGAAATTCACAGCTCCTCCAGCTGTGGCTGACACTGGTATAAAATGGAAAGGTTGAAAAGGTGAGACAAGTTGTCATACAGCAGCCTTGAAGTGCCTTTCCGGGTGACGCTGCCTGCTATGTGAAGGTTCATGTGGTGAATGACCATCACTACATTAACACAAATTGAGATATCAGCACTGATTTATCAGTGTATGTCCCAGAAAGAGACACTGCATTTCAGCATCATGGTATTCTGATATAGTTAGGTTCTCAATTCTCTGAGCCACAGACAGTGGTGTGTTTCTCCTCTCTGAAGCTCTGCTAATGCCTTGTCTGTATTTCCCTGACATATGGTTTCCCCCATCAGTTTTCAACCTTTCCATTCACCGAAGCAATCTTCTGATGATTCTTTAAGGTCCTCAGATCTACACAATGTGACAGCTGGGATGGGCTTCAGGGGGTGTCAATTGCAAGCTTTACAGGCTCTAAAACTTGCCATTGAAACTCAGCTGTGGCATCAGTCAATGTTCTTTGATTTCAGGTAAGCCACACAATCTAAATCTGAGCTTTCTCATCTACAAATGGGGACTAACAGAACCCACCTTCAAGTTGAGTTTGCTTTAGAAATATATGAGTTGCTGGGCGCGGTGGCTCACGCCTGTAATCCTAGCACTTTGGGAGGCCAAGGCGGGTGGATCACGAGGTCAAGAGATCGAGACCATCCTGGTCAACATGGTGAAACCCCGTCTCTACTAAAACTACAAAAAATTAGCTGGGATTACAGGCACGCGCCACCATGCCCAGCTAATTTTTTGTAGTTTTAGTAGAGGCGGGTGGATCACGAGGTCAAGAGATCGAGACCATCCTGGTCAACATGGTGAAACCCCGTCTCTACTAAAACTACAAAAAATTAGCTGGGCATGGTGGCGCGTGCCTGTAATCCCAGCTACTCAGGAGGCTGAGGCAGGAGAATTGCCTGAACCTAGGAGGCGGAGGTTGCGGTGAGCCGAGATTGCGCCATTGCACACCAGCCTGGGTAACAAGAGCGAAACTCTGACTCAAAAAAAAAAAAAAAAAGAAAGAAAGAAATATACGAGTTAATTCACATCCAGCACTTAGCACAATCAGCACAAAGGGACATCTCAGTATGTGAAGCTCTTTTTATTACCATCACCAGCATGGTCCCTTCAGACCCTTTTAATCTTGAGACCCAGAGAGGTAACGTAACTTGTCCTAGGGAAATGAGTTTTCGTTGAGACAACAGCTATTGTCTCTGCTATGCAATGATTAAACCAAAGACAGCGGCAATCGTTAAGTGGCTGGCAGGACTCAGGTCGACTTGTTCCCAGGTCAGAACCACATTCGTGCCCATACTGTGATTTATCATTGCATACTTACGTTTTTTCAGAGTGTAGCCCTTGATAGGTACTGTATAAATATTTATTAATCAGCTGATTGCAAATATCACTGCTGATTTTCAAAGCAACAGGTTTCTCCTTCGTAACTGCTTCTCCTCCACACTAGCACGTCCTAATAATTTCAGAAAACTCATCTAGGAAGGACTCATACTAATGTGTTATCAGAGGGAAACATTCCACCCCTTTTTGGAATGCAGATATAGATTGCTCCAGATTTCAGGAACACTAATTAGAGCCGCTGGTAATTTGACTGAAGCGCTAAAGCCCCAAAGCACTCACAGAAGGCACCTCTGTCCTCGCACATTAGAGCTTTTGTCACTACATATCAAAAATGGTCGAGCTGCCTTTTGATGGTACCTACAGCCTGGATGACAGGATCAAGATGCCAGCCCACCAAATCCGTCATTGGAAAGAAACTTGGGGCCAGCCTATTTCCTCCCAGTTGAGGATGTTGCACAGAGAGCTGTTTCTAAATAGGATAGTCTAATGAACATTGCTATTATTTTTATTGTCTGCTGCAGTATTGAATATGCTTCTCATATTCTAGACTTTATGCAAAGCCACCATGACCTAAATGTTTAATTCAGATCTTTATTTTCTGTTTCATAACCCCTTTTAGTAGCACTGTAAAAATCCAAATGGATATACATGATTCTCTTTTATTACTAAGCATTTTGGGCTGTACTTTTGTGGTTAATATCAGGGTCAGAGGAAGAGCTCAAGAGAGCATGGGTATAGCTTAAAAGTGCCTGGAATATACTTCTTGTCCTAGCAATTGATACCCTCTCATTGCTTCATTGAATTTTTCCTGTTTTTAACCTCTGCCCTTGTTTTCAGTAATATTGGTATAATGAGTTGAATAAATGGCCCTATCTAAAAAGAAATGGGAAAAAATATCTGGCTTTGGCTGAAATTCCCTGAGGATTAAAGGTATGAGGGTGAATGCAGAGATGAACTTAGAGATCTATGAAATAAACAGAGACAGGGTGTTTCTAGGAGGTTGCAGCCAAGCAAGAGTGTAATCAGAGTCTGTGGCTGAACGTCAGCAGCTTTACCAGAAGACATACCCTTTCTAGAATCTCCTGCTCCATCCCCCACTTCGGTGGCCTACTCAGAGCCTCTGAAATTGGGGATGGCTGATGGAAGTGACAGGTAACCCATATGTTCTATGACACTACACTGTTCATTGCTTTTCTAAACACCACCTAAGGAGACTTTGCACAGGATTCTGAGAACAGTGTCTAGCCATGTACTATCCAAAATGGTAGCCACCAACCACATGTAGCTGTCAAGCACTTCAAATACGGCCAGTCCAAACACAGGTGTGCTTTACGTATAAAACCCACACGAGATATTGAAGATGTGATACAAAAAGAAATATAAAATATCTTATCAATAAGTTTTCCATATTGATTACATGTTGAAAGGATAATACTTTGGATATATTGGGTAAAGAGAAAATGTTTTATTAAGGTTAATTTCAGCTGCTTAGTTTTCCATCTTAACATGTGGCCACTAGAAGAACATTTAAACTGACAAATGTGATTAGACTGTATTTCTACCAGACGGCACTGGTCTAGACAACAGCCAGGGAAGTTGTCTTAATTCACGTACAAGTTAGTCCAGTGAAAACACAACTCCCCAGCCCTCTGCCCATGTTCTAATGTGCTCAGAATGAAATCCACCCTCCTTCTCTGGCCCTTGCAATGCTGAGGGACCAGGGTCCTGCCTCCGGCTCTAGTCTACCCCTCCGGCCTCCCCGGCTGCTCACTTCAATCATGCTGGCATTTTCCTCAGAATCTCCAGGCTTGTGCCAGGCCTAGGATCTTTGCAGTCTGCCCCCTTCATCTGTTTTTGTTATTTGGGTCTCCTCTCAAGTGCCACCTCCAGAGACAGGCCTTCCCTCACCTCCTGTGTAGGAAAAATAATGGCTCCCAAAGATGTCATCTCCTATTCCCTGAAACCTGTGAATATGCTACATTACACGGCCAAAGAGACTCAAAGGATGAAGTATTTTGAGATATGGAGATGATCCTGGCTTATCCATGTGGGCTTCGTATGATCACAACAGTCCTTGTAAGGGAAAAAGAGGGAGGAAGGGGAGTCATAGTCAGAGAGGGAGGTGTGACAACAGAAACTGAAATTGGAGAGATGCAGGGCTATGAGCCAAGGAATGCAGGCGGCTTCCATGAGCTGGACAAGCCCAAGATACAATTCTTCCCTGAAGCCTCCAGAAGGAATGCACGCCTCCAACCTGTGTTAGTCCATGCTCGCATTGCTATAAAGAACTACCTGAGACTGGGTAATTTACAAAGAAAAGAGGTTTAACTGGCACATGGTTCCACAGGCTGTACAGGAAACATGGCTGGGGAGGCCTCAGGAAACGTACAGTCATGGCAGAAGGTGAAAGAGAAGCAGGCATGTCTTACACAGCGGAGCAGGAGAGACAGAGAGAGTGTTAATGGGGAGACACCACACACTTTTAAACAACCAGATCTCATGAGAACTCATTCACTATCATGAGAACAGCAAGGGGGAAATCCACCCATAATCCAGTCACCCCCCGCCAGGCTCCTCCTCCAACACTGGTAGTTATAATTCAGCATGAGATTTGGACCGGGGCATAAATCCAAACCATGTCACAGACCATTTTAGACTTGTGACCTCTAGAACTGTAACAGAATACACTCATACTGTTCTAAGCCAAACCATCTGTAGTTATTTGGTGTAGCTGCAGTAGAAAATCAATATACCTCCCAACTTGAGACTGTGCTCCACCCATGCCCCAGCTCCTCTCAGTTCTTCTTTTTGGATCCTTTGCTGCTATTAGTTTCTAATTTCTCTGAGGATTTGTTTACTCGTTTATTTTCTGTCTCTCCAGACTAGACTGTGGGCTCCCCTAGAGCAGAGACCTCCTCTGTTTTAATTACCTCTGAATGCTCCGCCTTTGCACAAATGCCTGACACACAGCAAATGCTCACTGGTATAAATAAATGGTTGAATGAATGAAGGAAGGAATGACAGACAATCAGGTATTTCACACATTCACTTGTAGCCAGTTGGGTAGCATCTGAAAACTTTTAGGGAAAAAGTATACCCCAACTATTTATAGATGAAATGGACAACATTGACAGATACAGATACTGGACAAGGCTTCCTATTTATGAGGTACCATGATGATGCTGGGGAGATACAAAGAATTTGATGATCCTCTTACAGTCTCCACTGAGAGGCAAGCATGGGCACATCATAAAACCTCGCCAAAGTACACTTTTAGTCGTTGGGGCCAAACGAGTGGTGGGGCATTAGGTATGAGCAGTGATGTGCTTAAAAAAACCAGCTTACAAAACAACAGCAAAAACAAGGGTCTGATTTGCAATGTTTGTGAATTTCTGTGTTGTAAATATTCCTACAGTGATTGATTTCAAGCTATCATTGTGATGTCTCTGACTGTGGGGCCAGGAAGAAATATATACACAAGGATGGTCTTGTTGAGGAGGCAGGATTTCAACTGGACCTGTAAGGGTTGGTGGGCTGTGGATGGCCTGAGGATAGAGGAGGAAGCATCTTGCACACAAAGGGAAGAATATCTTCAGGGCTAGTGAGGTGCGGTCTCAAAGGCCCTTGTGGCTCTAGTGGGTTTCCTGTCACTGAGAGAAGCAGAAATGAGCTACTAATGAGACATCATCATGAAGAGGGCTCCCTGGAAAGATGCAGGGACAGGGAAGACGTAGATGATTTTGTAGCCCTGTGGTCATTTTAACAAGCATGGGGGTATGGCTAAAGCACAGGCTGCCAAAGCCCGGGGAGGAGAATGAACAGTCCATGTTCATGGAGCTGGTCCCAGGACAACTCGACCTGAATCCAGGCTGACGCCCTCACTCATTCTGCCTCTCACACGTTTATGGTTGACATAACGTGCAGCTCCTCCATCCCAACGATGAGCTAGCAAGGGAACTTAGAACAACCCTCTTTCGAACAGTTCTCAAAGTATCCCTCCCTGAACTTCCCCTCCTCATTCCATGAATCACCTCCGCTAATTGGCAAGCACGGGAGGTTTGATTCTGAGGATCTCGGGGCAGTGTTTAAGATGCTGGTGTGATGTTTAAGCAGGGGGTCAGATAGTACCCAGATTCAAATCCTGACTCCCCATGACTCCTCCACTGCGGAGGTTACTTGATCTCTCTAGACTGGGGTCCTCATCTCTAAAATGGAGATAATAATGATATCCGCCTGTGAGGGTTTGGAGCAGATTATATGATGCCTAAGAGACACCCTGTCCCGTGCCTGGTACATGGTAAGTGCCCAATTCATGTCACAGTGATGGTGATGATCATGTTTTCCCCTTCTTAAGGCCTTGCCAGACACAGCGGAGCTGCTTTCCAGCAAGCCCCTTTCCCATCTGTAGTCACCTGCCCATCAACTTGCTCTGAGCAGGGAGCCCTCTAGAAACCCAGTCCGGCATCCTCCCA
This sequence comes from Sapajus apella, assembly GCF_009761245.1. Lineage (NCBI taxonomy): Eukaryota > Metazoa > Chordata > Mammalia > Primates > Cebidae > Sapajus > Sapajus apella. The sequence continues at coordinate 4,586,026 of NW_022436977.1, read as the reverse complement.
GGCCGTGTCTTCCTTGCTGATCACTTTAAGAGCAATGCATTCTTCTGTGTTCAGGGTGAGATGTTTTCCTTGCTTTGGGCATGTTTTAGTGAAAGACAAGGATAAGGCCATTATGTGAACACAGGGACAACAATGAAAAAAAGACTGCTTTCTGAAAAGCACCGAAAAGCCTTATTTTGCCTGAATGGCCATTATTTTCATTCTTTTTCCCCACACACAAAGCACCAGAGCACATTTCATTCAGTCTGTTGCTGAGTGAGTGGGTGTGAAGATGCAGTACAAACAAAAGCAGTAACATATTGCTGTTGTCAGGACTCTTGTTAAGCGCTTCGCGAGGTGGACCAAGCTTCCCCGCTAGTGCCGCTGCTTGAGTCATCAGGAGCAACAATGTACATATATACACATAAATAGAAAAACCCTCCATAATCCCCGACATGGTTACACGGCGATTTACGAGCAGGAGCTGGATTTCAAAAGTCGGCAGAACATAAAAGCACAGTTTTCTTCTAAGATGATGGCACCTTGTCAGCCCCTTCCACAATCGTATGTGTGGATCCTGACTGCCTTGGACATGCAGCTCCTCCTGTGCAAGAAGGCAAAACTGCTCCATTCCTCTGACACATTAGGGCCCCCTGGTGTGAGTGTGAAAGGCCTCAATGGGGTTGGGCGTGTTGGTAGCCAGGTGCCTAGAGAGTGGGGAGGATGTGTGAGGTCCCAGGGTGCTGGGGTGTTCTAGGTCCCAGGCTAGCCAAACCACATAACTCAAAGCAGGAGAAAATCTGCCAATTTCTACTCTGTGTTTGCTGAAAATAAAAGCAATTTTGAAGAGGAAAGGAGATAAATCTTGGCACTTGCTTCCTTTGCCATGCAAACCTTGGCATTTACCATAAATTGCCCTTTCTCAAAGACAATTCTGTGGCTTTGGTTGTGAGGATTACATGAAGCTATATACATAAAATACCTACCATGGGACCCGGCACACAGTAGGTGCTTATGAAATTTTTATAACCAGCTTCGCTTTGATAAGTAGCAAAAAAAAAAAACAACTATCTGAGGAAACAAGATCAACATACAGAAAGCAACCAGGGAATATTACAGAGGTAGCAAATAATAAAGAAGTAAATAGAATAAATCATAAGACCTTTAGAATAAGCTGAAGCTATCATAGCCTGGAAGGGAAATGAAGGATTCTGGGTAAGTCTGCCATAAACAATATCGTAAAGGACAAGGACCAGAGATGGAGCTTGAAGAGATGGCCTAAATGGCTGTAGTTCCCCTTGGAGGACAAGGTTTCTGGTGCAATAAAAATTGCCATTTGAAAAAAAAAAAAAAAAAATTCAAGTGCCTGATTCATCTCATAGGATCACGGGAGTAAAATGAATATGAGAAGGAAACCTGGGCTGGTCCAGGTGGGACAAAGGCCCTCTTCTGCCGACAGCATCTCCCCGTGAAAGATTGCCAGTAATATTCTTTGTGTCTGTCACTGAGGCAATTAGTAATGACCCCCAGCTTGGCACTGAGAGCACTCCTTTATAGCAAGAGCTGGCCAGACACAATCTCTCTGCTCCGAGTTCAGGGTGGAAGGGGAGAACCAGGCAGATCCACATGGTACATGCTTCCAATTAAAAATACAAACAGAGGCAAAGCAAAATGAATGTCACAGAAAAGAAAGTGCTGCCACCCACTCTTGGCCTAAAGGTCACTGTGCTGCAGCCTTGGCCATTATCTGCAGCCGCAAAGGTCAGGGGGGCTGTCTGCATTGCTGGGGAGTATGTAGGCTTTCATAAGGCCTCAAAATGACTGTTGCTCTGACACCAAAATTAGTGATAAGCTCTCAGCAAAAGACGTTAATAGAGAAATGGAGTGACTGTAACCTTTTCCGCCATCTCTCTTGTCGGCTCCATGAAGCAGAGTCACAAGGCATAAAACGAGAAGTTTCCACATTCTACAAAAGACTACAAGACTGCTGACTTAATTGGGTGCGTAACAAATGGCTATACCATTGCCAACAAGAAGACATCAAAGAGGAAGGAGAAAAGAGCGATTAAAACATCTCATGACATCCCTTTGAATTTGGAAACTGGTTCCCGATGTACCTGGACAGGCCTTGATACAAAGGCAGGGAGCTAGCCACGTGGTCCACTAATATTCCAATCACTGTGGCCCGGCAGGGGCAACCATGCCACTAACTAATTTGTTGAATTTCAGGAAAATTTAACCATAGGAAGAACTGGAAGAACACTGGACTTGGAGTCAGATAGACCTGCATTCAAATCTCAATTGTTGTCCATATTTGATGGGCAATATTATATAATCATTTACCATCCCTGCACTGTAATTCCACAGTGTTTTCATCTGAAAATGGAATGACTTCAATACCTAAATGCACAGGGTCCCAGTGAAGATTAAATAGGAGGAAAGAAACAGAAAAATCCTTACTAAACGGTCAGGTATAATACAAATACAAACACAGCTTGAATACAAATACAAAAATAACTCGAATCATTATTATTATTAGCTAGTAATAATGTCCACTATCCCTGTAGAAATCTCTATTCCTGTCCACTCTGAGGTAATTTTGTTTTTCTGTATTTAGGCCATCCGAGGAGAAAAATTTTTGTTGTTGATGATAAATAGAATCTGTAAAATGCTACATGCACAACTATTTCATTGGTTTGACACATAAAACACTAAAGGAAATAAACCAAGACACACAGCACACACATAAACATATGGCTAAGGGTGGCCTTTAGTAGGTATCAGAAACAAAATTAGCAACTTGTAGCACTTCAGCTAAGCTTCCTAGCAACAGAAATACATAAATAACAAATACTTAGGATGATTATCCCTAAAGCTCACTATAATATTAGCACGTGATATTGGTCCCTTCATCAAGTGTTCTCTAGCTCAAGGCATTTGGCGTTTTTCAATTACTTAGGTAATAAAGTATTTGATGTTTAAACCTGCCAAACATCGAAGACGGGGCATAAATGATACTTTGGCAGTTCAAAGTATTGGCCTCCATCCTTTCCAGAAGGAAATCAATCATCGCATCAGCACTACTCCAAAACTCAGAATCACCCAACGTAGCAAGGACGGTTTTCCTTCTAAAGTTCTGTGCTCGTCCCCTCTTAACAGGTCTGGAGAAGATGCTGCTAAGTAGTTTTGAGCATCACATAGTAACTCAAAGCAGCTGACAGGCTCAGAGGCTGTGCAGAGCTTATGATCATGCTAGTCTGTGTAGCTGACCACATGCGGGATGCTATTGGCACTGCTTGCTTTATTGGCCTGCATATAACTCCTTGGGAGACACAGCCAATTTAGTAAGATGTGGGAGAAATCGTACTTTAAAGTTTCCTGGAACACTGGGTATCAAAGGAATGAGATGTCTCCTGGCCTTTCATGTTGCAAACTAGAGAAAGAGACACAGCTTAGCAGAGCAGCTAAAGCTTAGGATCAACTTTTACAGCAATATGGAAACCACATGACAGATTGTACAGGCGCCTGCATAACTTCTGACTCATTCCCCAGGTGCTTCTGTTCTCTATAGCTACACGGAGCCATGTTGAAGAGAGAGGATCAGAGCAGTATTATTCCACTTAGTGAAACTGGTCATGTTTTGTCACATACTTATGAGGGAAGATACTAGCAGAAGTGGAAGCAGTGATATCTGAGTTTACTCTGTCATTGTGCAGGTAAAATGTGACTCAGTTCCCAGAGGGTAGATGTGTAGATCCTTATACTTTATTATTTATTCTCTTGCAATATTTCCTTATTTTTTATAAAAACCATGTATGCATTAGATTGAACTAACATTAAATACAATGTAGATTTCTGGGCTAACTTCATATATACAGAATCAGGAATTGTGATGAAAGGCCCGGGAGTCTAAGCTTTCAGCAATCTCAAGGGATCCTTCAACCCACTCAAGTTAAATATGGTGGCCTTGCTGATCCATCCTCAACAACCACATCCCTGAACAGACCTGAAGACCATCCCTACTAACTGGGGAAACTGATTAAGCGCAGAAGGAAAAGTAAAGAGACCATGAGAAGAGTACAGGTAAAATTGCCTTCTTGGCTTATCTGAGGCCACTATTAAGTTGCATAGTATGTTTTGCTTCTCAAGAAGAAAACCATTCAGATGCCTCCCATAACTCAGTATTTTATTTCCCTCTCAACCCTCCCCCCAGAAATCACTCTGAATAGAGTTCACCTTTCCAGGTCTCTGCCTGCCCAACCACTCACCTGTTAAGATTTAAAGTATGGTAGCAGATCTCCTGAAGAGAATCTCTTGGGGTGAAGAGGTAAGATTCATCACTGATTTTATAGAATCATTTTTTTTTTCTAGAACTAGGAGGGTCCTTAGATATAATCAAAATATTAGCTAGACAAAGAAATCTCATTGATACAAATGAAGTAATAGGTTTACAACTTGAAAAAAACGTGTAACATTTTACAAGGGGTTTGTATCAAGGGGGTTGAAAGAGTATCTGCAGAGTGTGAATTCAGGTGACTCCTGGCAACGGCATGTTTACTTCAAACAGGGCAAGAGAGAAAGTGCTTTTTCTTTTCTGGCCAAAGAACACTCCCCAAATGAGAAGAGTTTTAGGTGACATTTCAGAGGTGGAACCTGGCCCGTCAGAAGTGTGTGTGGGTAAGGACAGAGGGAGAAGGGGTGCTATTCTGGGGACAAATTCGTTTAGCAGAAGGCTCAGAAGAGATTCACCAATTGGGTAAACTTTGAGTCTATCAAAAGAGAAAGGATGAGGAATAATCGGAGAATGTCAGAAAGACAAAGGAAACGCTTGTTCCTAATCTGTACACAGAACACTGGAAGGATGAGCACAGAGAAAGCCATCATTGCTTCATTCATTTCTCCACTCTTCATTCAATAAGCATCAGTGGGAGAGCATCCAAGGATGAGTGATATATAGTTGTTGCCTATGAGGACCTTGCAGGCTTGTGGGCCAGCCAGAAAAATAATAAGGGACATTTTCATTACGGTGAGACAAGGGCTATGATGGATAGAAATTGAGGGGCACATGGGTGAAATACAAATGCAGACATAGCCTATTAGGGAAAGCTTTCTAGATAACAGGGCACCTCCTAGGGCTTGAAGAGAACCAATGAACAGAGATCTGAACCCCAGGGAGAGCTACCCAGCATGTCAAGTTCCCACGAAGAAGCCCAAGACTGAAATGATCTTTGCTCATGCACCCCAAAGGGAAGTAAATGTATCAGATGTGAGTCTTTGCCCTCTCCACCTTGAACACCCCATTGACACAACACAACGTGCCAGGCTTTGGAACATAACCAGCAGTGTGCACTCAGCCAAAGTGACTGATGTTGCTTTCCGGGTATTTATAGCTGAAGGTATGCCCGCTCCTTTCCAATACAAACAGAGGAACTCAGCTAGCATCAAGACGCAGACTCATAGCATCCAGCCAAGTTAGAAGGCCTACCTGGCTGCTACACGCGCCCTGCAAAATGGCACACAGGTGCTATCATCCAGCTAGCAGCTTCAGCCGCGTAACCAACTCCAGAGTGTTGACAGCTGCAGTAAAACACACTTGGAGTTCAACATAATTAAGGAAAATGATTAGCACTGAAGAGAAGCTGGCAATAACGAACTCTGGTTTCTGAGGCAAAATTACAGGATCCCAGGATGTTAGAGCTGGAAAGAGGTCTTCTTACAGATCACAGACAGCCATCTCCACTTCACAGACGAGAAAGTAAGTCCAAGAGAGGTGAAGTGAAGGGCCGAGGATGATAGAAGAAGCTACACAGCATCAGGGTAAGAGCGAGGACTTTGAGATGGATCAAACTGGGGTTTGCAACCCAAGTTTGGAACTCGCTGACTGCAGGACAGCACCTTGGTCTCCCTAAACCTCAGTTTCCTTTTTGAAGTCTGCATTGCTATGAGGATTAATTGAAGGATATTGCAGGGCCTGCTGCCCATGGCCAGTACATAATGTTACTATGGAAAGTAAGAACTCTGGGTTCATGGTCTTGCTTCACCACATATGACCTGTGCTTCTCTGGGTCTCAGTTCTTCTACCTGTGAAATGGAAATAAAGATGCTAGTACCTGCCCTAATTACTTGCCAGGATAAGTGGAACCCTTGCAGGTGAGAGCTGTGTATGCCTCTTGGCAAGTTGTTGTTATTACTATTCCTATTACGGGAAAACATGTTTTGGGCCTTCCTACTGGTAAGTGGCAGAGCCAAGACATGACACATGCAGTGAAAGAAAAAGACCAGAGCAGTTTTCTCCCGGGCAACTGATGGATTGCAATGTTTGGACTCTCCCAGTACGGTTCAGAAGGTCTGACGGGTCAGCGAGGAGCTCAGGCGCGAGAAGAAATCTGTAGTATATTCAATGCCAAAGGGTCTCATTTCTGGGTGGGAGGGACAGTGGGGATGGGGTGAAGCAGGGGTGGGCAGCAGGAAGGAGAGGAAAGAACCTGGGGAAATCAAACCGCCTGCCTGGGTTTCACTCTGAGTTTTCAGATTCATTAAAAAGAAAGAAAAATACACCAAAAAAAAAAAAAAAAAAAAAAAGCACAAAGCAAAACCCCAGTTTGGTCAATCCACAAGAAATGAAAGACGGGGCTGTAAAAAGTGCTGAGAATGGGATTGCTCGACTTTTCACAGCTTCAGCTGGCTTACAATACCCTCAGCTTGGTGCTTCTCCCGAATCCACATCGCAAACGCTCTAATTAGATTGTGCGGCCGGAAAGAAGGCCCGGTGCCTTGGAAGTAAGTGATTGCTTACTTGCCACAGGAATGTTCTGTGCTTTCATATGCTTCATTTTTTTTCCCTGGGGGCTTGGGAATGAATTGGGCAATTTCTCAGGTGTCTGCTCCACAGAAAGATGTTGAGCTTATGTTTGGTTTCTCTTTTTACCTAGGCTCTTGCCTCTGCCTGAAGTACTCTTTGTCTGGCTTCCTTACTTGCTCACCTCTAAGACCCAATTCAGGGCTCCCACAGGCTCCATGCACCTAAATCTTTACCCGGAGCAACTGTGGAATGGTTACTGTTTACCTGTCTTCCCATCAAGAGATGATCCTCTAAGGACAATGACTTTGCCGTCTTCATCTGTTTGCCTTTGTGTTCTCTGTATTTGGCATGATGCTTTGTACCAGGGGCCTTGAAGCGCAAAGTGGGGCTTATGGCTTTGCAGCATCGGTCCCACCTGGGACCTTGTGGGATATGCAGAGATCTCGAGCTCCACCCCACACTTGCTGAATCTGAATTTTCTTTGCTTTTTTTTTTTAAAAAAAAACAGGGTCTTGCTCTGTCATCCGGGCTGGAGTACAGTGGAGCAATCATGGCTGACTGCAGTCTTTGTGGGACTGCCCACGAGATTGTCCCACCACAGCCTGGTGAGACTATAGCAACGCCATGCCCGGCATTTTTTTTTCTTTTTTTTTTTTTGGTAGAGATGGGGGTCTCGCTTTGTCTAGGCTGTAAATTTTCAATTTGACAAGTTTCCTATGTGATTTGTGGCTACACCGAAGACTCACCAGAACAGAGTGGGGTGGGGAATACTTGATCAATATTTGTGGAATTAACCCAATGAAATCCAGTTATTCCTACTGAATTTCTCTCTCCTCCAGGAGGACATAGCAAACGAGTTGAGGAAGGTGAGTGCTGCCACCCTCTCCTCAGCCCTGCAGCCGATCCCTGACATAAACTCCTTAGAGTCTAGTGGCCTCTTTCCGTGCACCTACCATCTACACCTACTACTTTCAAAGAAACCACAACCTGGACCTGGAACAGAACTGGAGGTGCCAAAATGCCTGAGGATACTTCATCGAACATGGCTCTCTTGATGGGAAGCTGGCATGACTAGAAATGTCAGGAATCTTCCCTCTCTAGGTTTCCAGTTTTGTGTTGCTGATTCAATGGTCCGGATTGAGATCAGATGAGTCAAGTTCAGATAACCATCCAAACCTTTAGACGAGGCCTAAAAGCAAATCTGCATTCTCAAACCATTCCCAACGTGTTGATCACCAGTTTTAGTTTGCCATACCACCCAATCCAAGAGAGTGTAGTCATTTCTCTAATAGCAGATGCATAATTTGCTCATCAGTGGAAAATCTACGTGTACATCATAAGGTCAAATGTTGCAAGAAACTTGACTTCTTTGAGATTGTGCCAAACCTCAAGCTTTCAGTAATAAGGGCTCTCAGTCAAACCTTCTGAGGAGGATGAAGTGTGTTTGACCCAATGTTTAGCATAAACAGGCACATACTATGCTGTCCCTTTAAAATGGTTGAATTCTTGGCTAGACTGTGAAGGAAAACAACAGCCCAAGCAAAGCCTATGTAAAACATCAACCCATGGTCGAGGTCCAGTGAGATATGGAGATATTGTTGAAATCCAAGAAAGTGAAATGAAAGTCCTGAGCCTTATTGGCTACATGCCCTTAATTGTGACATGCTAAACAAGTATAGTCATACTATCATGTAAGCACAACATTCTAAAATGTCTACTACAGATAGCAAAAGCATGAATTCAATGTACAGTTTCTGGGCACCCACTGTGTGCTAGAGGAAGTGTTGGGTATTGGAGATTCAACATGGAACTTCCTTTTATTTTCCTTCACTGCCTTTCTCTTTTCAAATATTTAATGACCATCCACTGTGTCCCAGAAGTTGCCAGGCCTGGAGCAGGAGATTCTTTCTCCTTAAGCCCCCTGTGTCCCAGCTGGGAGTGACAAATACATCGACCAAGAAATAACGTGGTGGGAAAAGTCCACGAATAATGATGTGCACACAGTCCTTCGGGGTATCCTTACCATCGTGCTCTAGCTTCAATCTCTCAAAAAGACCTTTTGCCTATTACTGAAGATGTCAGCAATAAAACTGGATCCTAAAGAAACCATTCATGATGATATATCCTTATTGGAATTGAAAATGCATGAGGAAATCACATATAGGTCCTAAGTGATAAAACATTATTCATCCATTAAGTTAGATAAGAGAGGTGACTTAATGTCAATCATGTATCTCAGAAAAACAAAATGTGCTCATCTCTTGATTTTTGTAGATCAAATCCCAGTAGAGGAGTTGGGTATGTTTGTAGACCCAGCTACTTCCGTTGATAAGGCAGTTTTCAAAACGACTTTATAAATACTTGCTGATTGGGTCCTCAGAGTAACCCTGGAGGTACCTGGTGGCTCACCACAGTGTGGCAAGATTGAGATGACGACTCTAATGTACGACTCTTTGTCAAGCAAAAGGCAGACAGTCATTCTCCACTTTTTAATTGATTGACTGCTTGCTTGATTGAGATGAGTCTCACTATGTTGCCGAGGCTGGTCTTTAACTCCTGGGTTCAAGTGATCCCCCTGCCTTAGCCTCACAAGTAGCTGAGACTACAGGCGCGAACCACCACACCTGGCTTATTATTTGTTTTGAAAGCATTAGAAGTACTTTTAGAAAATTCCAAGGAGCTCAGTGTCCCTCTAAACTGCCTTCCTCTTCATGTAACTTGACACTAACTGTCCTGGCGTGTTAAGCTCGCCTCTATTTAAAGGGTCCTGCAGAAGGCCACGCCACTCAAGTTTAAGGAGACAGAAGGTACTCTGTCCTTGAAGCATCATGCCACTGAAAGTTCATTAAGATCTCTGTCCCAGGTATTACACCCCTAATGTCGCTAGGCCTCTCCACAACAGGTATACTATGCAGTCTCCAAAAAGGTCCTCAGTTTTAGGATGCAGGGAGAATAATTCATTGTTTTTCAATGCAAATCTGGCAGATCAGTAGCTGATCTGTTACGGCATTCACTTCCAGATTAATTTTCTGTGTTTGAAGTATGTGCATATGTGCTTTACAGAATAAAACATCTGAATTTAAAAAAAAAAAAAGAGGGATCAGCTTTAAGTTTCAATTATATATGCTGTCGATTTTATCTTGGCTCCTGTCCACGAATACACTATCTTCCATTCACATCTAAGGCAACTAGTTCGAAGCGATAGGAAATGGGTACTTTATGAACACCTGCTATATACAAATATTTAACCACCTTTTTCCTCCTTTAGAATTTTTCTAACTCAGTGGACTCTCCATTATTCAAAAGAAGTTCTTAATTTTCACTCCTTCTCACAAGGTTACCTCTTACAGGTAACAGTATCCCTCTTTCCTGCAAGGTCAGGACAAGAGGATAGAGGAAAAAGCTAAGAGAATCTCTCAGAACTGTGTATGTGCTAAAATTCTTAACTTAGATGTATATATGGACAAGGAAAGTGGGCAAGAGAAAGTAAAACTAAAATTTAGGCAAGGAAACCAATTAGCCAACAGGGAGAGAGCCAAAAGTGAGAGTATCAGACCAGACCATCCCAGACCCCTAATCTTGTGGATCAAGGCAGTGATGGAGGGCATCATAGAAAAATGTTGAGGGCAATATGGCAGACACTAGTGGAGCTGGCATATTGCATCCTCTCCTACTAAAGGATCACACTCCCAGAAGCTAAAGGAATGAAGTGGAGAATGGGAGGTGTATTTTGGGTAAGAAAGAAAAAGAAGCGCTTGCACGGGTTTTCATGTTATTTCAGTGAAGTCATAATAGAACAGATTCCCTTCACAGAGCCTGCCCAGAACAGCTATTTAAAGGGAGAGTGAGAACTGTACAAGCTTTGACTAGATTCTGAGGTCGGAGCCTTAATTAGAGTCACAATTGTATTGTACATCTATTTGTGTTACTGTTCAATTAGGAGTGTAATAGCTGGGACAGAGATCTTAATGATCTTTTAGTGTCATGATGCTTCAAGACTGCCCTTTTTTGGTTGTTGCTATTATTAAGATTTCATATAGGGGCTTTTTCCTCTCTGCCGTCCAACTATGTGGTTCTCCCTTCGGACAGGTTGAAATGCAAGACTGACTCTTTGTATATCCAAAGCTGGCCATTAAAAATGGGCTGTCTTCCCCTTATCATCTTCATAATTAGCTTCTAAACAGTTGCTTGGATCTATCCTGTTATCAATATAACCTCTGGGAATATTGGAATGCTAGGGCCAATCTTTTACAATTGAGGTAACTGAGATTCAGAAAGATGAAGTGGCCTACTGGACACGCCATAGATAGTGACAGAGCCTGGTCTTGCAAAACACTGTTCTCACCGCCCAGCAACAAACCAGTCACAACACCTGAACACATTACAATAAGGTCGTTCTAACAGTACAATGTACACAAGTAGCCAAACTGGATCATTCATTTAAAAAAGAAAAAAAGAATTCATTCCCAAAGACATAGTTTTTGTGGTCTTAACAGGTATTTTACTTAATTTTTGCCTGCCTTTCACTACGTAGGCTTGGGTACAATTAAAAGTGATATTAGCTGGGCTCAGTGGCTCACAACTGTAATCCCAGCACTTAGGGAGGCCAAGGCAGTGGATCCAAGGTGGGGAGATCAAGACCATCCTGGACAACATGGTGAAACCCCATCTGTACTAAAAATGCAAAAATTAGCCAGCCATAGTGGCATGTGCCTGTGGTCCCAGCTACTCAGGAGGCTGAGACAGGAGAATCGCTTGAACCTGCGAGGTGGAAGTTGCAGTGAGCCAAGCTCACACCACTGCACTCCAGCCCAAGCAACAGAGCAAGACTCCATCTCAAAAATATATATTTATATTTTGTGTTATATAAAATGAACAGTGCTCAAACACATTCTTATTTAAGCAAACCTGGCCTATGAAAAGCTGTATTCATGAACCCTAACCAAATAAATGGTGAGGGTGGTTTTTCGTTTTGTTGTTTTGGCTTTAGAAAATGATTCTCTGCCTTAGTTCCCTCACACGTAAAATAGACATAATAATGTCTATGTTACATCTACCTTACAGGATTGTTGGGAAGATTAAATCAAGTAATGCAGTTAAACTGTTTCATAGACTACCTGGCAGAGCTTCAAATTCAATCAATACTAGATGCTTTTGTTCTTACTCTTTTCATTATTACAAAAGGATGGCCAGAAGTCATGCCAACTGTCAGCATAATTTTTTTTTTTTTTTTTGAAATGGAGTCTCGCTCTGTCACCCAGGCTGAAGTGCAATGGCGTGATCTCCGCTCACTGTAACCTCTGCCTCCCAGGTTCAAGTGATTCTCCTGCCTCAGCCTCCTAAGTAGCTGGGACTACAGGCGTGCACCACCACACCTGGCTAATTTTTGTATTTTTAGTAGAGAGGGGTTTTACCATATTGGCCAGCTGGTCTCGAACTCCTGAGACCTGCCCGCCTCGGCCTCCCAAAGTGCTGGGATTACAGGTGTGAGCCACCACGCCCGGCCCTCAGAATCATTTTTTATATTTTGTTGGAGGAGGTGGACAACTTGGGTGGCACGGTGGGGGTGGTATAAGTGTCAATATTTTGAGCTGATTAAAAAAGAAAGTGAAAATGAGTGTAAAGGCTTGTGAAAATTACTGTTGAGACAAAACAATTATTCTATTACAAATTAATAGTACAATTCATTTATGGTACGTTATTGAGTGTTTAAAGAATGGATTGCCCTCAAGTGTTCTTTTCAAAACCCATTTATTGCCCAAGATAAACTTAAAGGTAGTGCCACATTTTGAAAAATGTTATTTTATTGGCCATAATTTTTCACAGTTCCGATGGGGACCTAGTGACAGCCCAACACAGCAAATGTCCTTCATGTTACCATCCTTTTTTTTTTTTTTTTTCCTCTAAAGCTAAATTGTCCTGGGACCATTCCAAATGTGATTTATTTGTCCCCATGCCAATAGAAGTATCCATGTAGGTGAAAACGGATGTTGGACTAGTTGAAGAGAAATGGAAATGAGTTCTTCAAGCTGACTTACTGAGTGGAAACTGGTAAGTAACGTAGGAACATTATATCACTAGACATTCTGACTACAAGGAATTCTGGACAATTCATGTCCCTTACAGATACATATGAACGTACACATGTTCTATCAGGAAGGAAGAAGATAAGAGCCCCAGGAAGAGCGTAAGCATCTCAGAGCCAGGCCTTTGTGCTATGTGCTTTATGTACTCATTTAGTAATTTTAACAGTCTAGGGAAGCTTTAGGTTTCAAAGTCACAGAACACCAAGCAACACCACCACTGGGATCTGTTTCACATTTGGCTTGCCAGTATTGTGGAGATGCTGTTTTACCTTGTCTCTTACTTTGGGGAACAGTAGTAGGCCTCCACTTTTACAAGAAAGTTGATGCTGTGAAGAGGAAATAAGAGGCCAGAGAAATTCAAGTAAAATTAATGAAGATATGTTTAGATCCTGGTTCTCCCATTGCCTGGTCCAAAGTTCTTTCCACCGCACTCCAGTCCACGGGGATGAGGTAGAAAGAGGCAGATGTTTGAAAGATCTGACAGACCCTGAAGAGGGCTCTGGGTCAGAGAACTTGGGTTCCAGTCCAGTCTGTGAATCTCACTACCTGCAGCCTGGCCCTTTACTTCCTCATACCTGTTTCCTCATCTATCAAATGGAGACGTTGGTCTAGAAGATCTCCAAGGTCCATTTCAGATCTAACATTCTATTATTCTATTATCTTTGTGCTCTGGTAAGTAGAAGCATATAGCCCTGGGCTTATTAATATTAACTGGGGCAAACAAGTGAAATTAGTTTATGAAAATCGAGCTGTGGTTTTTGCTTGGAGCCAGAGCTGCCTTATGAGACTCACTTTAAGCACTGGTAATGGGATTGCTGATGGCTCCTTGGCCAGAACCCGAATGCCCTGCTGTTACACTTTCCAGTTGGTGCCAAGGGTGAGCGTCCTCTGCAGACACATGAAACTGAGGCACCACACGGTTCAAGTGAAAGGAATAAATTAAATCAGTCACATTCAGCCTGACTCATCTTTCTTCTATCTTTTCTCAATGTTTGTTCGGTCCAGCTCAGTACAAAAGCCAATGCTTCCTGGAAATAGCCCCTTCCAGTCCCAGCCTGCAGTGATGGGTTGCTTTACTGAACCACAGAGAGTTCCTAGTCTCTACACCCCTACCATTTATAGTCTGGGACTCAGGCCTGTCTAAATGTCTCAGTATCTGAGAGCTATAATGAAGATCCTTTGTGCCAGGGGTAATGCTTTATGCCTTTGGTCAGGGAAGAGATGGGATATTAATTTTGGGGCCTAGACTTATCTTTATTTATTTATATATTTTTACATGTGATATTTTGATACAAACATACATTTTATAGTGATCAAAGGGCAAAATGCATCACCCCAAGCACTTACCATTTCTCAGTGTTAGGAACATTCCAATTCTCCTCTTTTAGTTATTTTGAAATAGACATAAATTACTGTTAACTGTAGTCACCCTACTGTGCTAATGAACACTAGATCCTATTCCTTCTAACAGTATTTCTGTACCCACTAACCATCCCCTCTTTATACTCACCTCCCCACTATTCTTCCCAGCCTCTGGTAGCCGTTATTCTACTATCCATCTGCCTGAGTTCAAGATGTGTTTTAGTTCCCATATATTAAATATTTGTCTTTCTGTACTTATTTCACTCAACATAATGTCTTCCAGTTCCAAGTGACTTTGTGATTTATAATTAGAAATATATATTTGGTCTTCATCCATTTCTGGTGCTGAGTTCCTAAAACCCTTGGAATTTCCTAAGGGATAAGAGAATAAAAGTGAAATAATCATCTTTTATTGTTCATAACATACCCTTTTCAATCATACCTGAGTTGATGTTAATGACTGCCCTTTAGGAAGCTCCTGAGGATTGAGGGGCTGCTTGCCAGAGAAACCTACTGTGTGACTGGGACTCTCTGCCTCACTCTCCAGACCTCTAGGGAGGGGAGAGGGGCTGCAGTTTAAATTAGTCACCAGTGGCCAATGGCTTAATCATGCCTACATGAGGAAGCTAAGTACATTAATGTGTATCCTGTAGAAACTGTTGAGGCTACAGCTACCTAGATCTCTTGATCTTCTCTATATGAGACCCTATGATAAAAACCCAAAAGGACAGGGTTCAGGGAGCTTCCACGTTGCTGAAGACATGGGGGTGCTGGGAGGGTGGCATGCCCCGTCCCCTGTATCTTGTGTTACGCATCTTTTCCATCTGGGTGTTCCTGAGTTGTATCGCTCTCTTTCTCTTCTTTCCTCCTTTCCTTTCCTTCCTTCCCTCCCTCCCTCCCTCTTCCCCCCTTCCCTTCTTCCCTCTTTTGTTCTCTCTCCCCCCCTCCCTTCCTTCCTTTCTATTTTCCTTTTTCCTTTTTTTTCTTTGAGACAGAGTTTTGCTCTTGTTGCCCAGGCTGGAGTGCAATGGCACGATCTCAGCTCACCACAACCTCCACCACCCGGGTTCAAGTGATTCTCCTACCTCAGCCTCCCGAGTATCTGGAGTTACAGGCATGTGCCACCACATCCAGCTAATTTCTTGTATTTCTATTAGAGACAGGGTTTCTCCTTGTTGGTCAGGCTAGTCCCAAACTCCAGACCTCGGGTGATCCACCCACCTTGGCCTCCCAAAGTGCTGGGATTACAGGCATGAGCCACCGCACCCAACCCTTTCCTTTCTATTTTCAAGACAGAATCTTGCTCTGTCATCCAGGTTGGAGTGCAGTGGTGTGATCTCAGCTCACTGCAACTACTGCCTCCAGGATCTCAAGCCATTCTCATGCCTTTGCCTCCTGACTAGCTGGAACAACAGCTGTGAGTCACCACACCCAGCTATTTTTTGTATTTTTAGTAGAGATGGGGTTTCACCATGTTGTCCAAGCTGGTCTTGAACTCCTGGGCTCAAGTGATCTGCCTGCCCTGACTTCCCAAAGTGCTGGAATTACAAGTGTAAGACACCACACTCAGCCTTTTTATATAAACCTTTATATATATATTAATATAAACCAATAATTTAGTAAGAAAACTGTTGTCCTGAGTTCTTTGATCTGTTCTAGCAAGTGACTGAACCTGAGGAGGGGGTAGTGACAACTTCAAATTTATAGGTGGTGGGTCAGAATTCACCGGTGACAACCTGTAGATTGGCATCTTAAGTGGGTACAGTTTTGTGTGACTAACCTGTGGAGTCTGATGCTGTTTCCAGGTGGATAGTGTCAGAATTGAGTTTAATTGTAGAACATCCAGTTCTTGTGTGCCACAGAATTGAATTGTTATAGGAAAAGAAACCCACACATCTGATGTCAGAAGCGAAATACTGAGAATGGCAGCACAGAGTTTTTCCTCATGGGTAGAATATAGATGGGAAGTCATAAGCTATATATTTGACCTATACTGCCCTTTTGGCCAAGTTTATTTTAATGCGCTGCCCTTGGATTCTAACAAAAGATGCCATAAGAGCCTAAGTATATCAGTGTGCTAAGTACATTAATGTGTATCCTGTAGACACTCTGTTGGGGCTACAGATACCTAGATCTCTTGATGTTCTCTATATGAGACCCTATGATAGTTCTTTCACAATTTAATTTCAAGAAAATGGCTCATTTTTCATGATCATTTGATTAAAAAGACTGTGAATTGATAATGTCTCCCATTTAGTTTTGGTTGCCGGGAAGTCCAGGTGAAATATAAAATGAATTGATGTAGTCTCTCTTGTTCTATATAACATGTATAGCATATTTTTAATTTGGTCATGATAGTTTTCAGTGTTACACTTTCTCTGATCCTGCTTCTCTAGTCTTATGTATATTTTGCCATTGTTATATATCAGAAGTTTCCTTCTATTTCCCCCAATATTTCTTAAAATAAGATAAAATGTATACAAACACACAAATAACACTCATAATTTGTTTAAATCTAAAATACCTAGCATGGTGCCAGAATTTTAGCAGTTAACAACTGCTGCTTGATCTATAGGGCGACACACTGCACCTTACAGAGAAGCAGTCTCTGAGAGTCAGAGCTGGCTGGAGAAGAACTACGTGGTCCCTGTCACTGGAGGCATCTGTAAATAAACTGGACAAGCACCTTGGCCAACTTACTTAAGCCTTGGTTTCTTTAACTGGAAAATGGTAGTAATAGAATCTCCCTTGGAGGTCACTGTGAATAGTGTAAGTTGGTACATGTCAAGCTCTCAGGCTCTTAGCACAGTAATGCATATTTGAAAAAAGTAGCCTTTATTATTAATGAGGACTTGTGCATTGAAAGCTGTTTTATTAGCTTAAGTTCACTTCCAAACCTGATGGTTCTGATGGGTTAGCATGCCCTCAGTCATCAGAAGAATGGCCAACTTGGAGTCTTAGACCAGCTCTCCTTGTGTGGCTCATGTGGGAGGGATTTAAACAGCAAATAAAGGACTGGATGGAGTGGGCTTTAGGCTTCCTCCCACCCCAAAGTCCATGATACTTTTGTTTCAAATCCATTCAGTCAGAGGTGGTATAAGGGTGTCTGGGAGAAAAAAAGTATTCTAATGTAATTTTATTAAAAGTTCTCCATTCTTTCATGTGTAAATTTCACTTGGGACCTTATCAATTCAATATGACAGCATTTTCCAGGGGAAAAAACAGTAAGAGGAGAATTGAGGAAATGCCTGAGAGCACTTCACGCCTTCCCGTCTATCTGTACACAAAGAGCTGCTTTCTTCACAGCTTTCCAAACACAGGCTGGCAACCCGATTATTTCCACTAGGCACAGACAGCACACTTCAAACAAGGAAGCTGACCAGAATCCATGCCAAACATGATGGATGTTCCAGTTTTACCACCATCACCCTTGCACCAAATCACTCCATTATGCACCCGCCCCCCCCCCCCATTATTTTACAGTATTTTGATGGTGGTATCCTTCAGAAAATGGGCCACATCTAGAAAAAAAAAAGTTTCTTATATTTTGGCTGAAATGACCATAAAACTGCAGGTCTTCCATGCAGCCAAGGTAACCGTTTTTTCCCACTGACCTTTGTGTAAGGAGTTGTCAGGCATCGGAACGGGGCTGAATTAATAGGTAGGATCTTTCCCGGAGATACAGAGGGCATGGGTTGAGTTCACAATTTTAAAGATGGATTTTTCTTTTCCATGAAAATCCCAAGAGAGGCATCTAAGACAGAGGTTGGGACTATGGGTATCACCCAGGGTAGGCTGCAATATAGATTATCCAGGTACACCTCAAAGGAGAAGGAAACAGCAGTCGTAGTGCAGGACATGTTTCAGCTTAATACTCCTGAGTTCAGCAAATACTTTGGTTAGAAACATGACTGGCAATCTCCTGTTGATAGAGTCTCTCCAAGCTGAGTGGGCAGGTCTGATGGCACGCAATGTGCAGCATGTGGCTGGTCATATAACAGGTACTATAAATATTTGTTAAAAGTTTCAAGTTGCCCCAGCTGCTCTCAAGTAATGGCTTTTACAAGCCCTAGACTTCCAGGAGCAAAAAAAAAAAAAATCACAGGCAAGTGACCACTACTCCATCTCCCCTTGGAAAACCATAAAATAGACAAGAAAGTACATCAGCGATGCTAGCCCTATGGGAACCCTGGCCCTGGCACCTTGTGCCATCCTCCTGTCATTCCCTCTGGCTTGGTACTGCATCACTGTTTTTCCTTCCTCCACAATTATGACCCAGATAGAGGAGGCAACATGACTAGGATACACTGCACCACTCGGAATTCATAGCAAGATCAAGAAGAAGTGACGTGAGGACTCTCCGTGTTCTTTGGTTGCCTGCTTATCTCTTCTCACTCACTGCTAGAAGGCTCACTGTGGTTGACTGAGCCAAGGAAAAGATTTCCATGAAGTAGTTTTTGCAGCAATGGTATAAGAATTCGATCAGACATGTGACTAGGTCTTCCTATTATTCATGTTTTCAGTTATAAGGTAATGAGCAAAACAAAGGTTATTCTGTTACTAGCTGCAACTGGGTACAGAAACCAGGTGCTATTTATTGAGAGAGTTATTGAACTGGTATATACCAAGCAGCATGGTAAGCACTGTGGGGGTAAATAAAGGTAAATTAAACAAACATCTTATGCACAAATTAATTATCCTATGAGGGAGAATTAGACACCTACTTCTATCAC
The DNA here is from genome assembly GCF_009761245.1 of Sapajus apella. Taxonomy (NCBI): domain Eukaryota; kingdom Metazoa; phylum Chordata; class Mammalia; order Primates; family Cebidae; genus Sapajus; species Sapajus apella. The sequence goes on along the minus strand of NW_022436977.1, from coordinate 4,567,064 downwards.
CAGAGAGTGAAAAGTGAACCTAAGAGCTACAGATACAGATTTTGTGAATTTTAGAGGAGCAATAATGTCTTCTGTTTACAGGTATCTACCAGGTTGCATGGAAGAAGTTGTTCCTATGCCGGTCCTTAATGGATAAAAAGCATCTGGACCTGAGGAGGTGGAGGAAGTGCAGAGGCAGTGGCAACAACTGTAGAGCAGAGGGGCATCTTTAGCCAGCAAATCTCTGTGGGAGGATACATTAGACAAAGAAAGCACCTGGCCATCACATCAGGTAGTTTGTTTATAACTGTGTATGTTCGATGACGCTCAAACACTTTGGCACAGAAACCTGGTGTCACAAAAGCATAAGACTTCCTGGATCATGGCCTGCATTTCCCCCCCTCCACTGGACATTCTGGTTGTCAAAGGTCACAGGCATTTTATGCTAGCCCAATCCTTACGCTCACTAGTTACACGTGGGGCACTTGTAGCATTGTTTAACTGTCCCTGTGACATAAGCATATGCTTGCCTCTGGCTATTGCACAAGACAAGTCCTAATCCTATTGTTCTTTCCCAAGACAACCAATGTGATCTCTTGCCAAGAAGTATTTTTTAAACAACTTTACTCCCTCAGTTACTCTACTAGCCCTATTATGAAGACACATCACAGCTGTCTGGTTTGCTAGACAATCAATACAGTTGGAGAGGTTTGACACTCATGCAAACACAGCCAGATCCTCTTTTCTCTAAAGTGAGAACTTTTAGAAATACCTTCTTGAGCACATTAGAACAAGCACAGGAAACAGTAATTAGAATGGACTTCAATGCATAATAGATCAAGCCTACAAGAGGAGATGGGATGGAGATATCCAGGCAACAGAAGTTTTGCATACTTCCCCAAATTACATTCCTGTTGCAGATCAAAGTTCTTTTTTTTTTTCTTCAAACCACAACAAAGCACAAATTTGGAAGCCAAACTCCTCAAGGGCACTTAAGAATTATTTGGTAATGTTCCTGTTAAATTTGGAGTTTAGCTTACAAGCTTAAGGTATACCAAATAATGGCCTTCATTGAATCACTGCCTTAGCAAACAAAGCATTGTTTATGGGACTGCAGAATGACATCTACATGAAGTTTGAAGTATTTTATGTGCATCATTTGTTTCAAGGTCCACCACCAGCCAGACTACTTGTAATGCCATTCATCAAGTAAATATTAATATCACCAACTCAGATTTTGACTCTGTTCTTCCTTGTGGGAGCCATTAGCCTAGAAGAGTTGAGGGAAATGTGTCTCCTATATTCCAAAGCTGAATGGTCTTTCCACTTAAAAAGGAAGACTTTTGCCTTTTACAGAGCTGGCTCTCTCTTGTCCAGTCTAGCCTGTTCAAAGCCTTTTATGTGAAGTAGTCAGCCTCCATATACCACAACCATGTATAATTTAAAAGTTTAAGGATGTTAAATGCAATGCAGTATCCTGGATTCAATCCTGGAACAGAAAAAGGACATTAGTGGAAAAAACTGGTAAAATCCAAATAAAGTCTGGACTTTAGTTAATAGTAATGTGCCAATGTTAACTTCGGAGTTTTGGCAAATGAATCACAGTTATGTAAGATGTTAACATGGGGAGAAACTGGGTAAAAGGTAGGCAGAAACTCTCTGCGCTATCTTTACAACTCTATGCAAATCTAAAAGGATTCCAAAGTAAACAGTTTATTACAAGCTTTACAGATGAACTTATGCTTTGGAGAATAATTCACTGGCAGCGCTTTGAGGGAATCTCTATTATAAAGCAAGCACGCCATAGCAGAGTAAGCACTAGTGTAAGAGGTGGGAGCTCTATGTCTGAGGCCCCGGTCTATAAATACTTTAAGCTGTGAACTTGCATTGGCCATTTAACCTCCTGTAGAATGAATACCTGCATCTGTGAGATGCTCTGCATCTCTCGCAGGGGTATTAGGAAGATCATATGCAAAGATGCTTTGGAGAATGCAATGAAAACCTAAAAGGATAACAAATTCAAAAGGCGGTCTGAGCAAGACGTTGGGTATCTTGAGAAGGTACACAGCCATAATGTGCAGACAAACAAATAGCAGCTATTGTTTTGTCTTAACTCTGGAAACGGAACACCAAGAGAACTTTTTGAATGATACCCGAGGGACCACACCAGGGTCTCTCAGGGTGCACAGAAAGTAGCAACCAAGTACAAAGTAGCTCAGTGAGAACAGCAAACGTTTTGCTTGGCATCTCCTAGAATCTCTGAAACTGCTGAGTGGAATCACCTCTCTATTTAGTGACCGAAGAGGTGGTTCAAACACAGGTAGAGGGAATCTTGTGATCCCAAATGCTAGCACCACTACTTGTTGATTTGTCAATCCAATTAATTAGTTTCTTCCTACGGCAGTACATCTGGTCTTTCTTGCACGATTCTCCAGCATCAACGCCATCAAAGCCAACTCCTTAGCATGGTGCACAGGATCCTTCACATCTGCCCCCCTTGGCTCATCTCCTGGCCTCTCCTCCTTACTTCCAGCCATGCTCCCCTATGTACTGTTTCCAGAGTGCACATATTGTTTAGTGCTATGTGCTCTTCACCTGCTCTTCCTCCTCCCTGGGGTGTCCTTCCATATCCTCCTCACCAGTGCAGTCCCTACTCTCTTTTCTTTTCCTATTTCCTTCATTTATGGGCTCCCTCTCTTTCCTTCTTAGTTTTCATTTTTCACATCAAGTGCCATGTCTTTAAAGATTATTCCTTGATCTTCTGTCTCTCCCAATCTCAGCTGGTACCCAGAGCCTCTGGTGCCCAGAACTTCCCCTTACTCATGATTCAAGTGTTCATCTCAGATTCTGACTCTCTTCCTAACACATCCTCCACACCAGACGCGTGCGCGCATGCGCACATTATCTTAATCATTTCGCCAAGTATTCAGTACAAAGCAGTTTTTGGAATAAATGAACGAATAAATGGTGACGCCCCTTAGATCTAATCCAGAAGAATGCAAGTACTTCTAGAAGGCCAGGAAAAATTTGGTATTACATGTTAAATGTTATTTCTATTAGAATAATTTCCAAGTATATTCATATAACTGTAGTGAGCTCACACAATTCGGTATTATTAACAATATGTATAGAGTATTTTGCAGAATGACATAATGAGAATGACAACATTTTATGACTAAGTACCAGATAATGAAAGAAAATTAATTAATTCACTGCTAAGATAAATGATTATACAAACTTAGTGGGGAAAGTTGCCATAGCTATTATGTGTCTAAGTTTGTTCTGAAATATAAAGTACCTTCCACTGAACAACTCCTACCTCCAATTAGCTGTATTAACTCTATTAAGTTGAAATACAGCTAGAGATATCCAGCTGCTGTTTTAAACATCCCCAAATAATACATTCTGGAGCAAAAAGCAAATTTTGTAGGTAATAGGTATAAAATACCAGGGAGTTTATCTTTCCCATAGTAATTCACAAAAGAAAGAGCAAATAATGAATGCAAAGCAGTCTGTCTATCCTTCTATATATATTTGCTAATTAGCTTATAGGGAAGTCACCTGAAACAAATAACCTGCTTTTTTCAATGTTAATATTAGCTTTACCAAGCCAAGGCATGAAGTCCTGAAAAGGGATTAAGAAAAACCTACAACAGCTGTTTACCTTACATCTGGCATCCCTTCTTTGATAAATGCTCAAGAAAATTGATAAAATTTTCATAAATTCAGTTACATAAAATTTATACATTTGAACATTACATTTTATAGGTTTTGTTTTTTTTTTTTTAATGGGGATAGATTATACTAAAATTCTGCTTATTTGCAGACTGAAGCTGTGTCTTTGAGGGCATGGTTGAAGTTACAAACAAAATATTTTATCTTATTTTTTCAAAAATATGTATTAAGCATCAACTATGTACCAGGCACTGTTCTAGGTGCTGGGAGTACAGCAGTAAACAGAATCAACTTTCCAACTTTATATACTTACATTGCAGCTTAGGGGTCAGTAAACTGCCATAAAGCATCAGCAGAGTAAATATTTTTAGTTTCGTGCCAAGACTATCTTTTCTAAGACTCAGCTCTGCCACTGTGGTACAAAAGCAGCCATAGACAATACATGAAGGAATGAGTGTGGCTATGTTCCAATTAAACTTCATTAATATAGACAGGCATAGGGCCTGATTTAGCATGTAGGCCACTGTTTGCTAACTCCTATTCCAGTTTAAAAAATTTCTTCTTAATCACCAAAGCTAAGTAGGGGTATTACAGAATTTATGGAATGATTTACAGAATTATAAAAATTTAGAATTGAAAAAGGACATCCACTTATTTTAACCTTATTTTGCCCTGAGGAAGTAGCATCACAGTTAAGAGTGTGGCCTCTGAGGTCAGCCTGCCAGTGTACAAATTCTGCTTTTTCACTAACGATACATGATTTGGGGCAGGTTATTTAATCTGTCACTTTTTCTCATTGATAAAAGGAAGCAAATAATACTATCTACACTGCAACAGACTCCTAAGATAATCCACGTAAACATTTATCAGGGTATATGGCTCACAGGAAACCCACAACAAAATTCTAGCTATTCATCAGAACAACAGCATCAATAGTAACAACAGTAATGGTGACAACAAAAACACTGAGACTCAGAGAGGTGACAGGACTTGCAGAGGGTCCCATAGCTAGACAGTGTCCAAGTCAGAATAGGAACTCAGGCTCTATGCCTCCAAACTCAGAATCACTCCCTGTCCTTCCTGGATCTCAGTAAATCATGTGATTCATGAGTAACAAATGCTGGGCTTGTCTACAAATGGTAGCAGGACTCACTCAGTTCAATTACCCCGGGAATTCTAGAGCTGGGCAGTGCTGTATGGAAAGGCACTTCAGGGAAACTGACCTTTGAGAATTAACCAAATCTTTCTGTTAGAAATCTGTCTGCTGTTGTCTCACCAGTATGTCCAATGGTGAGGATGCCAGTGGAAATCACCCAGCAGAAGAATATGGTCATTCTGGAAATAAATTCTGCAGCCAGGGTGGATGAGAGAACCCAGTCCCTCTAGGGCTGAATGAAACCAGGCCTTCAGTGGTAGGTTCACTGTGAACCAGAATGCCTGGAGGAGGTTAAACGTTTTGGCTTTTTCCACCCGATGGCAGGCTCCAGTGGACCACCCAAGGAGCCCTTTGAAATACAATTTTTTATGGTAATTATTTTCAAACTTTTGCTTATTTCACTTAAGGATCAGGTTCTCTAAAAACTTCTTTGAGGACCAGAGTTGTTCGGCGTCTTTAATGTACGTTATCCTCGGGGAAAGAGAAAAACCAGAGTTGTGAAAGCCAACGGTTTTATACCACCACACCCTTCTGAAGTCCCACAAATTTCTACTATTTCAAGCAAATCAAGCCAAAATAGCATAAATGTCCTTTCCAGGAACTTTAAGCTAATTAATTGTGAATGTGACAGCTAGAGTATGGAGAATTAATTTCCTGAGGTTGGTTCCCCCCCACCAAAAAATGTGTTTTTTCCGAAGTTGGCTTTCTGGGATCTATCACTTGTGGGCTCTGACAGGAAGTGGGAGGGCTAGAAGACCACCACACTTGTTGGAGTCACTCAGAATTCTTTTGACAAATGGTTTTGCTGACTTGAGACATCTGTCTGGGCCCTATTTGGCTTAAATTTGATTTTAAAATCTTTCTTCCTGGGCCAAAGATAATGTTCTTTTTGGAAATCCTGGACATTACTGCACTGATGCCCATATACATCAACCTTTACGTATTTTTTAAAGCCTCTGTTATCACATCAAGGTAATGTGATAAGAGTCACACAACTTCAGTCTGCTTGAGACACCATGGATCGCACTTGTTGGGATTTTTGTTGATTTTCTTTTCTGAAATCATTTTGGCAAAGTACCATTTCCAGGTAATTTTCAAAGAGAAACTTCACCTAGTGTTTGTGCTTCCGTTATTTATTTGTTTAATATACATGTATGGGACATCTTCTACGCCTGAGAGTTACGAGGTATTTGATATCATTAAAACATGGTTCTTTCCTCAAGGATTAGTGTGACACACACCTAGTTATAATTCAACATGTTAAGTGCTATCAAATTTTGTGGATGTTGGACATGTTTTCACTTGTAAGTGGGAGCTACATGATGAGGACACATGGACACATGGAGGGGAACACCACGCTTGGTGCCTTTCAGACAGTGTGGGGTGAAAGGAGAGAAAGGATCAGGAAAAATTATTAATGGGTACTAAGCTTAATACTTGGGTGATGAAATCTGTACATCAAACCGCTATGACACATGTTTACCTATGTAACAAACCTGCACTTGTACCTCTAAACTTAAAAGTTTAAAAAAATATGTTGTGGATATTGGTGGAGACTTTTTAGAAGACAGGACATCTCAACACAAGGCTAAGAAGTAGTTCACCAAGGCAAGTAAATGGGAAGCACACACTAGGCTGAGCATGGATGAAATCCAAATGCAGATTCTATGACCTCTTAAGACCTAATGTAGTATTATTGAACATTGAAATCCTGTGTTTCTTCCACATGCATGGTGTGGTACACTCTTATCCTTCTCATCTACCTCCTTCTCTCCCCAAAACTTAACTAGTGCCTGATATTTTATAAGAATACAATAATAATAGCAAATGAATGAATGAGTATTCTTAAGACTTTTGGGGGGCACAAATGTTTTTCCCCTGAGATAGTAAGTTCTCTTAAGATGGGGCATGAGACCGTTTTGATGTAATCCAAAGATAACTAATTGATTTAGTATGCTAGTAAAAATGGCTGTTATTATTTTTAAAATCCAGGTAGATGTTATCACTCTCATTGTTATTATAACACTGTTATCATATCCAAAAAATTTTAATGAAAACACCAAAATCCAATCCAAATCTAAGAATCTGTTAACAATCAAGATCCATATTCATGGAGTTCTTGACACTTTACTACTTCAGAAACATTAGTAAAATAAATTAATAAGACACAGCAGTCAAAGCAATAAAAGAAAGATTTCACTTTCATGCTACGGAATTATGTCTGAATACACCCATAATTTCTTCCCTTTGCAGATAATGGTAAAATTGCCTAAATCATACACCAGTGGTGCTCTAATGAGACCCGATTTGGATTCACTTCTATTCAAGGCAAACTAACTGTATATAAATGCTTTGCTTCAAACATTCACAATATTATACAAACTTTCACAATAGATCCCACTGAAGTGAGTTTGGGCTGATGAAGAATAAGGTGTGGAGCCTAAATTAAGAATTTTCCAGTGTTAAGGAGGACAGAGTGACTTTTTCCTCACCAGCCTCCCGCTGTGGGGACACAGAGAGAGCTGTGAATTTCGTATTACCTGGGTGGTGGCTGGTGTGACTCAGAAGGAGGGAAAATCGTGGCTCAGAAACTGAAGATGTGTTGAAACTGCTGTGATCCTTTGAGGGTCTGCCTGCTTGCCCTACAGTGGCTGAGTCCTGACCATCCTTGGAGGTCAATCCTGGTCCCTGAAAGCCCTATTCCTCTGCTAGTACTTTTTAGCCTTCTTAGCTAAATTCTGACTTACTATGACAGCTCAAACCTCTATCTGAAAACCTCGGCCCCACAGAAACAGCAGCTATCAGAAGCAATGTTCCTATAATGACCTACTGTGCTTATTTTTCTAGATGAAGTAAATTGTGTCTGAGGTATCGTCTTTTCTCCCCAAGTTTGTGCAGTGGGTTGGTTAAAGAAAAATTCCCATTATGTACGCCTCCCTATCAGTATCCGGAATTGGTGTCTCATCCTACAATCTTTAGTTTTAATTTTCATATTTTAAGCTCCTTGGATTCAAGACCTCCAGACCAATGGCACATCTGCTCATCAAGCCCCAACTCAGCCACTCACCTGTCAGCTTGTGCAGGTTTTGGGACAGGATCTGAAGACCTCCAATGACCTTTCTAGTTCTTGTAGTCATGCTTTTTAAGATCTAGCTGGCCTTGGCCATTTTGGCGGCCCAGCTCCTCTACTACCCAAGTAGTAGACAATGTCCTGTGTGACAAAATCAACAGTGTCCATGTGTTAGAAACATATACTTCATCTCCACTAAGCAGCAGCAAAGAACGATCAACTGTCTTTGCAGGGGAACAGGGGTTTACCGCAATAGAGAACCAGGGTAGTGTGGCCCACAGTGCTGAGTTTCAATCTTGTTGCTAGTTGCTAACCAGGTGGCCTTGAAGAAGTTTTTTTTTTTTAAACCTTTCCAAACCTCAGTTTGTTCATCGGTAACATGAGAATAGTTATGGTACCCACAAATCATGGGACTGTTGGGTAGAGTATGTGAGATAATATATTTAAAGCCTTTAAAAGAGCCAGGCACACAATCAATGCTAGAAATATTAGCTGTTCGTGTTAGTGTTATTTAGAGAAGGAAAAGCAAATAACTATCAAAAGTCAATAAAACGATACTTTAAACATCTAATTAAACGCAACTTGATCATCATATAACTGTATTATTTATATGATTTGAAGCATTTTTCCTAAAAAGAACAGTTAATTTCTTTAATTATTTAGCTTACAGAAACAAATTTAAGGACTCTAAGAGGACATGAAGTGGCACCAATGAAGATCAGACATAAGAGGTTATCAATGAAATCTATGTCTAACAGGCTAATAGCACTGAGGTCAGGGTTCTGGAAATTCCTCTATATTAAAAGGAAATGCTTTTAAATGTTACTTAGCAGAAACAAAGAGTTTCCTTTTTCACCACTTGCAAAATAAGTCACAAACATAAACCTTCCACCTCTATGTGCCATTTTAGTATGTTATTTCCTTTAAAAACAGACATACAAGTCATCCCCATGAATGTGGGATTGTCAACTGGGTCACTAGATAAAGGAGATTTATAAAATCTGTGACTGCATTTCCTGTAAGCACGCTTTGAGGAAGTGATCTGCTCCTTCACCCATGGGTCCTGGAATATGCTCTGGACTCAGACAAACGTGTAAGGAGTGAGGCGCAGTTCTGCCTCCCGCAGAGGCTGAAATTCTTTCTTCTGACCAATCACATCTCACTTTACTCTTTGGTTTCCAGGAACATTTAAGCATCAACTACTGGCAGTCCTGTAGGTCTATAAGCCTATGTATTTCTATTCCCTCACCCACTCCTCACCCTGGCATTGGTTTGGCATCTACCTTTTCATTCTATCTTACTCTTGGTCCTAATTTCTAAACAATGATTTCTATTAGGTCAACCCTACTGTCATTTGCATAGGTCAAAAACCATTGAATTTCAACAACTTCATTTGAGTCAACCTATTTTTCCCATTGTTAGTTTATGAATTTGCTGTAGGCCAACTCAAAGCCTCTGGAAAAGGAGAAAATATATGCATATAGCAATAATCAGCAATAGACTGTTTTTAATCGATATTCAACATAACACAAAGAAATTAAATTTAATAAATGTCTGACTTGAGAAAGCCAGAAATAACGAAAATTTGCCAATGGTTTAACTTTTTTTCCTTAGGGTATGCCTTGCTTTAAAGGTAAGGCAGATACCGATCTACAAAACAAATCTTGCCACCTGACACCTCAGCCTCCATCTCTTACCCCTATTTTAACCTCAGGGCCTCTTCTGTAGACCCCACTATGGGCTCCTCAACAGTTAGACAAATGCTGATCTAAACAAGGATTAATAAGGAGTTGAAAACAATGCTCTGTGCTCTGCCTTTCCCACACTGAGTCTTACGACTCAACTTCATCATGATCTTCTGACCCTTACTGTACCTTTCTTAGCATCAACCTGGCCTCTGCTTTTGGACTGCACTTACCTTTCTTCCCTGTGCCACACCACACTCCTATGACCTCCTAGGCTGCATGCCTCCTGCCATTCCCAGGTCTGGACACACCCAGGATGACTGTCTCTGCTGGGGGCTGGAAACAGCCCCACTCGAGAGAGACCCTCATCAGGCCAGGAGGCCCCAGGCAGGCACCTCTGACCAGCCCTGCTGGGACCCAGTGCTTTGCACTGTTTCTCCCAAAGGGTTTTCTCAATATATTCAACGGTCCTGAAGTCTCTACTCCACCTATTGGATGAAACACCATTTTACCATAACTTAGAAAATCAGGATATGGCTTAAACTACAAGGCTGGCCATCATAGCTGAGGCTCAAAGCACATTTTAAACACAAAATGGCCACTCTGTCACTGTCATTTCATTTTTAACAAACCTCTAGCCTTTCTTTTACCACCAAAAAACAAGAAGACAACAAGAGAGACAGACAGAGAGAAAAGAGAGTGGGAGTCATAGGGGAAGTGTTAGAAAACAGTGACATTTTCTGAACAAAGGTTGCATTAAAAAGCATCCTTGCGGCAGAGAGACCACTCACGAAGGAAACAGCACCTCAAACCAGGGGGCCATTCACCAAAAGAGAGTTCCCATTTGAAGCTCTTTGCAAAATGTTTTCCTGTGTCTGCTTTCCCTGGTTCACTACAAAACTGATGAAAAATAAAGATGATAAATATGTTTACACAAAAAGAACCCATTAAATAATTCATCACCTTGTTGGCTTACAATATAACTACTCCAAAAGAAATGTGTTTTCCTACCCGCTGACCAAGAATGGACACCTGAGACTTAAATATGGCTCAGAGCATTGTCTTCCTGTGCACGTGTTTCGCAACTGTCCCCAGCATGCTGCCTGTGCTAGTTAACCCAGGTGGGGCTTCCTCCTTGATTTGCCCTGCTATTCTGTATCTTCCACCTCCCACTACAAAGCATGCTGGCGAACACCCAAAGTTTTGTTTTGTTGCAGCCGCTAAAATTCACTGGACATGGAATTATAGTGTTTTTCAGCCTAGAACAGCATTCTCAATTAGGGGCAATTTTGTCCCCCAGGGTATATTTGGCAATGTTTGAAGACATTTTTGATTACTACAACTAGGAGGGGAGTATGCACTGACCTCTGATGGACAGAGGTCAGGGATGCTGCTAAAAAACATCCTACAATGTACCAGAAAACCCTTCATGATAAAGAATTTTCTGGACCAAAATGTTAGTAGTGCTGAGGTTGAGAAACTCTGGCCTAAATGGAATACAGTAATAACCATCTGCCAGGCCAAAGCCTAGGGTGGGAAGCAATGATAGGGTTTTCCCAGAACTACCCAGCTTGGAGGTGGTAGGGCTATACAGGTATGTGGCACTCAGGTTAGCTAGTGCTATACATTTCCTCTACAGTATGTTTATTCTAAAAGGACTTATCCTTCAGATGGAGCTTAACTACACCCACACATACACACACACACACGGTCTGGAAGGATACACACCTAGATGTAATTGGTGATTACTGCTGGAAATAGTAGGATTTTACTGATTTTCCCTCCTTGTTCTGATATGTCCAGCCTGGATTTATTTGGTTCATTATGATTTGTTACTTTTGTTTTGCTTTACAATAAGCACTTACTGCTTTTATAAACACAAAGAATAAGAAACTATTTTTATTTTGAAAATCTATATACGGAGGCCAAGGTAGGCAGATCATCTGAGGTTTGGGGTTGGGAGTTTGAGACCAGCCTGGCCAACATGATGAAAATCTGCTTCTACTAAAAATACAAAAAGTAGCTGGGCATGATGGCAGGCGTCCATAATCCCAGTTGCTCAGGAGGCTGAAGCAGACAAATCACTTGAATCTGGGGGGCGGAGGCTGCAGTGAGCCGAGACCGTGCCATTGCACTATGGCCTGGGTGACAGAGCAAGACTCTGTCTCCAAAAAATAAAAAAAAATTAAAAAAAGAAAAACTATAAAAAATGCAGTCAAATTTAGCTTGATTAATATTTATTGCTGGTGTGAGGACAGCAAAAACAGCATTCCAGAGTCATATAGAAAGGACGGATACATGGTACAAATAGGCACTCTTCTAAAAAACAGACAACATGGATTCAGAGTATTAAGAGTATCCTGTTGCTGACTTAGCAATTTCTCTGTAAGAGATTTGTCCCAATGAAAAAGGGATGTCAAAGATGTCTATAAAGAAACATAAGTGCAGTATTATTTTATAATAACAAAACAATGGAAATAATTGAAATATCTAATATATGATTGGCTTAATAAATTATAGTCTGAGTGAACAAAATATATAAATTATATTAGAAAGTGTTGGTTTAACCGCAAATATATGCATATTATGGAATACTATGCAGCTGTTAAAGGTCATGTTTTCCATTATTTCAGTGTCGATCTCCCCATTAAACTAAAGTCCACGAGGCCAGGGATCCTGCCTTTTCAATTCCTTCTGCATCCCTGGTATCCAAAGCAGTTCATGCAGGAGGTATGTAATAATTATTGTTGAATGACTAAAATGAATAAATGAATATGGTTATCGATCAGTGACAGTATTACAGATAATTAGAAACTTTCTATTTTTCTATTAATATGTTTATGTTTCCAAGATTCTCCAATAAGCACGTGTTACTTTTATAAGTAGAAGATACATTATATTGTTTGTGCAAAAAGGGACACAGAACTTAAGTTAAAAAAAAATGCAGTACAAAAGAGCATACGAAAGAGCGTTGAGTACTTGGGAAGCCCATTCCACGATGCAACTGAAGGATACAATGATTTGGCTGCCACGGATTGAAAATGTGGAAGTTATATATAGCCAACTAATGGCCAGCACTCCTTTGTCAAACTGGTTTTCTCTTCCAGCATTCTTCCCTGATTTGAGCTTTTCTCCTACTGGTAACACCAAGAGCTAAAACAATGGAGAAGCTACAAATCAGATTCGTTGGGCAGAGCCTCCAATGGCCCCCACAGTATTGGAGGCATTGTAGCCGCAGTAGAGGCTGGGGTGCTTTTCAACTGGATTGCGTCTATGGCTGACAAATGGAATAAAAGAGCTATGCTGTAGTGCTCAAAATAGAACAGAAAAAAAAAGTATCCCAAAGAGAGAGAGAGAAAGAGAGACAAGAAGAAGAAGAAAATGGCACAGACATGAGAGGCCAGCTTCTGGAACAACCTAAAAAGACCAATGTTAACCCAGACTGATGAATATGATTCTCACATCCTTTGTAGAACTTTTTTTTTCTCCACAAATGCCTCTTTGGCTTTGGGACTGCAACCCTGAAAAATGTCATCTGCCCACTTCCTGGAATGACTGGATCCTTATGTCACCCAGTAGAAAAAAAATGCCTGGTGATTTTATGTATATTTGACTACCTGTGGTCATCTGGGTGAAGTGATTAAAGAAACAAATGAGTCTAAAAATATAAGTCCACATATGTGTATGGAGAGAGAGCAAAATAATAAGAGTCACAAAAATGTAAGAGGGTTACAGGCAGAGAGACGGAGATGTGGACAGCCTACAAAACAGGGTGGGTCCTGCAATAACCATCATGGGGAAGAGTTAGCAGTTACTGAAGTCATCTGAGTTTACTGGCTCTGTTACCGTCCTATGTCAAAACCCATCCTCTCTTGCCTTCCTCATCCCCCCAAAACCTTGAGACAATATTTCTTTACCAAGAGAATAATCCTTCTCTCCATCAATTAGAGCTATAGCTCAAGATGAAAACAGTCCCCAAAAGAACATGGGAGTCATGAGTATCTCATTGTCCTTGAGCACAGGTTTTAGGGACACACAGCAAGGGTGGTTGGGAATCTGGGGGTGAGAGAAAGGTGGGAGTCACTGAAGGAATAAGAAGCCCCCAAAACAAATATTGTTTTCTTATAGCTTGGCCCATAGCGAGCCCTGCCTTTAAAAGCATCATTTCATTCTATGAAAAGAGCGTATGGTGCTGTAGTAGATTAAAGATGGCTATACATTTTTGACACTTCCTTTGGCGAGAAGTGGATTTGATTTGCTCTGGCCTTGAATCTGGGCTGGTGTATAATACTTTGACAAATAGTGTACAGTGGAAGTGATGCCATGCCCATTTGGGGCTCAGCCTATAAGAGAACTGGTAACTTCCATCATGCTTTCTTGTAGCCCTGATCTTTCACATAAGAAGCCCAAGTGCTCTGTGGTAGAACCATGGAGAGATAACATGAGAAAACCTGGGGTGTGCAGTTGAACCCCAGACTTCCAGCTATCCCTGCCAAGTTACCAGATATACAAGTATTGCCAACTTCGACCCTTGAGACCAGCCTGGCTGCAGTTGAATACCAACAAGTGACTCTAACTGATGCTAGGCAGAACAGAAGAATGGCCCAGCCTAGCCCCGTCTGAATTCCTGACCCACAAAACATTGTGAGATATAGCACAATGGTTGTGGTTTTGGCTAAAGAATTCTGGAGTACCATATTATATAGTGATAGACAGTCTGGTCCAGGCAAGAGGATGACAATGTCTGTCTACTTTCAATGTTGGCTTTGCCTCAAAAATATATCTATTTCAGACAGATTGACTGATAGAACACAGCCTGTACTTTCTGCAATGCAGTACAACGCAAATGCTATCTGTTTGTCTCAGTGCAAATCTTAGCCTTGCCATTTGCACCATAGTATGTAACTTTGGCAAACTACTAACTTCTTTGAGCCTCAACTTCCTCATGTGTAAAACAAGGATAACAACATTGCCTTGATGGAATGGTTGGAAGTGTTATATGAGAAAGGGAATGTGAAGCACAGAGCTCAGGAAGAGGTGTGCACAGCCTGTGCTCCCTGAGCCATCCTGTCTGTGCTAATTTCCAGTGTTCAAATCTCAGGCAGCTTCTCTGCTGCCTCATTTCCTGGTCACTCTGACTTTTACTAGGGAATCACTTCCCCACTGTTTGTCTTGGCGACATTTTAACCTGACTGGTTGTTAGACCTTCAGCAAACAGAGGGAATCTTTAAGAGACCATATCTGGTATCCAAAAGGTTCTGCAGCAGCAGAAAAGTTGTTACATGTGATTACATTTCCCCATTAAAATCAAACAACATGGTTTGTTATAAGGCAGGTGATCTAAACATCCATAATATGAACATTAAAAAAAGATCAAAAGGGAGTGCTAAGAATTGAGATGGTAAGAGTAAGAATAAGAAGATTCTAACTTGGGATTTCGTTTAAGTGACTGGACAAAGGTGAGCAGGTGGGGGCCCCTGGGTATATTTTGCATTTCCCCATCTTACAGCTCACAGGGGTTGAGGACTAGATCTCAAGGGCTATACACTGCAACGTCTTTTGCCTACAACCAAGTGCAGAAATATCCCACATGAAAGCCCAAATTCCATGCTCGGGTGGTTCCTGTGGAGCCTTTCCTTGCACTTACTTATGTTAAACTCCTTATAGAGTCAGCCTGCCAAGGGCCACCCAGTGACAACCATGGATTTCAATTCCTCCTGCAAAATATATCAACCCATTTGCTTAGTCAGTATAGACAGCTTTGATCTCCATCTGAGGTGGGTCTATTAGTAATGAAAAAAGCAACTTTTCTGGCATAAACAATTCTAAGGATGACAAAAGAATCAAAACTCTTAAAGAACAACTTAGGATATTAATAAAAGGACTATGTCCTCATCCAGGTTTTGCAGTGGGGATATTTCATAGTTACAACTTCTTCCTAGACGACCAAATCTCTTTCTGAAATGGTTTGGCACACCTGCTAAGTGTGTGTGGCATAGGCTTGGAAGACAACTGGGAACTCTGAAATCCCTACCATTTGCAAAGACCAGAAGAGATTCACAGTTGTCACATTTAAACCTAAAAGCCCCCTAGAACATCATCATCTGTGACTATCTCTCTTGTGCACCTCGGCTACAAGATCATCTTCCTCGATAGTTTTTATTGCTTCTGGAAGTAATTTGCTCTTCATCTGGTTATCACAAATGAAAACCAAGACAGGTCAGAAGAAGGCTGGCTTTTTTGTCAGCAAGATAGTTCCCTTTGCCAGAGCTGAGAAAGAGGGAGCTGGAATTAGAAAAAAAAAAAAAAAAAAAAAAAAAAAAAAAAAAAAAAAAAGTTTCAAGTCCCTTTCTGACGTCTGTGATCTTTTAACAGAGATGTAAAGCATATGAGATTTGCAACCTTTCGTGGCCTGAAGGGATCCAGTTATTTGGCCAGTTGTGAAGACATACTCTTGTTCCTACTCTCCCTGTCATGCTGTCATTGGGGTGCATGCCTGTTTCATGATAAAAGGAAGCCAAACTGGGTTTTTACAGGAATTTCAGAAGTCTCAAAATTATTGAAGACTCATACCAGGATGAAACCCAAGTTCCTCAAACCGAAGTGAAACAAATGTGACATATTATAGACAAGAGCAGAGGAGCAGGAAGAAAGAGAAGGGAATGGCAAAGAAGCAAGGGTACACAATGAATAGGAAAAAAGCATCTTTTCATGCACGTTGGATGTAACTCCTGGGACATCTATTTCTTTCTATGTGGTTAAACGTTCGTGGTTATTTGGCATTTGGACGGGCAGAATGGAGGGAAGGGTTTTTTTTTTTTTTAAAAATAGTCCACTCTCTTTGGCACAGGACAGTACTAGCATGAAAGGCTGGTTGTTTCAAAGGACGAATCCAGGCTGTGGAGCTGTCCTGCAAACACTGAATCATGACCTTGCTGGCACCTGGCTGCAAGCATCAGCAGGAGATGATGTAGAAGCTCCAGCAATGGTATTTTGTTCCACCTAAGACCAACCACATTCCCTCACAGCTTACTTCACATAGTCTAGCACTCCGTGTAGTCCAATATGGGCATCTAAGAGGCAGCAGGCTAATGAGAACCCAAAATGAAGAAAATCTAAACATTAGCCCTACTTTGCCAATAAAAGGTAGTTCCAGCTAACCCAGCCAGACCTTTAGGAAAGAGCCCAGAAATGTCTCTCTCCATCCCTACCCTCCTCCTCAACCTTCGCCTTGTTCACGAGGCTCCTGACCTCTGCTCGCCTCATACATACTCGGACACAGATGCTGGCTGATTGGCTGGATGCACAGCACTTAAAGGAGCAAGGGCTTTCTGTTGTCATTGTTGTTGTACCTGCCCTCTTGCTCCATCAACTCCAGGTGAGTATTTCAGGGCCCCAGCTGGATGGCCCCAAACCTGTCAGCTCTGACCACTCCACCTCAGGGGGCACTGGCCTGACATGAAGCAGTTTCTGGAGAAGGTGTTTCTACCACGTTCTTTCAGCGTGACAAAGAGGACACGTGTGAGTGCTAAGGGAGAGTTACACAGGGTGAACAGGGAGAGGAAGATTGCATGTGCACATGCATACACACACACATGCACACTCACGCACACTCATATGCACGCGCACACACACACGCGCGCACACGCATACACACATACACACACATATGCACACACACACGTACACACACACTGGCAATCTTCTCAGGGAAAGCAGCTGATGATCATGTTTCTGCAACTGAATAAAATCAAACCCAAACCACAAGGTAACAGCAGCTGTCTGGCCCGCCCTACACATGGCATTTCTAGGCACAGTGTGACCGATTATATCCTTCACCCCATGGTTCTTTCAGCCCTGCTGTTTCTGGCTCTCCTCAAAATTCTCTTTCCCTTTAAGACATCAGGCGGGCGCTTGTCAATTACAGTGAGTCACAGAGAAACACTGTCTGTGCCCTGGGAGAGATGAACCTGCTCCTTGATGAGCCCTTCCTGAGCCAGCAGCAGGCCTACTGCCCAGAGAGGATGGGACAGAGATCCCACTTGGGGATGGGCAGAAGGAGCCTCACACTCCTGCTCTGAGGAGTGGGAGGGTAGGGGCAGAAGAGGAGCCTTCGCCACAGAAAAGCAATGTGTCTTCAATGTACAGAAAGTCACGGGGATCAGTAGTGCTCACGCTGTAAGATATGCATCAGGGAAATGGGGCCACCTCAGAGGCACCTCTGCTGACCCTTCTCTGCTACCCCTACCCCGTGCTCAGGGTCAGGATTACCCCCCATGTCCCACTCTCATCCTGTGTATCCCCTCCATTACCCTGGCTGCAGCTGACGACTTCTCACTTGATGAACTTCTCCAGGCAGGAACGAGACCCTCCGGTGCGATGCTTCTAGCACTACACTTGGCACAGAGAGGGGGTTCACTCAATGCATGCTCAGGGACTGACATCTAGGCAAGCTTCCTTTTGCAGAAGAGGAAACTGGTGCTTAGAGAGAAAGATGGGGAAGGCAGGGGGAGGGAGAAAGAAATCCCGCTTCTGGAATACCAGGGAGCACGTCAGGCATCTGGCACTCGTTCCTTCATTTTCCTCTCAGAACCCTGGTGAATTAGGCTTCACTGTCTTGCAGACTTGCTAGCGAGTGCTGGGACACCCATTTATTTGGGAGAGAGCAAACTGCATGTGTACAAAGGCAAAGGCTGAACAGTTGGGGAGAATGACAGTTGGAGAGAAGAGCATCAGAGGCCTCGTGGTGAACAGAAATGAGGGCTGTGCTGTGCGGGCGGGATGCCTGGGAGGCACTGACACCCCTCGAACTTAGCTCCAGCCTGCCTTGCAGGCAGAGATACAAAATCTCCCAAGTTAAAATGTTGAAAGGCAACAGACCAAAACCAGAACAACACAGTTTCCACCACCTCTCCTTCACCTTTGCCCATTAGCAGAGTTAAATTTATAACAGAGTTAAATTTCTATGTATGAACTCATGCACAGAAATTAACACACACTACCATTGGAAACATAAATCAGAACAACTCTTTTGGATGGCAACAGACATAAAAATACCTTAAAAATATAAAATTACTTTTGACACACAAAGAATAAGAGATTATTAAACAGCATCAAGTAATTTATCAATTTTGAAAATAGAGAAAAATGTATCATATATGTATTCGTGTACTCTGGAAGGTTCCCTATGGAAGGCAGGCCCTGTTAGAATTCTCAGAGTCTGTCTTTCCACAGTAAGTCTCTTAGAGGGCACTGTCTTATTTTCCAATTGTCTGTGCTATGCACATACACATCCCTGCATCATATCAGCACTTGTTTAAAGTCACCTGATATTTGAGCTGAAGGCACTTTCACGATGATTTATTCTAACCCCCTTATTTTACATTTGGGAAAATTGAGAGCTCAATGAGTTTTCTCAAAGTTAATAGTAGAGGTGGGCCTGGAACACTGCATCTTTCTAAAATGTCCCATTTAATGCTACTCTTTAACTACAGGCCGTACCAACTCCTCTCAGAAGAATGCAGGGTACACAGATTTTAAATAAGAAAGAAATTACATGCTGGCCATCAAGAGGTTTACGACTGGTCCACACCATCTCAGATTTTCTCTTGCCCTGGAGGCCTCAGCAGCTGAACCGTGAGCACATAAACCATGGAATATAGGGTCCAGCCCTATAGGGTTCTGTGAGCCCCTCCCTGCTGGTGCGGAGACCAGAAACTGTAGAAATGAAAGACACAGACACAGAGAGAGAGAAAAGAGAGTTTGGGCTCGGGGGTCCACTGCCAACCAAAATGCGGAGACCTGCAGTGGCCCCGGGTGACTGGACACTCTTTTATTGAGTACAGAGCAGTGGGCAGGGAAGGCAGGGTGAGGTAATGGTGGTCAGTGACAGGGTCAGGTAAATCACGTGTCTGGAAGGTAGGGGGCCCAGGACTTCCAAGTAGCCGAGGCGAGGGGAAAACCTAATGCGTCAGCGCTCTTCGCATATTTGTCAGAAATATCAAGGACACTAAGATTATGTTACTATTATTAATTAATATCTTTTAAGAAAAAGAGAAACCAGGTGCAGACGCAGGCATGAGAGCAGACATGGAATGTGACCACCGAAGCACAGCATCACACAGAGACGGTTAAGCCTCTGGATGTCTGCGGGCCTCCCTGACAGCCATCAGGCCTTGCCACAAGAGCTTGGAGAAGCGGAGTTTTCTCCTAACTTCTCCAGGAAGGAGGCATCTCGGCCATGCTGGACATCTCCTTCCCTAGCTGGCTAAACAGAGGGCGCTTTCACAGCGCTGGCGCTGCCGCACAGCCCAGGCAGACTTCATGTGGGTGTGACAGAGGGCTTACAGTGTCTTGCCTTAGGATCACTTTGTTCACAATGTCACCTCAGTTCCATGCCTCATAACCTGATAGTCAGTAGTAAAAGTTACACTGAGTATGTATCTTTATGGTTATAAGTATAAGATTATATGTGATTATATAAAGGAATAACTATGTGCCTACATTTCTAATTCTTTTCTAAATTAATATTTATATGGGAACAGGCTGAGGCTTTAGACCCTCGCCACGGCACTTGCGGGGTTTCCCCCCTACAATGGAAGATGATGCTGCAGAGGAGAACATATGTTCCTGTGGTCAGGGCATCAGCCACCATTGCCCCGCTCGGGGCCCCTTCACAGGGACTGCAGAGAGCAGCGTAGATAAGGTGTGACCGAGGGCTGTTCTTTTTGTGTCATTTTAGTGATGCTGGGATGTTATGCAAGGAAATCTTTGGCATTGCAGTAATCCTGGATTATAAATAATTTAGCATATTTCTTTGTAAACTACAGGCCAGAATCCTTGCAAATAAGAAAGGATTAACTTTTTTAGAAGTACTTGCTCTTGAGACTTTAAGTTCAAGGCAGAACAATGCTTGCCGTGGTAATTCCATCTATTTTAAGATCACAAAACCATACCAAGTTGAAACCAGAGCAGAAGATATTAATGCAGTGCTCTCTCTGAAGTGCCCAATAGTGGGACGAGAAAGCTTTCAAAGGGAATTAAGTAGACAGAGAAAGCTCCCTGTTCATGTCCAAATCATAAGGAGGCGGCTGAATAGGATTCACAGTTCTCCGTGGGAAGGACCCACACCACAGCTAATGTTCAAAACAGGGGGGAGATGTCTTGGGAAGATCAAGGACCCAGAATTCTGCTGTCAGAATCAGCTGCCTGCCCATTAGAGCCTCAAAAGGACCCTCTACCATGTGTGAGCCAATATGATCCTGCAAATGAGCCCACTTTTCTTTTTCTAACTGGTCCAAACTTTATCTGAAGGAAGCTGTCATTATGTAATATTTCCAAAGAACCCTTGATGTAAACTTCAGATCTGATATGTGGGTGTACGCATGTGCACATGTGCGTGCATACTGTGTGGGTGCATGTGTGCAGTGGGAGAGGGTGAGGGGACAGTGAAGAGTCAGATGTACATACAAAGTAGAGAAACTGATGGGCAGCGGCTCTGAGTATGGAGAAACAGAGAAGCATCCAGAAAGACCCTCAGGTCAAGGCTCAGCGCCTGGTACTCCACATGGACAACAGTCATGAGGAGAACAATATTAGCTCTAGAGAAGAGCCAGGAACAGCTGGGGAGTCAAATGGGCAGCAAGAGACAGAGACTCAGAAACCATCAGCCAGTAAGTAGGTGGCAAGGCAAGGGCATGAAGACTAGGACAGTCAGCGAACTGCACTTCCAAAGCCTGGCCTCCAGTGCTTGCTCACTATGCTCTGGCCTCTGCCTGTCTTTCCAGCCTCATTTCCTGCTATTCTGCACGTGACTCCTTTGCACCACCAAATTATAAGTGCAGCCTACTCTGGATACTGTTTTCTAGCTTCTTTCCTTTGATCTTTCTGTTCTTTGTGTGAAGAAAATCCTTCCTCCCTTCTCCTAAAAATGTTTCCCATTTTCTAAGATTTAGCTTTATAGTTACTGCCTCCTGGATGCCTTCCTCGCTTCCTAAACCTTCAGGGTGGGTTTAGTACCACTCCTACATGCTCTGATGATATCTTGCCAACTTCCAAGCTTCATCCAGAGGAAGATGGCGAAGAAGTTTCATGTTTGAAAAGCTCTAAAAGAATTATGGTTGTTTGGGGCAGGCGCTGTGTTGAGAACGATTCTGAGGCCTCATCCAGAATTCACTGGAAGGAGTGCTGCAGTCAGTTAAGGATGCCTGCCACTTAAGGGTGTGGGTTGAAGTTTAGCCAATCCTGATGAGGCCAGCATCCTCATTAGGCAGATGAGGAACCTGAGGCTGAAACATGGGAACTGTCTTGCCCAGTGTTACAAGGCTGGTTAACAGCACACTCAGGAATTCCAGGTCTTGGGATTCCTAAGCAGGTACTTCTTTTAAATAAGATTCCCAAAGATTCTAAATTTGGAACATTGAAACTCTTCACATATTTTTAACTTTTTCCAGGGGAGGAGGGTAATTATACAGTGATGGAGCCAGTGAGGAAAAACTTCAAGCTTTTGCAATTTTGCTTGGACACCCACTCACCTGAACCTGTGTCTTAACGTTTTTTTCCTCCCTGATCCTCCAAAAGTCCCTACCTTTATGCTTTTTTTTTTTTCTAAGTGAGCACTGTTAGTACAGCCAGTGTCTATTACCCAGGTTAAAATGAAGACTTCTGAGCTGACTCTCCTGATATCACAAATATACAATCAAAATGGATGCATACATCTCTGTCAGAGAGAAAAGGCAGAGGAAGTTGAAGCCACTTTTTCCAACTTCATCCTTTACTCCTCTCACTCTGGAAGCTGAAACTTTCCTGACAAAGAAATATACTTAGAATGGTTTCATTAGATAAACTCTTTCCCTATCTTACTGTGAAAGAAATTTTCCAGTGGGTTCCAGTTTCAAGGGGTTACAAGGTAAAAGGGAAGGAAAGTTGGCATGCTCCCAGCCTGACAAGAAGTTGTCACATTACCATCACAGTCATAAATTTAGCTGAGACACTGTATTAGATTCTATAATGCACTTACCTGAGCCATTAAATGGTGAGAAACATGCAGCATTTGCCTGCCCACCCCCTCTCCCACTGCCCTCTGCTTCCGTGAGAGTTTGGGATTCGAGATGAATTCTCCCAGCATAGCCTCAGCTTACAAAGAAAGGGTCATCTAACCTTTAAACTTCAGTCCAGCAAAGCAGGCTGAAGAGAGTCACCAGGGTGTCTCCTCTTATGTGCTTCAACAACAAATGACCTGCTTCACCAGGTTACCCAAGGACACAGCTTTAACCAAAGACGTGAGAATTCCCAGAACTGGAAGCAAATGCGAGCTGATGATAGGACATTCCCTAAACCCCCTATCCCAGGATGCTCCACAGCAATTAGCAGCCATGTCCTTTGTCTCACCTCCACTGTGTTTTTAGCAGCTCAGTTTCTTCAGAGGACAAGGCAAGAGGGAATGGGATTAAGCTGGGAGCCCGGATTTTCTGAAGGAAGAAGGTATTAAACATCTTCAAGTTTCCCTGTAGGGTTTCTGGACAAACAACGTCGCTCCCCACCCACCCGCCCCGGTGAAACTCCTCCCCACCACCGTCCCTGATTCTCTATTTCTTTAAGTGCCCGCCTTACCCTTCCACAAGAAATCATAGCAGCCAACATGCAGTTGAATTTCCAAGTGGCTGAAAAGAGGAGAAGATTCCCTTATATTCGTTTGCCTGGGTGTTTTTTTATTTTATTTTAAATTTTGTATAAGCCCTCTAAGAAGCGGGCTCCTAAGGAAAGTGGGGGGAGGGGGTGCACTGAAGGAAGGAAGAAGTGGGTGACAGAGCCTCTAGGGGATCAATAAATTCAGCTGCTCCCATACACAAGGGAAAGGACAGTCCAGGAAGTCAGATGGGAGAAGAAATCCCAGAATCATCCATTTTAAAGCTGAAAGGTCACCTGGCATAACCTCCTCTATTTTATAAATGAGGAAACTAAAAGTCAGATATGCTAATGGACCCTCTTGCCATTGAGGTTATGCAACTTGCCGCGAGAAAACGAGGACCCCAACCCACACCTCTCAAGTCCTCCGTCTGGGTCCCTTCGTCTTCTTCACAGCCCACAGCAGCTGCCACCTCGGCCAAGCAGCCATGTTGATCGCTCAAGCGTCTGCCGGAAGACCGGACGGCTGACCCCGGACACCTCCCATGATGCTCCTCTCGTCAGCAGCCATGTTCTCCAAAAACTCCCTCGGCCGGCCACGCGGCCCCCGCGGCCAGAGTTCCTCCTGGGAGGAGCCCTCGCCGCCTCACTTTTTATGTGAAGCTGGCAAAGCCGCTTCAGCGATCATTTTTTAACACGGCAGCTCCCTGACAAGAGGATTAAAGAAGGCGGCTTTCAAAAAAGTCTCAAGAATAATTTAAAACGCAGTATGTTAATGCTTGTCTAGAGTGTTGTACACTTTCGTGAAAAGTCATAAATCTCTTCCGCCACACCCTAAGTACGCTCCTGTAACTGGCACGGTTTTCTGACATTAAGAAAAAAAAAAAAATTAGTGAACACAGTCATAAATTAGGACCAGAAATCTAACTGCGCAGATGAGGCTTCCGATGTCACAAAGCAAAACTGGGTGTGGAGTCACAAACTGAGGATTTTTGAGGGAGTAGGTGGTGGTTATTTTGGAAGATGGTTCCTTTGCAGTCTTCCAGGAGGATGAGCAAGGGACTAGAAAACGGCTGCTCAAACAACGCTAGTGCGCCTCAGAATCACCTGGCGAGTTTGTGAAAACAGACTGCTGGGCCCCCTTCCCTAGGCTTTCTGATTCTGCAGGTCTGGGGCAAGGCCTGAGAATTTGTATTTCTAGCACGTTTCCAGGAGCTGATGCTGCTGGCTTGGGGAACCACGCTTTGGGAACCTCCGGGCTTGCAAAGACATCTTCAGGCTGCTGCTGGTGTGGGACTTCATTAAAATATGGAAGCGGGAATGTGAGGCGCAACTTAAAAATCCCTGTATAGGCACAGCAGACGGGGCGGGAAATAAAATCGCACAGACACCAGGGCCCATCATCACAGCATCGAGCAGTGCCTTCAACAGGGAGGTGAGCAGTGCGCTCCAACTGCTACAGTCACCTCTAAAAAGATAATGCCTGTCTGAGCAAAAGCAAACACCAGAAGGTTTAAAAACCCGGGGTCCCCATGTTTCTTCCTCAAGCAGTAGAAAATGTCTTTATGTAGAGAAAGTGCAGTGTAAATAGAAAGTAGGGCTCAATATCCACAAGCTCAAGTCAAAGAATCTGCTGAGAAGGCCACATGACACACAAAATGAAATCCAGGTCCTTGACACCCGGAGGCAAGAAAGCGAATGGAAGATCCAAGAAAATCCAAAGGTTCCTGAATTTTTACAGTAAACAGTTCTGATCGGATTCACTTGCTATTTTGGAACATACATGAAGTTCATTAACTGGCATACATTAAAAAAGAAAAAAAAAATGGAAAAAGGAGGAGCTGGAGGACAAATCAGTAATTGCTCCTTTAGAGCAAACCAAAGTTACTGAGAAAATCTCCTATAAAGGCTCTGTCAAAACAAGTCACTTAAGGATTAGTGAGAGCTAAATCCTCCGTCAGAGAGATTTTTCTCAACAGTCGTAAATGGGTTTTAGTATCGGAAAATCTTAGAAAATACACTTCTGCCTCCATCCCCCTCTCAGAATGGTTCTTTCAATACTTCGGCATCTTGTGGGAGCACAGTATTTCCTTAGGCTGAGGCTTTTTATTTAAAAAACAAAATAAAATAAACTGTCATTCACAGGCCGGCAAAGTCGGTGGCTGGAAATAAATCTTTACAGGCACCGAGTGCATGTTTCAGAGGCTTCCCCATGCAACACGCGTGGTCAAGTACAGTCCTTTTCTCTCTCAGCAATTTCCCTCATAACAATTAGTATAAGCTAGGGCTCTTACTTCAACTTTTTACCTTGTTCCATTTTGGTCTCTTTTTCTTAAGGTTTCACTGCTCAATTTGTTCATGTCGTGAGCCAAGGGTTTAAAGTTCATCCTTAAAAATGCGTAGGTGATTCCATTTTTTAATTAGAAAAAAGCAAACACCGCTAATCTCGAACCTTTTCAATGGCAGCCTTCTAGGAGCACACATTTTAATTCCATCAGTAAAGGGTCATCTTACTCAGCCTCTTCAAATCATCATGGGGGTCCATGCTTTATTTCTGGGCAGTCTCTTCTGGATTACAGAGGTCTGTCTCTGTTTATTACATGAGTATGCAGACAGACCCACTCATCCTGTAAGCACTTAGAGACACTCTGGAGTTTGATCCTCAGGAAAGGGTGACCTGGCAAGGCCATTTTCCTATCTGCCTCCAAGATGGTCACAATCTTCTTTGTCTGCCCAAACCTTTTTTCTCTTGTTAGTACTCTCAAACCTAACGCATCTTAGACATCATTGGTACCAATCAATGGAAAGCTAACACCTGCACACAGTCCATATGTGAATAAGGATTGATCTTACCCCTCCCCCCTGCTTGATACAGAACTACGTTTCTAAGCTTTCCATTTCCTCCATTAGACCCTTTAAAAACATCCATTTGTCAGGCAGGCAGAATATTTCTCCTGATACCTACACAGCAAGTCTTAGTTACAGAGATGGTTTTAGGTATTATTATACTAGGCCATTCCTTAGTATGTGTGACATGAGTGAGTAATCAGTCATCCTAACCCCAAAATATTTCCCTTCCCAGTCTACTTTATCCCCAAAATTTCACCACTGAAAAATCCTTAAGACATTTTTAAAGTCCAGAAATACCTTTTTAATATTAAATTATTCTGACAGGCAACCCATTAAGTCTATTTAATTAGCAAGACTCTGGAGAATTTAGCCTTTTTTTTTTTTTTTAGCTGCACAGTCAAGGGAATTTAGGGTTGGAATGACACAGGCCTGAGCAGAAATTCAAGAGCTGTCATTTCCTAGCACCATGAACCTGGGCAAGTCACTTAACCTCTAAGAGGCTCAGCTCTATCACTTTATCTACATGGGGCCTGATACTTGGGTAGTACTCAATAAGAAAATTTCCTTTCTCATAGGCTGGTTTGTCAGGGAGAGCAAGTCAGGACAGAATGTCTACCCAAGGCTGAGAAGACAGAGGCGAAACCAGGATACATCCTGGAGAGGGCAGCTTCAGGAATGAGTCCTGGGGTCTGGGGTGGGGTGGGAGATGTTTTTGATGTCGTTTAATGGGTGGTAGTGGGAACAAGGAGAGTACTGGTCACTTGGAAAAGAGGACTGTAGAGAGGAGGCAAGAGCCACAGAAAGGAGGGAAAGCTATAGAAGGGGCTAGCAAGGGCCATCTTCTGCTTGCTCCACTCATCTGCGGATCACCAGGTCTATCCACAGTTTTACAAATTTCACTCCAGTTCTGCCCTAACTTGGTTACATATCAGGTCCTTTCACTCATTGTCTCAAAAATGACATCTTGAGATCTTTGCCTGTGGGGTTAATGAGTAATCAGGAGGTATCATGTAAATCTCCACTTCACTAAAGAACAAGTTAAACAGTTGCTTCAAATCCTTTCTTGTAGAGGAATGGGGGTAAGAATACTAGGTGAATATATAAAGAAAAGCATGAACCAATGACCCTGGTAATGGTTCCAGAGACCAAGAGAGCTTATTCTGGGGGTAAGAATAAAAGTTTCCATGTCTTATTTAACCTTGGATGAACCCAGGTTTCTGTATTCCACATCCACTGGACAGATGCCTTGTGGCTAGACATCTTTTTGAACCCCTAAATTGAAGCACTGGATTTCCCAATGACATGTGAATTTTATCTATGTAGGTATTCTGATGAAGTTTCACTTTCTTCAAAAGGATGAAGCTTAAATGAAAGAGGATGAACCCAGAACATATACAGGGTGAAAATACACTCAGTGAAGGAGCTAGGTCTCAGCCATGATCAGTCTATCTGGAGCTTCCTGTTAAGCACCAAAGTGATGCAACAGGACAAAGAAAAACTGTACCCACAATAAAAGTGGGACCCCTGTGAAAAGTAAGATGGAGCCCATACTGAATTAGCAAAAGACTTGATGTTTCCCTCCACCTTTACCTCCTTCTATTTCTATCCAGGAGAAACACAAATGATGAACATGGGACCTTAAGTCGTCAAGAAATTGTAAGATTAGGAAAGGAAGCTGTAATTGTTTAGAATCTACTATGTGCTAGGGATTTTATGTGCACTGACTCATGTAATAGATGAGATGAGAACACAATGAAGCAGAATCCTTTTCTCCACTTTCCAGGCCAAAGAAGCAGAGGTTCAGCTTGGCTCAACTGCATATCAGTTAAGTGACAGGAATAAGATTCAAACTGAGTTCTGATGACTCCAAAGAATGGGGTAGGGTTAGGATGGTCTTTAGGCTTTGGAGGCCTTGTTTACTGGTGGCACAGGCTTAGTTCCAGGCTGTAGGAAGAGAAGTAAATAAACTGGTAAATCTTTCTGTATAATTTTCCAAGGGTTGAAATGCAGGCAGGAGAGCTGGCCCCAGTGGCTCACAACTACAATCCCAGAAACTCAGGAGGCTAAGGCAGGAAGATGGCTTTAGACCAGCTTAGGCAACATACCGTCTCTAAAAATACACACTATCTCTTAAAAAAATAAAACCTTTAAAATTAGTCAGGACTGGTGGTGCACACCTATATTCCCAGCTACTCTGGAGGCTGAGGGGGGAAGATCACTTGAGCTCAGGAGTTTGAGGCTACAGTGAGCTATGATCATGCCACTGCACTCTAGCCTGGGCGACAGATTGAAACCCTAACTCTTAAAAGAAAGAAAGAAAAAAAGAAATGGAGGCAGGAAAGGCCAAACTCTTCAGAAAGCAAGGCAACGCATTCTGGCTTTTTTAATTTTTGTTTTTGAGAAACGTCACATGAGGTTGGATGGAGAAGTGCTCTAAGAACATCTATTCAAAATGACTATGAAGAGGTTCTATCTAGCATACAGTTTTCAGGGAGTAGATATGAGGGCACAATGGGTTTGGGGACAATGAATGTATATTCTCAGGCTTACTAATAGATGAGACCATGGTAGATATTCCCTCGAGCTTCCAGAAAGCATCCAACAAGTTACTGCCTTCATGCCACTGTAAACTAGCATTTGAGTAAGGGGTGGTCCACATCCTACTTAACGGGGTAAGGAGCAGCATTTCATTTGCAGGCCACTAAGGGTTGTTCGCAATGCAACAGAAGCCACTTCTTATCCTTGATGGGGCAGCCAATATGTAATGTTTCACACATGTCATTTTCCAACTTCATCTTCTTCCATCCTTCCGTAGTATCTCTTAGGGAAGATCTCAGAGAAATAACTGTGTATATACCAGTTTCAAAAACCCTCAAGATGAAGAGCATGGAGCTCTGCATTCAGCTACCTGGGCATGTCAAAAGCAGATAATGCAATAAGCCAATATTTAGTATATGGCCCTACATGGACATGGTACCTTCACAGCTCTTATCTGATTGAAATGTATAGACGTGGATAGGAAATGACATGATTACTAATTTTCTGAGAGGAAAAAGGGGAAATCCAGTATAGTGACTGGGTGAAAAGTTAGTAATAAAAGGTAAGTGACCCAGACAGGGAGTTTCCTGAGCAAGCATAACCCGGCAGTTTTTAGCCACACTTCTCTCATGGCGTTCTCTTCAAGTTAGGTTGACAGATATCTGATCCAATACTTGGCCATCTACTGAAACCACCTCTTACCATTTCACCAGGTAAGGACGTCAGCAAAAAGGCTTTTCACCACAAGTGAAAAGCCTACTTTCCAAAACAACTCCCCACACTTCAAACTAAACCAACGACTAAGTAAACCTAGATTAAATAGAGCTTTATCAGGATGGAGTTTGAGTAATCTCTGAATCAACGAAATCTGGGGAATGTGTGTACAGAATATCCATTATACAAATGTCAGACCACAAAGTCAAACTCTTTGTTGAGATACTGTTAAGGCCCTCCCTAATCCAGCCAATATAGGAGAGTGGGAGAAGCAGGGTCATGCTAGCTTCTATTCCAGAGCCTGTTTTTCCTTATGCAAAGGCCAGTAAAGCAAATTTTCTCCAGAATTATTTTAGCTGTTTCCTAAAAAGAACAAGATAGCCTTTTCTCATTAGTCTGAATAGAAAGATCCTTTTCTGAGGTGCTTTAATTGCTGTGGGTTAAGCTTCACTATCACATATCCTCACAACCATAATACAACTGGCTTCATTTGGTGCTTTTTGACTTGGTTGAGTACAAACTACAAAGTCCAAGATGAAAAAGGTCATTTATTGTCTGCCAGATGGAATGTTTCAAAATGAAATGATTTAGTCACATCATTAGGAGAAAAAGGAAGAATAAAAATGTATGCTTACATGCAGATTTAAGTATGCTCACAAAATGATCAGCATAGGGAAATATAAACAGTAGCCCAAGAGCATACAAGTTACTTGGATTGCCACAGACGTCCTTAAATGGCATCTTCTACATTTATGTTGAAACATGTGGATTGCTTTTTAATATTGCTATCGTAATAGTCTAGTACAACTGGTAGCATGAGGCTGAATATGCCTTAGAGTCAGACAGAACTGGGTCCAATAAGAGCCTGTTCACTCACTACCCATGTTTGTTTGGGGCATGTATCTTATTTCTGAAACTGCCTTATCATCATAAAATGAGGACCATATGGCCTGCTTCCTAGGTTTCTGCATAGATATAATAAGGTTACATGTAACGTATCTGGCCCTGACACATAGTACACCCTTAATATTATTCCAGTCCTCCTCCCCTTAGGTCAGATACTTTGTGTGTGCGTGCGTGTGTGTTTAGTATTGAAATTATGCCTATATGTAGAAGACAGGCAATAAATACTTATTGTCATTTACTCAATAATGGACATTGATCATTTACCTTTTACACTGTAGCTCAGAAGGTCTCAAATGCTCTTGATTCATGATGTTCTTAATGGTTCAGTCCATTTTTACAGCCCACCTCAGCTGAAAGAAATACCTAACAGTTCTGTTTATTTGTAAATTAGACCCAAAAACTTAACAAGTATTTATGTCCTAACAACTTGATTTCTGAAAAAAGAATATACATAAACTAAAAGAAAAACCATGAGTCCTATTCATTGTTAAATAATTATAAGTACTTAACAGTGAGATGCACATGCCTGTTGGGCACTAGGTAACTTCTCAAACTCTGGCATCAAGTTGGATGCCCTCACCTTCATTTCCCGCTCCACATTGATTACCACATGGTGCTGTTTTATATTACAGCAATCTACAAACACTTAGCTTCTCATAGGTATGACATCACTGAATGAAAGTTATGCATTCCAGTAGTGAAACTGTGAACTACCTTGAGCTAGTAGTTCACACGGTGTCTGACAGATGTTGAGAATTGCTGTATTTTCCTCAACTATTTAAAATATTTCCTGGCACCCCTTTGAGGTCTCTGCAATGTCCAGAGTGCCTCAGCTCACACCTTGGGAACCCAGAGGCTAATTAACCATATTGAAGGAGATTCATTTGCTATGCTACTACCAAAATATGACTTGGACAATGTTATAGATAAAGGTGAATAATAGCATGACTTTTAAATGCAGTTCTAACTCAATTTCCTATTTTGATTCCATTCTTCAGTCACTGATAATTGGCTTTTTAAAAGCTGTCCTCATAGTGTCACACGATCACCAGATAAACTCTGCAGTGAAGGTTCTTTTTATTTTTTATTACATTTCAGGTTTTGGGGTACATTTGAAGAACATGCAAGATTGTTGCATAGGTACACACATGGCAGCGTGATTTGCTGCCTTCCTCCCCTTCACCTGTATCTGGCATTTCGCCCCATGCTCTCTCTCCCCAACTCCCCACCCCCTGCTGTCCCTCGCCTATTTCCCCCAGACAGACCCCAGTGTGTGATGCTCCCCTCCCTTTGTCCATGTGTTCTCATTGTTCAACACCCCCCTATGAGTGAGAACATGCGGTGTTTGATTTTTCTGTTCTTGTGTCAGTTTGCTGAGAATGGTGGTTTCCAGGTTCATCCATGTCCCTACAAAGATCACGAACTCATCGTTTTTGATGGCTGCATAATATTCCATGGTGTGTATGTGCCACATTTTCCCTGTCCAGTCTATCGTCAATGGGCATTTGGGTTGGTTCCAGGTCTTTGCTATTGTAAACAGTGCTGCAATGAACATTCATGTGCATGGGTCCTTATAGTAGAACGATTTATAATCCTTTGGATGTATACCCAGTAAAGTGAAGGTTCTTTAGATTCAAATCTATGTTAAATTATTTCAATTTTTTGATTAAACACACACACACACACACACACACACACACACACACACAGAGTAACCCAAAGCTTACTAGGTGATCCTTCTCAGTAAAAGGGATTTGTGGGCTGTGGATCAGCTTCCTATGATTCATTTGAGATGAAGACACGACTCTCCATCCTGCAAAAAAGGGTTTGAAAAAAAAGACTGGGGGGAAACTGTCCTTTTACACATGAGAATGGCTCAACCCTCAAGAACGCTGCTTGCATGTTCACTGTTCTGCATTTAGAATCTAAGCCTAGGGAAGCAGCAGGCTTTGTCTCTGCTCTGAATCAGACTCTATCTTACGTTGTTTTAGAGCCATATCTACACAGCTGAAAGACGATTTAGACCTTGCTCAAAAGAGGGTGGTTAGAAGAGTACAGTGAGGCAGAAGACAATGCTGGTCAGTACTTAAAAATTACTCTGAGAAAATCCTGGTTTGTACTATCTGCTGATTTCTGTGTTAAAAAATACTCCCACCATGGCTGAACGAGGTCACTGAATTCAGAGTTAGGGAAAGAGGCATAAAATCAGCTCCCACAAGCTGGCTCTTGCCCTTCACTGGGCAGAAGGCTTCTCCTCTCTCCTACAGCTGCCAGCGGAATGCTCTGAATCTAGGGACATACACCGCTCAAAGGAAGATTTGTAAATGCTCACGTTTATTAGCTCCTAATTGAGGATATCTGCCAGACACAATAAATAAAGTTGAAAAAAAGAGTGCTTTGGAGAGAAAGTAGGCTAATCCTAAGCATTTTATGCAGTGGGTGAATTCTGGTCTTTTTCTCTATGTATGGGACACTACCTTGACCTTTCTGGCTGAGCCTATTAGCTCAGAAGTGGCACTCCAGCGGTCGAGTCAACAAGTATTCATCAAGCACCAACTACAGACTCAAAATTTATATTAGTTGTTTTGGAAGGTTCCAGGAGAAGACAATGTAGACTCTGTCCTGCAGAGGGCATGATGTAGGCAAGGAGAGAGGCTAATGGCACATGAAGCCAGTGCAACTGGGCTCTAGACTTTTCTCATTGAAACTTCAGAGTAAATCAAGTAACACTGTCTGTCTTCCCGGGGGTACTGTTGGCAGAGACCAGCAAGCTCTGTTGTTTCTACTGTTGGATGCGTTTATGGGCCCTACTGGCCGATTTGGCAAGCAGCTTTATATAAAACGTCTTCTGGAACCATCCCGTCCCCTGTGAGTCAGTCATCCTCAGAGTCCTAATTCTGTCCAGTTTGCATCAGGCCTCCTGATCTCTGCAGTCCAAAGCACATGATAGGGTACCGATGTTCAAGGCCCTGCTATATTTTGAAATTCAACTGGCAAAGCTATGACATTCTACCAACTATTTCCCCAAGTAGTACGCAATGCAAAGTGGCAATTTTACACCATGCTAGCCCAACATAAATTCACAGATCAGTGCACACCTTATTTGGAGTAAAGAGAAACATAATAGTTATTAAAGGCGCGATTACCTTCCCAGGGACCATGAATTTAAAATTATGCAAAATCAAAGGTCGGTCTCTAAAAGTTCACATAGTGATTTAAACGGGGGTAACAATGAATATAATACCTTCTAACATGTTAAAACTTCCACAGCAAACCTCTTACATAATGCTTTGTTGCTTCATTGATTTGATAAGCTTGGGGGGTATATTTTGCATTCACATACGACATTTTGCGTTCACATACGACATATAAAGTGTCTTGTTTGCTTACAAAAATGAAAGCTCAATAACAACAATCCTCAGGTTGCTATCATTTCTCTATCATTCATACTGAGTGCTCCATGTTGGGAACGGCGTTTGTTTTGCCCTTGGGGAATTTTCAGAGCAGTTAGTAGGTATTGGTGTCCTTTGCAGTGGTTCAAACAACATAAAACTATCATAACATATTTGAAACAAGCCAATTATTATGCCGTTTGAACATTTATGCTCCCTAAGAAATATCCTGGGTTTTACTGAAGGCCTTCTCTCTTAATAAGGTTTTTCTTTATGATATGAGGGTCCTGGCTGGAAAAGAGCTGAACTTCAGATACATGGTTTGGAGTAAGAGGAGTCTTTTCCCTCAATAGTGATTTGCACAGGAGCTAAGGAGCCTCCTAGTTGGGGAGGTGAACTTGAACTGTAGCAACAATCAAGATTCAGACATGTAGAGACAAGTATGACAGCTTGAGAAGGGCAGTGCAGGCAGAAGTCGGGAGACAGGGATGGAAACCAAGGGTCACTGCGAGAGCATCCGGCAGGGCCAAGCCAACTCAGCCACAAGCCAGCAAGGAGACGGGGAGACGCTGAAATGGGTGAGATGTTCTCCTTCAGTATGGTGGCTGGTGTTTGAACTCATTTTTCCCTCTCTTCCAGAGGCTATGTACACCTTAGGTAGAAGGGGCTACACATGTGAACTGAAAGAACTCTCTCACCAAATTCCAGAACACTTCAGGGCTCAAACTACTCTATTCAAAGTACTACCCTTCTAAATGAGCACAGAGACAGAAAACATTTTCCTCATGTCAGTATGGGCTGCTATCCTGTCATGGTAACGAACTGCTGAAGAACCTTGCTGGCTGGGGTCTTCTCATAACCATGAGAAGCAGCAATAAAGAAAAATAGGGGTAGTGTGGTCTGGGGTGACCAAGGCCCGTGCTGAAGACATTGGTAGAGCTCAGAAGAGCAAGCAGCATCCAATGGTGAGTGGAAGCCCAGATTAATTCTGAAACACGCGTAAAGCACGTCTATCTCTTTGGGAACTCAAAAAATATTGAGGTTGGGATGAGCTGCGTGAAGAACGGAGTTACCTGAACAAATGGGTGAGGGCTTGAGGCTCTGGGAGCGCTCATCTTTAATGTTAAGAAGACTCATTCATACCAAGGGCTGGGAAGGCTTGGAAATGCTTTGGTTAGGGAAACTGACATCAACCCCTCTTTTTCTTTTAATTGATATGCAGTCTTAGCCCTGTTATCATCTCTGATCTTGACCATTTCCCTGAGCCACTGGGCAACCAATGTCTCTTTCTGAACAGCTGGAAGAAATGTAAATTCACTGGTTTTCTCCAGAGCACCCAGAGGTTCCCTAATTTGCATCGTTACATGAGTGCAAAGCACGAAGCTAAAAAATGTGATTCTTAAGAAATGTCAAAGACAGCTCGTTAGATCGACTTTTTTTCTGTGTATGTGTGTTTGTTGTTTTTTTTTTAAACAGGGACCACTGTGCTTCCTTTCAAGTGACTAGAGTTGTGACAGCTGCTCTATAAGGTATTCAGTGGTAAATTAAGACACGAGTGTCATCGCCGAGCTCTTTTGTGTTTCATAGAAAGCAGTTGCTAAACAGATGAAAGTAGGTCCGAGGCAAGGGGTAGCATCACTATTATTTCAATTAATAAATAGCTCTAAAAGTGAAGGAAGTGATAAAGGCCTCAAGAGCGTCTGTATCTGCCCCGGTTCTGTCAGGAAAATTAAACAGAGCACTTGTGATTGCCATTGCTCCTGTTTAAGAGATCCAAGCTAGTAGGGTCACCTGTGCTGAGCAGGTTAGAGCCTGCCTGGTTCTTGGGGCACCCCCTAGTGACATGTTCCTAAACCCTGGCATATCCCTTTCCTTGCTACGGAAAGAAATGGTGCCGAATTCACCTTGTTCTTCCACCGCCTCATCCTCTATTCTCCCCTCTCTTCCACCAAAGAAGCCCTAAAATGTATTTTCAGATAAATATCAGGAAAGCATTTATAAATATTTCAGAGGCATTTCATAAATAAATCAGCAAATCTACAAAAAGACTTCTCTCTTTTAATGAGATCTTGGCTGTGGTATATGCCTTTTATTTGAGCATCATTAAAACCAGTTGGGAAGATTTTTATACTGGACTCTCTTTTGGGGGGCTTCATAATACATGAACAAGCCTGCTATGCGTCTGTGAAACGTGTAGCCTCTTCTTCTGACAGATTAGGCAGTCCTGGCATGAGGGAATAGCTTTTACTCTTTTTAAAGTAAATACTAATCAATAGCAACTGTACCGACAAAAACCTTCTTGCTGCCTAATTACACCACAGCTACTCATAGACCCCAACAGAATTTTCCCCTGGATGAAACAAAATTAACTATCTGAGGCTGAGCTACTGAATTATCACCATCCCTCTATTCAAATGTAATTCACGCAACACCCCAACTACCACATGTACCATTAAAGTACCATTTGTATGTGTAATTTTCAAACAGCGTCTAAAGGTCGTGTCCACATCAATGTTTTCAACACACACACATCTGCACAGGAAATCAAACTGGCAGGGAGGTGGTCCCAGCAATTCTAGGAAGTCTCTCCCTCTCTGAAATATTGTTTGTAGTTTCTCTTCTGCAGCTTAATGCCCTCTGTGGTCTGTTTGGCCGTGTCAGAAATAGCCAGATTGTATCAGAGGCAAACAAGTGATTTAAGATATTTTAGCAAGCAAATCTAGTACCCAGCTCTGGCCAATCCAGGGCTAGTTATGCAGGAATCTTGCTGATAGTTCGGACGGATATGACAGCCACTTTGGTGAGTAATAACTAATATTTGTATATATGTATTTTGAGAAGGAGTCTTGCTCTGTCACCAGGCTGGAGGGCAGAGGGTGCAATCTCGGCTCACCGCAACTTCACCCTCCCAGGTTCAAGCAAGTCTCCTGCCTCAGCCTCCCGAATAGCTGGGACTATAGGCATGTGCCACCATGCCCAGCTAATTTTTTTGTGTTTTTAGTAAAGACAGGGTTTCGCCATGTTGGTCAGGATGGTCTCAATGTCTTGACCTTCTGATCTGTACGCCTCAGCCTCCCAAAGTGTTGGGATTACAGGTGTGAGCCACTGTGCCCGGCCAATAATAACTAATACTTTTATTGCACATTAGGATTATAAAAAAACTTGTATGTCCATTTTTTGAACTCATGATTATTATTGGCAATTATAGTAAAAGCAGGGGCTGTATACTGAGCATTTGTGATAAGAGCTTTATATATACAGTTTGTCAATTAATCTTCGTAACAACTTTCTAAGTTAGGAATTATTTCCTCTATTTTAAAAACAAGGAAACTGAGGCTCAGAGCAAGTATATGACTCAGAATTCTCCAAGCAGCAAGAAGGAGGGAGCACCAGGGTTTGATCCCAATTTCCTGACTCCGAGGGTCATTCTGACATGTAATCACTTTGGGAAGGAGGGATCATCAGCATCCCCACCAACACTGTCACACTGTCATCATCAATATACATCTGCCTTTCCTACAGAGAGGTAAAGCAACTTCTTCAGGGCTACACAGCATGGAAGAGTTTGGAAGAAGAGGCTTCTGCAGCAAGATAAAGGGAAGAGACCGTCATGGGGATTCATGGAATGGATGTCTCTCTAAATGTCTCTTACGTCCTAGTGGCCATTCTATCTGTCACCTTCAAAAGCGAGTGGAAAGAGTAATGGAAGCACATTAGAGAGACAGGGGCCATTCACTCAGACAAGACACCAGCTAGGTGGCCTTGACCTTGACGTCCCCTCTCTGGGCTCGGTGTCCTTGATTACATAACTAGCTAGAATAGAAGATCTCTCAAGTCACTTCCAGATGCAACATGTTATGCTCTTAGTTTGTGAATTCTTTGTGCTAGAAGAGGCCATATATGGAAACCTAACATAGTGTTACTTTCTCAAAATGACCTGGAATGTGCCTGTTAGGACTAATACACCCATGTTGTCACAAAGCCACCTCTTGATAAAAGGAGGAGCCCTGGGCTGAGGATGCCCACATTTAATGTTTTTTTCAGAAATACTTCGCCACTCCCAGAGCCAACATGTACAAATAGCGCTTGCTGCACTCCCTCCACTTCCCGTGTGTCACTTGGCAAGGATTCCCTGCGTCTGAAGAGGTCTATGCAAAGTCACCAAGGTCTGCAACTCCAGCTAGAACACCGTAATTTTTCAGCAGCTGACTCTGTTGTCAGAAACCTTGCTCCCAGGTGCACAGTGAACACAGAGGGTCCTTCTCTAATGGGAGTCCCTTGAGTGCTTCCATTCAAAGATGCCAGGTTCTGGCCTGTGAGGCTGTGCATGGGGTCAGCTAGAATGCTCGGAATGTCCCACCTCTACCCAGATACACACTGGCCACATGTGTCTGGGGCTCCTGAGTTTTCTCTCCTGCCTGTGGCTCACCCAGGGCATGGGTGCCTTCTGCAGTTGAGTTTATAGTTGATCCATGTTGGTGAGGTCTACCATTAGCCTGGTCTTGAGGGGACATGCACCTTCACGCCTGAGCTGACCCCGGGGTGGGTAGGTGGGTGTGTATGAAGTAGGGGGCTTTTGGTGTCCAGAGGCAGTGGGCATCACATTAATTCCATTTGAATATGTTTTCCCTTGATTCAGAATGAACTGAGAGAAGCAAAAAATACTCATCAAAATGGAATGCAAATATCCAGGGCTCCTTTCTCTCGGAAAATGCCCTATTTTCCCCCCTCCATGGTACTAATGTTTTAGAAATAGAAGGCACCTCTGGAGAGACAGGATAATACCAAATTTTCAAATCTGTAGAAAATGAGTACAGGGGTAGGCGGCACTATTAGTGCTACTAAAAATAAGCTTTGGGAAGCTACAATAAATGGAAAAACCAGAAGAGTCATTCCTTTTTTAAACTGTACTGAAAATCCTGTATGTTCGGGAGCCATTTTCTCCAGAGATTCCAACAATAATACTCTGAATTCAATATCCATTTCTACAGCGGTCTCTCTCCCAGTTTGTTCACCTCCCTTCACCACTGCCCCAGTAATGCAGGCTAAATATTCAGCTTATTACCCCAACAGAAAGTATGGCTGTGCCAGATGCCAAGAACTGGGGTGACGATGCCCTGCATACTGCTTGGTGTACTGAAGACGGGGATTCTTTCACTTTATCTGTATTTCATTTTATTAATTTTTTTACAGAGAGTTCTAAAGTTACTGTAGACAAACAACCCAGGGATTGTTGGAAGAATAGGGATGTCCCCTCAGACTTGGGGATTCTATCACCCATGCAGCCTGGTACGCTGCCCAGTTCATTTCTCCCTCAGTGGACAAGACTCTTTGTCATTATTACCTCCAGAGGGAGACACCCAGGGGTCTGCTCACGCCACCCATCTCCAGGCAAGTGGAAGCATGTCCTGAAAAGTCACCTGAACCCTGGACAGCTCCATCTGACTAGAGAAATGGTGGCAAAGGAATTCTTGCTGTGGTGCCAGTGGAGAACATAACAGAGTTACCCCTCTCCGCCCTAATACTCAGACTGCAAGGACACTGGCTGCCAAGAGGCGACCTGCTTGGAGTTCCATTGCAGATACTCCGCTGGATGTCTCCACCAGCCTCAGCCACAGACTCCCAGCTGAGCTGAGCTGATCTGAGGATTCAGGAAATTTGGGGGATTTTAACAGAAAAACAAAGCCTGGCTCCCCATGTGTCAAAGCTCTGGAGACTGTTTCCCTAGAACCTATGTGGGCTAATGGGAAAAGTCAAAGTTAGCGGTAAACCCAAGACCAGAACTTAGTCCTGCCTTTCCATCTTCTCTCAAACATGCCTTTATCAAACTACTGAACTCTCACACATGTAAATAAATGCAGAAAGATGTACTCTGAAAAAAAATCTATAGGAAAGAGAGTCACAAGTTATTTACAAAGGGGGCATTTGTTAAGGTACCCGATCTACTTCTCTGATTTTATAGGCACAGCATTTGTTAAAGTAGCCAAACTACTTCTCTCATTTTACAGGCAGAGAAGCAGAGAAACAAAGGTTGAAGGTTCTGAACAGGATCCCCACTCAGCATATGTCACATCTGGGGACAGAATCCTTGCATGAGCTTTTGCCTTCTAACTCAGCATTCTGACTACCACATAGGGCCCTGTTGTTCCAAAGAGCCTCTGGAAAGAGAGTGGCCTTAAGTGTGACAGGAGTGAAAGGCCAAAATTGCTAATGCCTCCCTATTTTTCACAAGGTGATCTGGAATGTATTGTTATGTTTTTCCCCTCTTTATTTTAGTCTGGGCATTTTTGCCTCTTAAAAGCAGCTAACCCTTTACCAGGGAGGTGATGCAGAAATCTACCCATCAAGTAAGTCTGAAAGCCCTTTGCTTCCTGCAGAAAAATCTATATGTGCCCTTCAGCCTCATAATTGAGTTGCAAAGGGGAAAACTAAAATTGTTTCCTAGCTGTGTGGAGCCATTCTCCCCCACATGCCAATAAAAAGCAAGTGGTGTTTTTGTCCATAGGATGTCCAGGTTCAGAGTCAGATCCATGAGGCTAAACAAGGGCTAGGTTATTACCAACAAATGATTACACTCCAGGTTGTATTGAACAGAGTGAGATATTTGAACTCTTGAGACTAATTGGAAGGGTTCTGAAATGTCAATGTTGACATCCCCTGTCTGGATTCCCTAAACCGCAGTGGAAACTAACCCTGAATCTTAAAAATACTGGCTTCCAAAAAGCCCTATTTTTATCAGGAGATGTGAATATTAATTCCAGGCTAGTCATTGAGCCACTAGTGCCTTTCTTTGCCATCAAATAGTAAGTCATCCGCAATATCTTTTTTCAGAAAATTATTTGGAAAATCAAGTAAATAGCGTAGAGCATTTTAACATGGAAATACTATTCTTATTCAATCATAATTATTCTCTGCAATATGTGGAAGCAGGTGAACACCATCTACCTCAAAACAACCTTGTGAAGTTGGGGTCCCATTTTCAGTATGAGAGGACTGAGACTTAGAGAGTTTAGGTGGCTCATCAAAATTCACAAAGAACTTAAAAAGCAACAGACAAGGTACAAACCCAGATTGGCTACTTCCATCTCATTTTCTCTACAGAGTCACATGGTTTATCTCCTGATACTTGCAAAATGTTTCTAAAGGTTAAAAGAGTGATACTGTAATAACTAATTAAATTCATCCCCACACTGTCAGTCATGTCAGTATTTAGGAGTTCACGCTTCTCTCCATGGACATAAATCATCTTTATGCGTCTGTTTTTTTTTTTTTTTCTTTTTTCTTTTTGAGATGGAGTTTTGCTCTTCTTGCCCAGCCTGGAGTGCCGTGGCGCAATCTCGGCTCACTGCAACCTCTGCCTCCCAGGTTCAAGTGATTCTCCTGCCTCAGGCTCCCGAGTAGCTGGGATTACAGGCGCCCACCACCATGCCCAGCTAATTTTGTGTGTGTGTATTTTTAGTAAAGGTGAAGTTTCACCTTATTGGTCAGGCTGGTCTTGAACTCCTCACCTCAGGCGATCCACCCAAAGCGGCCTCCTAAAGTGCTGGGATTGCAGGCATTAGCCACCATGCCCCATCCGTTAAATGATTTGAGGGAAGGTCACAGAGGTGAAGAAAGAGCACAACAAGCATATTAGAAACCCCTCAGTTTGTCCATTATTTTGCTTAAGCCAATGCCTGTTAAATCCCCTGGACCAGGCCAGGAGCAGTGGCTCAGGCCTGTAATCCCAGCACTTTGGGAGACTCACCCGGGAGGATTGTGTGATGCCAGGAGTTTGAGACCAGTCTGGGCAACATGGCAAAACCCTGTCGCTAGAAAAAAAGAAAAACATAGCCAAATGTGGTGGGGTGCACCTGTCATTCTAGCTACTCGGGAGGCTGAGATGACAGGCTCGCTGGAGCCCAGGAGTTCAAGGCTATGGTGAGCTATGATCGCACTGCTGTATGTACTCCATCCAGCTGGGATTATGCTGGGCAATAGAGGGAGACCATGTCTCAAAAAACAAAGCAAAAACATCACCACCTCTTGGTGCTGGACAAACAGTGTCTGGGGAATCCATTAATAGGTGTGATTTAAAAAATTTTTTAGCACTGCTTTATTGAGGCATAGTGCATATACCACAAAATCCACACATTATAGGTATGTAATTTTATGATATTTAATGATATTTAGTAAATTTATAGAGTAGTAAAACCATTATCACAATGTAGTTTTAAAAACAAGTTCAACTTGAGAAAAATAATACTTTGAAAAAGTAACATTGCTTGCCCAGCATAGCACTATAGGGTTTATGCTGACTGATAATCTGCCTAAATTAGGCTCCACAAAACACTGGGTTAGGGCAGCCATGCTCTGGAGGACTTCCTCTTTCCCTGGCTTCTGAGTGATTATGTGCTGGGATTTAGCAGTGAGCTCAGAGCCTACCACCCCGTGCTCAATCTCAGGGAGGGGCCCTTGGCCTTGGTGTGAACATGGAAATCCCTGCCACGTCCACAGCCTCCATGCTCTCTACCTGGAAAGTTACAGACAGCTCCCAGTTACCCCTCTGGTTTCTAGAGCCAGTAGAGCAAGCCTGTGATCAGCCCCTCCACCCCAGCCTCCTACAGCCACCTCTCCTAGGAAAGCCTGGAGGATATTGGCCAACGTCTGGGCATTTCCATTTTGTTGCCAAGTCCCCTTATTGTTTTTGCATTTCTAAGAGACCTTCAGTACAACTTCCCCTGTGACTGCCACGTGACAGGCTGTGCTGTCCTTTATCTCAGGACACCAAATGACTTACTTCATTCCAGGTCTTTCTGTTTCACTGTGAGTCAGGTGGAAAACAGAAAGGTGGCCCTATTTTAAGGCAAATGTTAAAACAAAGACACTGCTGTGCTTTGCTAGCATTTGTTAGGAGCAGACACAGTTAAAGAATGGCTAGGGGCAAATATTTGGATGAGTACAGAATCTGCTTAAATACTTTGGATTGACTGTATAGGATGTCAA
The DNA here is from genome assembly GCF_009761245.1 of Sapajus apella. Classification (NCBI taxonomy): domain Eukaryota; kingdom Metazoa; phylum Chordata; class Mammalia; order Primates; family Cebidae; genus Sapajus; species Sapajus apella. The sequence continues at coordinate 4,524,488 of NW_022436977.1, read as the reverse complement.
GGTAACAGGTGTAGACTTGGACTCATTAAGGTGGGTCTCAACGAAAAATATTTATGCCTTTACATGCATGCTGTTTTGTCTTTTATCTTTCCTCTTCCTTCCATCTCGTAGTTCCCCAAACCCAAAATATTGACCAGTCCTTTGCCATGTCACTGCTTCCTATGGAACTCAGGCAGGTGGATTAGGTGATTCTGTTCATTTCTGTCTCCCTTTCACATTGTGAGTTTTGTAGCAAAGGGACTACGTCTATTTATCTCTGTAACCGTAGCGTATAACACGGTGTCTGGCAATAGTTGATCTGCACTCCATTGACTGGGAAGTGGCTGGGAAAACAAAGAGGGGCACACATTCAGAGCAAATATTTCCTGCTTCGGCTGTGCTAATTTGCTGTATTTTACATGGACAGGGAATGATGTGTGATCATTTGTTGAATTAAGAAATTGTTTTGGGCTCAAGAAGCACCAAATGTAAACTTCAATGTCAGATAGCGAGAGAAAGGGCAGGAGGTTTTGAGGAAGGGGTTTTCCCAAAGTGCTTGCCCATGGGGAGGTAAGGGGAGTGCAGGTTCCTAGCTGCAGAGAATAAATTCACTAAGTCCACCGCCATGCTTTATGAGAACCAGGCAGCCACTCCTCCTTACATACATCTTCAGCCAGATCTAAAGGCATGGCAAGAAATACAAGGGTGAGCTTTCAATTTGTGGTTTATGGAATTGCCTTCACAATTTGAATTTTATCTACCATGTTCACTGTTCTGTCTCCAAGACTTAGCACAGTACCTGGCACACAGAAAGCTGTATTTGTGATGCAAATGAATATTTCATAGTCCAGCTGGCTTCTTTCCCATGTTTTTTTTTTTTTTTTTTTTTGATTCTACACTAAAACTGCAGTGTCCTGGAATAAATTTTCTATTGAACATCTCACTTGACAGGGAAATAATCTGTGAATGTGATTATGTGATTAATAAATGGATAGGAAATGCATGGAAACCAAGGCTTGGGAGTTCTACCATTTAGAAAACAAAAGCAGTGAAGGCTAAAAATCTCAGACATTATAAAGTGATCATGTGCCTTCTGGGTGACCTCAGAAATACCAGAGGACTGGGGGCCAGTGAGCCATCCACAAAGAAGCTTTGGTGAAGGGGAGAGCACTAACATTTCTTGGACACTTGCTCTGAATCAGGTATCCAGCCAAATGCTTCCACCTCTCATTCTGGTGCTTACAACAAACCCCACCAGATGGCTATGGTGATCATGACATTCCAAATGAGGAGGGGAGATCGGAGACACTATCTGTCACACCCAAGTTTGCCCAGCTAGAAAGGAGCCACACCAGAACTTGGACACTAGCCTATCTAATTCTAAAACCTCAGCTATTTCCAGCCCACTGTGTTCCTCTGGATTTTGAGTCCCAGCAGGTCAGAGACAAGGCTCAGGGGAGTTATCTCTGTAGCCTCCTCTCCCCAGTATGGGCCAAAAGAAGCATCAAAACATGCTTTCTGAGCTGTATTTCAGATCACAAGCACTGGGATTTCTTTCCCCAGTAAGAGGTCTGACTGAATCCTGGCCACTGCCTCCACAGGCACACACCTACAGAGTACTGGCTCTAGAGGAAGTTCTCAGGCAGCACTAATTCCACTGCTGGGGCACTGGTCCCAGTGTAAAGGAGAGGCTCATTCTTAGGCACATCACTTTTCCTCCCTGGACCTCAATTCCTCATCTACATTGAAAAGATACGCTACATTGTTTCTCGGCATTGTCAAAGTTTCCATGATGGCACAAATACTCTATTTCTGCACCGTCTAGTACATTCACCACTAGTCACATGTGCCTACTGAGTACCTGAAATGGGCAATGACTTAAGAGCTGAATTTTTAATTTTATATCATTTAAATTAATTTAGATTTACATTGAAATAGCCACATGTGGCTATTGGCTCCATTACTGGGCAGTGAAACAAGGAAGCTTCAGCTTTAAGAAGTGGAAAAGGAAGGCGCGTAAGATGAGAATTCTAGCTCACTAGTATATGGGTTCAAATCCCACTCTTTCACTCACAGGCTATGAGGCCAAGCCCAACATATTTAAACTCTTCAAGTCTCAGTTTCTTTTTCTATAAAATGGAGATAAGAGTGGCTTCCACATGAATTTGGTGGGAAAATTATACGAGATAAAGCACTTAGTGCATTGCCCATCGCATAATAAGGGCTCCTCCAGGAAGGCTATTAGAAAAATTTCATGAAACAGCATAGACCTGGGGGGTGTTTCTTTACCTGATTAATCCATTATTTCATTCACCAATATGTCACATCTAAAATTGAAGGGAAAAAAAAAAGGTTTAAAATCCACTGGGTGGGGCACTGGAGGGGGAGGCAAGGAGTGATGGAGGCAAGGCAGTTCTGCCGACTTTACACTTTTCCCAGGGCTGTTCCTGTTTGTGTCGTTTGACTGACTGGGTCAAATTACACAAGATCTAGCTAGATATTCAGATTCCCTCCAATGGATCTGTGTTGTGTAATCTGCCCAGCCTTGGAAAGGAACAGATCTGATTGGCCGGGGACTGTACGGGAGGTGTCTTCGCTGAGATTCACAATTCACTGGAAATAAGGGAGAAGACCTTGGAATTCTATGACAAATGTGCAGACAGTCTAAAACATCAGGACAACATTTTCTATGCTATTTAACTGGTATTTCCGAGCTGGAACAATTAAACAGAGATCTACCCACTAGACTAAAAGAGAAAGCAGTCGACAAGGAAGTCAGTCCCTAGCTCCCTTTGCCCCCAAATATGCCAATTCTGAATATTTTGCATCAGCTTCCTCTTAATAAATAGCTTCCTACCCATCCATCCCTTGAAAGTATCATTAGAATTGCCTGGATATATATATTATTCAACCCCAATGCCCAGGCCACATTACATTCACTTAAATCAGAAAAGGTGATAGGTGAGCGTGGCACCCAGGCATCGGTATTTTTTAAAGCCCCCTCACTCCAGGTGATTCTGATGGACAGCTAGGTTTGAGGCCAAGTGTTCCAGATCTGGGCAGAAACTCAGGAGTTAACTGCGTGGTGAGCTCTGATCTGTATCACACAGTCAAGGCCTAATCAGAGCATGCTGATGTTTTGGTTAGCATGCATTGCTTATTGCAGCCAGAATATTTCTCAACCAACATCTTTCTTAATAAAGTCTAATTTGGGCCAGTTCTACACTGTTAGTGTTGACAGGGAAATTCCCCATCGCACCAGCGATGGGAGGGGGTGGTACTTTAAAATCAAGCCTTGAAGAAGTATCCTGCTTCCAGAGCCCAAAACCCTCAACAGAGGAGCTGGTTCAACAACTTCTGCATACTGCCACCTGGTGGGGCCTGGACTCAACTTCACCACAGCTCTTCATCCTTGGGCACCTACCCGCCTCCCCAAACAGATGTAATTTAGGAAAATGTTATGCATTTTCAATCCAATTGACTGGTGCTTTCCACACTGATCAGACTTCCTTCTCCTTTTTCCTCCCATCTGGTTAATATAATTATTGTTTTTATGTGGCAAAGCCATTTTATGTAATAGCTTTGTTTGTTACTATGGTTACAAGTTTAGTAGCACTTTGGAATATAAATCCACCATCCCTGAAAGTAGCTATTTGTCAAGGTGCAGCCCTTAGGTGCATCAAAAAGCAGAGTAACGGTGTTCAATTCCTGTTGCAAGGAAAGTGGCCTTTCTTGGTCTTACTGTATTTGAAAGTTCTAGAAGCCTAGCCTAGACACTCCTGGGAAATCGCTGGGTGCTGTCCCACTTTCTCCCTCAGGAATTTTCCTGACTGATGAGGCACCTACAAGCAGCCCTATCGGGAGAAAGTGGGAAACGTCGGCCGAGGGGCAGCTGTGTTTGCTGGGCCAGAACCTTCGCATTGCATAACTGGTGCTTTCCCTCATGGGTTTACTCTTGGCTGATTTATTTACCAGTTAAAGGCAAGGGCTGAGAATATAATCTCTCAGGAGTTAAGTTTCTCTGAGTGTAATCCCTTCCTCTCACGCATGTGAAGCATTGGCCTTTATTTCCTGATGGAAGTGGAGTTATAATCTCTGTTTGGAAAGTGGTAAGAGTTCAGTGCTGGGTTCAATCTGCCACCTTCAAGTGACAAAGTGTGACAGTGTCTCTGCTATAGTGCTTCACACCCAACTGAATCAGACCCAGCCCTTTGAGCAGAAAAGTGGGATGGCCTGTGAAGTTGGGCTTTCTTCCCATTCTCAGCCAGTTAACACCGAACCTCGGAGGGTTTATAGAATGTGTCCATGTATGTAACCTCATCTAATCCTCGTGACAACGGGAGGTAAGCATTGCCATCAGGCTGGCATCGCTCCCATTTTACAGAGGAGGAATTTGAGGCTCAGAAGGATTAAGCACCATCCCAAAGTCATACAACTGGTGCATGGGACTTACATCTTTGGAAAGTCCTGGTTGCTAACTTAACAGAGCTTCACTTTCCAGATTCAACGAATGAAGAGAAAAGAAAGAGCAGGCAATATCAATGCCTTCACTAAAGCCTAAATTAAACCGAAGTGAACAAACATCAACCATCTTCTTCCCTTTCAGGAGAAAGTTGTTGGTTTGGTAACCCCATTGGTGGATTTCCAGTGGCTGCTAACTAACCATGTCATTCACATTTATTATCACAGAGCAGGTATGTATTTATTTACACCACTCACACGGCAAGATAATTTGCAGTTATATAACTTCATGGTAAGTACGATTGGAATTGCCATGAAGAAACTGGGCACTTTGGAGATGCATGATTACCAACAACTAGCTGCCTTGGAATTACCCATTAATGACATGATTAGTTGTGGCCTTGTAAGAAAATGTTATTATGAAAGAGACTTTATCTTTTCATTCCCAATTGATAGAAAAGCAGGAACCCTGGAGATATCAGAAATATTTTTTTTTCTTTTTCTGGCAGGTGAAGAATGTCGTTGTGCAGGTTTGTCCTGTTTCTGGGCATGTCTGGGGTGCCTTGGTGACAGGCAGGGAGCAGAAAGAGCTGTGTGAGCTTGAGCAAAGGGTGCAGGCCCTGAGTTGTACCAGGAGAGTCTTCAGATCTGTTGAGCCACGATATAACCAGGAATTACTAACTTGGTAGGCAGGGAGTGAGGAAGCTCAGACAGCCTGTGCTTGGGCTAAGGGGTACAAAACCCAGGAGGCTGAATAACTGCCTGTCCTCTGCTGTGTGGGGACCAAGAGAATATAAGGAAGGCGGAAGCAGAGGAGATGGTAGGTCCCATCTACTTATGATGCTATGAACAGACATGCGGCTTATATAACATACGCTAGGCATGTACCATCCTGTCCCCAAATACAAAACTGGTCTTCAGGCTGTATTTCTTGGCAACAGTGGCCTCCTCTGCTTTTCCTCCACATCCCCTTGAGTTCACTGTCCTCTGAGGTTGCTGCTGCTGTTGAATATCATTGGCTATCACTAGGCATCGGGAGGAGAAACCCACACAAAGGGGTGCCTGGCGTATGGAGAATAAGAGTCTCTTTAGCTCTTAGAACTGCAGGAGACCCCTCTTTTAACAGAGGAGAAGCCCCAGGCCTAGAAGGTGTAAAGGTATGTTCCAATGCTACACAGTAGATAAATGGCAGAGCCAGGCCTGGAGCCCACACAGGCTACTTCCGAGTGATTTTCCATAATGAAATTCTTACATGAGGGAGGAGTTGTTGATCCTTCAACATTAAGACTAGGCTAATACCGGTAATACCTATATGGGGAGTGCCTCTGCATCCATTATAGAAGCTACTCTGGTATAGTTAAATACGTATTAAACGTATTTTTTTATCTGATTACGAAACCTATACAAAGACTCCTGTATCAAATTCCTTTCACTGGTCAAGAGCAGGCAGACATTTGTACCTCCTGTCCTACAATTCCCCCCTGCTACTAGGTAATGAGAAATTTGAAGTCCACAACGATTGCCTTTTCCTCTGGCTGCTAGGAAGCTGAGAATCCATCTTTTCCTTAGGCAGGAGTTTTTCATTACGGTTTTCTTTTCCTCTCTTTTACTTGACATCTGCTTTTGCTTTCTATAATTGTTTTGATCTTTCTGAACGTGTGTTTTTAGTATAAAATATCTAGATGCAGGTAGGGCTGTCAACCAATCAATAAAAAATAAACAAGTAATAATCTTCATGCTTGGTGTTCAACCATGCAGGAAATAAAATCTTACAGAATGTACGGAAGAGCCAGGAAGGATCACACACTCTCCTGTGCTATCTACATATGAAGGAGAAGGGGAAGAAGGCTCAGTTTTAGTGGAAAGGAATAGGAAACAGAGGCCTCTTCCTTTATCAGCTCAACCACAGCCCCAGCAGCACTATCTCACGCCACTGACCAAGCATCCAAAGGACTTGAAGGCAGAAAAGAAAGGGCTCTCGAGACCTAGGAATTATCTGTGCATCCCTCTATATATCTGTCTATGTATCTAAGTACCTATGTTTCTAACTATGAATCAATCGCTTTATCTTCCACCTCCATCATCTAAGTTAAAATTTCTCTAATATTTCTCTAAGCTAATCTCATCTTTGTCTTAAAGAAGCAGTGACTCAGAATTAAGTGATATTTTCAATGTCAAAGAATAAGTAGCTATGGCATCTGAACCTATGCACATTTGTATCTGAAGCCCACATTTTTTTTCTACCATATCACCCACATTTTCAGACAATCGTTATCACCTGGAACTGTCAATAGGCAACCAATTTCAGGTCTCATCAAGTTTTACTAGTACCGAAGCTGGGTGCCTAGGAAGAGGTTGAACACTACAGATAGGACAGATGTGGATAGCCGCTTACCCCAGGGGAGAAGCCTGTACCGTGGGGTTCATAGTTAACAGTGAGCTATTACAATCAATATTTTTCATCATCAGTGATGAAACTGTGATGAGACCATTGCTGTAATATTGACAAATCATCAGGTACACCAAATGTCAAGATGAATTTTATTCAAATTTTCATAACATTTTTCCTTTTGCTGATGGTTTAAATAAGTACGTTCATGTTTCTCGATGTTAGATGACTTTTGGTGTCCTGAAATGACATGCTATTGTGTAAAACTACAGATGCACGACACTTCAGTGTAGTTCTTTTCTTGCATTAAACTTACTGCCAGGAAGATTTATGAAGCCCTGAAGGTCTAGATTGGGCCTTGGGGCTCATCATCAACCCTGGACCAGAATATCAAGGCCCAAACTGCAATCTTGGTTCTACCTCATAGCCTGTCAGGACCTGTGTTATTCTCCAGCCTTATAGAACTAATCACATAAAGTAGTTAATTTCTTGACCTATTTGTAGAGAGAAATGGGTGATAGAAAGAAAACAGGACCTCCTGGTTTACATATGCCTACCCATGCCCCCTGCAATTCCACTCCTAGGAAACATCCAACAGAAATCCATACTTATATCCACCTGAGGACATATATAAGAATATTCACAGAGCCATTATTCATAAAAACCCCAAAGGGGAAATACCACTAATTGCACCCATAACAGAATGGATCAGTCATGGCATAGTTCTACTGTGAAATACTACATAGCAATGAAAAGGAAAGACCCATTACAGGCATCAACATGGACAGATTTTACACACATAACGTTAGGCAGAAGAAGCCATCCATAAGAGTACACATCACACGTTTTCATTGAAATAAAGTTCAAAATATATGCAAAACTCACTGATGGTGCTAGACGTCAAGACAGTGGTTCCCTCTGAGGAGAAGTGGGGGCTGGCAAGGTCATGGGGTGGTTTTGGAGATCCTGATAGTATTCCATTTTTTTATGTGAATATAGGTTATTTGATATGTTCACTTACAAATTCACTGAGCTGCACAAATATAATTTGTGCACATTTCTTTGTATGTGTTGTGTTCCAATACAATTAAAGCAAAAAGCAGGGTTCAACTCCCATCTCTGCCACTCACCACGTGGCTTCTGGAATTCACTTTACCTCTACACTACATCTTCCTCATCTGAAAAGCCAGCAGAATACAATTCACTAACAGGGCTGTTGTGAGGATCTAATAAGAAGTTACCTATAAAACACCTAGCACTGAACCTCACACATGGTAGGTGCTCAATATATGGTCATTCATTATTAAAATTTTAAAAATTTGATGGACAATATTGAATACACACAAAACTAAAGAGAACAGTATAACAGACCCCCATGGACCCCACCACTAAGCTTCAAGAATTATCAACCTGTGGCCAATTTTGTTTTATCTGTATCTGTCTCCCCAACCATTAAAAAATGTATGCATAGTCTACAGATACCTGCTTTTCTTTCATATACACATCAGTTTGCATCTCTAAGAAATAACTCTTCTAAAAAACATAATAAAAAAGATCAGTGATTGCTGGGAGGGATGAATAGGTGGGGCACAGAGGATTCTGAGGGCAGGGAAACTGTTCTGCTTACTACTATCATGGTAGATACACGTATTTATACATTTGCCCAAACGTGTAGAAGGCACAACACCAAGAGTGAGCCCTAATGTAAACTACGGACTTGGGTGATAATGATGTAGGTTCAGCGATTATAACACATGTGCCACTCTGGTGGGGGATGTTGATGGAGAGTGGGGGGAACGGGTAAATGGAAGCTCTTTGTACTTTCTGTTCAGTGTTTCTGTAAACCCAAAACTGCTCTAAAAATAAAGTCTATTTAAGAAAATACTCACAACTATGATCATTAAAGACTACTACTACTGCCCTACTTCTTATCCAGTTTTCCCGACTCATAAATATATTTTTACAATTGTTTTGTTCAAATCAAGATCCAAACAGGGTATACTTGTTTCACTTTTTCATAATTAATTCAATGTCTTAACAAATCACAAAGGCAATAGATAGAAAAGCTGTTTATGACTTTGGCCACCGATCACAGAATACTCTGTGGGTAGGGAAAAAAGGGTATTGTCATAAAGCCTCCTAAAAACATCCAGAGTTTCTGCCTATAGCACTCTTCTGAATTCTTTAGAACCATGGATGGCTGCTGTCTGTGTCAAAACTAGATCTAATACCATAAAGGAAAGACCCTTTAACACAAGACTGTGAATACAAATGGCAGAGAAGATACTATTATCACGCATATATGCAGAAGAAATTCTGTAAGGGGTATTTCCAGGAAGACAGACAAGGTGTGCTATGTGGTGTCATTGTTTGTATGAAACAAGAGTTTTAAGATTTTCAAATAAACATACTGCCCAAATTAGGTAAAAGTAAAGCAGATAGGACCCACTTTCTGCACTTTGTATCATTTCTGTCTGTTCTTTCAGCATGGCCCAAAGAAACTGTCGTTTTCATCTTGCACACTGGATGCTGTCCTCTGAAGCCTGAACAAAGGCTGGATCACATGCCTAAGCAGTATTTCACCTTGTGCGGATTCCTTAAAAAAACAGATTGTCTCCTGGATTACATGCATCTAAAAGTTCTTACTGTGTTGTATTAAACAACCAGCTAATGTTTCTGCTTCCTCTAAGGAAATCATGAGTCCCCTGCTCCGGAACAAAGGGCCTTCATTTTATTCATCTGTCTATTCCACATCCCAGCACAGCACTTGGCACATAGTGGGCCCTCAAACAAATGTACGTGGGCTAAATGAACAGACGCGAGTAAACGAGGCTGTGGGGAAAGCACTGGACAGGGAGCTGGAGGCCTGTGGCCCCAGACATTCCAAATGACTTGAGACAAGGCACCAACTTCCCTGAGCTTCCGATGATTTCTAGGGTCTCTCCCAACTCTTTAAAAAAAGCACACAATCCTATAATGTGTTTACTTACTGCTTTGCTGTGTTGATCTACCTAGTGACTTATATCTAAAGACTAACTGCTAAGCAAACTACTTATACCCTTCCGAACGCACCACAGCAACAAAACTCTGTTTGTCCAGTTGCCCTATACCTCCTGTGTCAACGGTGTTCACACTACAGATCACACTGGCAACAAGCCCACCCAGAAAAGCCAGAAAAAACCCCTCCCCTTTAACTCACCATAGGGCTTGCCATGTGCTGGATGTGGTTCCGCTAAGTTGTGCTAGAAGCTAAAGTGGGCAAGGACTCAGAAGCCTTCTCTTTCCCCCTCAGTCCATGTCTGCCCCTGCCGTGGGCAGAGCTATGATGAATGACCATGATCATGTGTGAGCACGGGGCAATGTATTTCAAGAAGTGAACACTGGCAGAGTGGGTACAGGGAGGGCCAGCCTACTGAAAACTTCCCAAGTGGGTGAAACTCACCTTGGCACTTGCTCTCCTCTCTCCTGCCCTCCATCCCATACCCCCCGAGTAGTATTCCATTCTAGAAAAGAACTCTGACTTTTAGCTTGTTGACAACTTGTCTCCTGAAGGTGTTAGCTAGAGACTTTTCTGAGGCTGAAGATGTGACCAATATAGGCGCTGGGAGAATGGAAGGAACTGGTTGAGTTATATACATTCAGTACTTTTTCACTCATTTAAAATTAAGCACACAGCTGAGAGGAGTTCTCTTCTACTTTTAAGAAATTTTCTTATTGTACCACTGCCTCTAATAGTCTAAAAATATAAAAACACTGATTTCAACGAAGAAGAAAACTAAAGTTACGCATACTATAGTCCTTTAAAATTTTAGAGCCTTCTAGATCTTTTCATATAAGTTAATATATGTCTTATGTGCCCATAATCATACTTCTACTCATCTGATTTAATGGAATTCTATTTTATCTGTAAAGGAATAGAAATTCTGGTCCTTGGATAAGTTACTGGCCCCTTCTATCCTCAGATTTCTCATTAATCAGTAAAGGACTAATACATAGGAAAATCAAGTCGTGAAGCACTAAAACACAGGGTCGTGCATGGGAGCAGCCAGGCTGTGTGGTGGAAATACTGTGAACTCTAAAAACCATAGAGATATGAGGAGTGATTATTGATAGGACACATTACCATTTTTCAAGGATTTAAAGGTAATCTGGCAGGGCACGGTGGCTCATGCCTATAATCCCAGCACTTTGGGAAGCTGAGGTGGGCGGATCACTTGAGGTTAGGAGTTCGAGACCAGCCCGGCCAGCATGGTGAAACCCTGTCTCTACTGAAAATTTAAAAAATTATTTGGGTGTGGTGGTGCACCCCTGTAGTCCCAGCTACTTGGGAGGCTGAAGCAGGAGAATCTCATGAACCCAGAAGGTGGAGGCTGCAGTGAGCTGAGATCGGACCACTGCACTCCAGCCTGGGTGACAGAGCAAGTCTCTGTCTGAAAAATAAATAAATAAAATAAAAGTATCCTAACAACTGAGGAAGTGCCTCCCTATCACATCCTGACTAAGTGGATGCTCACTGCAGCCACAGGTGTAGACTGCTCTCTCAATGGCATTGTTTGAAAGTTGTGAGTTTCTCGGTGTTGGAATCTCTCCCAGCTCAGAGGTGTCACCTTCAGGCTATCTATCTTCTCTAAATGGGACTGACTTCGTAAAGAACATTTGAAATGTTCCCATATTCAAACTGAAAGGAGACAGGCTGGACCAGTAAGACCAGCCAAGAGACGCTGAGTTACACACATTGTTTGGGGCCACAGAGCCCTGCTCTGTTTCTCCTCCACCTGTCCAATCCCACAGTACTAACAATGCGTTGTCTGCAGCCCCAGTTGTAAAGACTCGGCCCCTGTGGACCGGCTGTCCTCAGAGGGGAGTCAGGGAATCCCCAGAAGGGCTGTCACAGAGCTTTGGCCCAGCAGCCCCACAGCTCCCTCAGAAATGCACTGCATGCCTGATACAGTGAGTGCTCATCAGACTGGCCATCTGAAGCCGAGCACTTTGCCTTTCTGGGCTTTTGTTTCCTCATCAGAATCATAAGGGCGTGGGACCCAAGGACCGTCAGAATTCCTTCTTGCTCAAATGCCACGAACCTGTAAGTTTCTGTCCATTTTTTGTGTTCTGCAGGTTCCCAGGACAGCGCCTTGATAAAATAGGTAGTTGTGGTATCTGTTGAAGGAATGGGTGATGAATATATGAGTGGAAATTCTTGCTTACCATGAATGGTAACACAATGGTCAGGGAGAATTAAACTCCAACACATCACATGGTGACCAAAAATACTGAAGCCCTGTCTGGCCTGCATGGTCTGACATGATTGTAGGCTGCCCTGAAGATGGGAAGATAGAGTAGGCTGAATCAGAACTGCTCTCAAACACCTAGGATACAAGGATGCTATATCAGGGGCCAGAAAAAATTTGCATGAGGGCCTGGAGATGGTAACATCTGTGACAGGTATATATCTATGGTTTTGGAAGCATCTCCATATCTGCATTTCTGATAAGCTTGTGCATATAGTGACACACAGCTATTGGAAAGCCAAAGGTCCTTCCATCAAGGAACATTTGAAGCAGAACACGGAAGGCACGTATCTGATCTGGCATCAGCTGGCCCCTGGCTGTCTACAGCTTTCCATAAGCCCTTGGCAAAGTCTCACCCTCCCTGAGTACTGGACTCAGGAGTACTTGGAGACCAAGTCACTGGGGAGATCACAGAGTTTTCCAAGCCTCCATCCTGCCCAACCCCACCCTTGGGTGCACTGGCATCCCAGTGAAACAGAACATTAAATGACATTTTAAGTACAGTGGTACGTCTTCTCAGAGAGAGTATTTGGCTATGATATGCTGCAAACTTGAAAAAAATGCATATACTTTGCTTCTGCAGTTTCATTTCTAGGAGATCATTTGAGAAATTCATAAATATATATGCACATTAATATCAGGAAAAAACTATTATCATTTTGAAATAAAAAAGAATTTTAATGGAAGCCTTGGAAGGGAAAAAGAGTGGAGATCGCTCCGAACCATTGAAATGAATGTGCGCTAGTCACACACATCCTTCCCACCTCACCGACCAGACAGGAAGTGCTCAACATGTGTGGACCATTTTCCTGCTAGCTGCCAAGTAACCAATACCTGAAGCAAAACGGGGATTCTACAAAGTAAGAGTCCTAAAAAAGGTCCATCCTACGTGATTTGGAATGAAGGTAAAGGATGTGTCCTACTGCCATCTGTAATGTTCACTTCCCAGGACCCATCCGTATCCTGAGCAGTAAGTAGCTCATGAACATCCCCAATAACACTTCTATTTCAAATATAGTCTTTGTAGCTTCCTCTTCTTTCCAACTTCTAACTACAGGGGAACAAAAAAACCTGAAAACCGTCCAGGCATGGTGGCTCACACCTGTAGTCCCAACACTTTGGGAGGTACTGGTGGGTGGATCACTCGAGGTCACGAGTTCGAGTCCAGCCTGCCCAAGATGGCGAAACCCCATGTCTACTAAAAATACAAAAATTAGCTGGGTATGGCGATACAAGCCTGTAATTCCAGCTACTGGGAAAGCTGAGGCACGAGAATTGCTTGCACCTGAGAGGCAGAGGTTGCAGTGAGCCAAGATTGTGCCACTGTACTCCAGCCTGGGTGACAGAGTGAGACCCTGTCTCAAAACAAACACACAAGAAACAAAAAAAACCATTGAAAACCTAACCCCTGCAGAACGCAAAAGTCAGATTTTAAGGCCATTCAGTACAATGTTCTTATTTTATAGAGCAGGATACGTATTCTGGAGAAAATAATTCAAGTTGGTTATTGACAGTGTCTGGATTAGAACCAGTGTTCCAGCTCCAAGTCCTGTGTTCTCTGTACCTTTTTCACAGCCATGCCCTTGTTTGGGGCCTATGCTTTCTCTTGCTTGGGCTCCCACAATAGCCATCAAGCAAGTTTTTCCTCCCACCCTCTCCTCCATGCTAAAGTCACATTCCATGGAACTAGAGAATCTCTGTAAAACACTGAACTGCCCTGCCCATATCTTTCTCCTGAACAAATCCCTTTAAGTGTTCTTCACGGACTCCAGGACAAAAACCCAGGTTCCCTTGCATTTCACATGAGCCTTTTGAAATATATTCATGGACCACACTGGCACCCTGAAGAAACAATCTTTCACATACAACAGCTGGAAATACTTCAGGTTCCTTTATTGTCAAGTAAGTGAGAGTTTCTTCCAAGGGACTATCTTGTAACTACTTAATATAAGGACAAACTAAATCCGGAAGTGCTAATCAGCTCCTGAAATTACAACCAACATTCTAGACAGGAAGCTCATGGAAGCCCACAACAAAACCACTTGCACTCGGTATGCCTGCCTCCCCCTTGGAACCTAATACGTGGTAGGACCTCATAACCACTACTTGCCAAATAAAGAGACTAAGTAATAACAGTAAGTGGAGAGGCTAAACTAATACAATGGGCAGTGAACAGAAAAGCTGTCTTTCATTTTCTTAGACCCATTAGAACTGAAAAGACTCAGTTTATCCAATATAGTTCCCTCATTTCATAAGGCAGCTGAAGCTCAGAGAGACCAAGTGACCTCCCTGAGGTCCCACAGCATGTTCATGGGAGAGTTAGGACTGCGCCTGGAGCTTCTGATGGTTTCCATGGTGCCATGCTGACTCTCCAGGCAAGTCTAAAGTAACGCTGGCAATAATGCACAGCGCTCTAGCCATAGGCTCCTCTGGAAAGCAGGAGACAGCACACAGGCTGCGGTACAAGGTGGACAGCTACTCATCCCCAGAGAGGTTTACCTGAGCTCCCAAAGGATTTTTCTTTTCTTCTAATCTTGAATTGTTTGGTGAAGAGTGTCTTAGGCCAAGGAGCAGACATACATGTGTGCCCCCCTCCCCCTCTCCCCTTCTTTGTTCCTTCTCTTTGAGCTGGGTCCATTGGAGGAGCATTGTATGGTGCCCCTGCTGGGTCTACAAGGCCCCTTTTCGGTTCAATTAATGAGCCATAAATAACCCAATGAAGGTGTCAACAAAGAGGGTAATTTATCATACCTTGTCAGGAGGGCGAGCCTTGTGAGGCAAGCGCTCATTCACAGTCTGGTGCAACATGTTAAGATTTATTCCTGGCCCGGTCCCTCCTCCTCCAGCCCTCCCTCCCCCTTCACCAAAATTTATCTTCCACAGGAATCCTCACAGGTGTGCTGCTTTGACAAATAAGCTATGAAGTCTGGTATTCATCACCGGCTGGTCTTTGTTGGGATGAAGGCAGTGGGAAATAAATTTATTTTAGAGGGAAGGTACTTGTGATTCAAACACACGCAAGGGGAACAACGAGGTTATTTCCATCCTCCTGGTTCTGCAAAAGGAGAGAAGGAGATAATGCTGGGACAGCCTCTTTATTCAGTTTTTACTACTTGATGAAGAACAGCCAGGACTTTACTGAGATGGCACCCTTAGCTGCCAGTCTGGAGGCTCCAGTCACATTCTCTGGAAAATGTTGGGTTAGGAAATCTTACAGTGGAGTAGAAAGTGCTACCAGACATCTGAAATGCCCAGAATTGCTGTACCAGGAGGTTTTCCCGTTTTGCTTCTCAACTTCTGGCTTCCCTTAAAGCATTGAGACTGCACTGCGAGTTTGCATAATAGCCATCTGGGAGTGCTTGCTAAAACACAGATTCCCAGGCCTCCCCTCCAGCCCCCGGAGATCCAACCCAGGAGGTCTAGGGAGGGCCCAGGGATGCATGTTTTGACAAGCTCGCCTCTGCCCTTGCCTTCGGACGCATGTGGTTTACGGAGCACATTTTGGACCGACTCATGCTGCTTGAAGTCTCTAGCGCATGCCTTTGAACTTCCTGCAATGATGGAAATGTTCTCTATTTGTGTTGCTTAATACTGCGGCCTCTAGTCTCTTGTGGCTATTGGGCCCTTGAAATGTGGCCTGTGTGAGACAGGAATGAAATTTCTTAATTTTATTTAATTTATTCAAATGTATGTGGCCATGTGACTAGTGGCTACCATTTTAGATGGTAGAGCTCTAGCCCATCATTCTGCATTCTGCAGAGTACATACAAATGAAAAAGCTCAACATAAGATCTGATATGCCAGTCTCCTCCTACCCTCCCCTATTTTCCAGCTAAGAAATACTGCAAGCCCCAGGGGTGTGCCCTATTTAGTCATTTCTAAACAGGAAGAGGAAGGAGCATATCCTCCCACACCCATTCCCAAGGTCTATATAAGTAGAGAGACAGAAAGATCCAGTTTATTAAGTGCCTTCCACATGGGGTGGTGGGGGGCGTCTTTGAGAATTAGATATGGTCTCCCAACACAGGGAGGGAAGATAAATACACAAGTGACCCAACACCAGGTGGCCCACTGTGAAGCTGTAAAGAAAACACCTACAGACGCAACGTGCCAGGAGTCCCTAGCCTCCCTAGCAGATATGAACACTTCCCCACACCAGCCATTCCCTCACCACTTTGGAATAAATGCAACAGCCTCTTAGTTCATTGTGCCCAATTCACAGAAGGAAGTTAGACTTCTGAATTCCTTCCTTGAAGCATCCAAGGTAGATTTCCCTCTGTCTGCCCTGTTGAGATGGAACCCACCTCTATGGTTACACTTTGTATGTGGTGACTGCCATCACCTGCTCATCTGCTTACCTGTAGACTGAGAAGTCCATGAGGAGAGATTCCCAATCATTTATATCTGAGCCCAGAGCTGAGCCTAGAGCCGAGCTGAGAGACCGACCCTGGTGGGGCAAAACCAGTAAGCTCTAAAATGAAATGGCCTCACATCTGCCTACAGGAGGCCCCTTATGTCTTGCTTAAGGCTGCAAGTGAGATGGGCAAGTGGGCCTTGAAAAACAGAAAGTGGTCTGTTTTCTGAGGGTAAAAGGGCATGAGTGTTCCCTTTCTACAGTGTTGTGAGAGAGACTTACCCCTTAAACATGTATTTTAAATGGCAAGGGAGAAGGGAGGGAAGGGCACATGGCAGGAAGACTGGTCAAGGGTTTGTGAGAAAATTCCACCTGGGAAAGAGAAGGCGAGTCTGCCTATAGCCACAGATAGGCTCCAGATCCAGAAGTGGGGTCAGGCAGGCTTGCAGGAGTAGGACGCATGCGGCCACACCGGGAGTTGGGCTGGTCACTGCCCAGAGACACAAAGCCCCTGTCCCAGAAGTGAAGGGCAGCCTACAGGCCCCCACTGATCCCCTGCCACCGACGGTCAGCCCCTCCCTGCCCAACACTCTTCCTGACTCACTCCTCTGGCTCCATGGGGAAGCAGAATCCCAACTCATAGCTGCAGGGGGAACAGCTGAAGAGAGAAGAGGCCTGGCTTCTGCTTCCAGAGTTAAGCCCTGCCAATCTCCCAGACTCCTGCAGTCTTTCAAGTCTCCGACATTTGATTCCTCCTTTCTTCTCATGAAGTGTCCTTATTTTGCCTCTAGAAAATAGGCACTGGTATCAAGAGTTGTGTGGCTGAGGCCAAGGCTTAATGCTCCAGAGAGTCTTGCACAGGGCCAAAGCTGTCTCTCTTGGAACACAGAGTTCTACAGGAGAGCCCCTTACAGGCCACCAGGCACTGTGAGGACCTCATAAGCAAATGCAAGTGCAGGAAGAGATGGAACATGGTCTGGCAAAAATCTCAGCCTTTTCCCCAAGATCTTCTGCCTTATCACAGTAATAGCTCAGGCTCAAAACAGCTGGCCGAGTCCTCCAGCTAAATATTCGTTCCCTCAATATGAACGCCACGTGAGGGAGCCAGGTTAAGCCACTGCCTCAACTTAGCACTGCAGCTAGACACAATGAAATGCCAGAAATTAGGGCCTGGAATTGATCGTGATACCAATTGCAATCCTGAATTCTCAAAGAAACGTCTAGAAAGATAATGAATCAGGAGATGTAATTTTTTTTTTAAATGAAGATCCTACATTGGAAGGAGAAGGACAACTTCTATTTGGAGTAACAAGCGGTACCAACATCTTTTAATTCACCTTGAAACTATGGTACCCTTTGGAGTAGAAAGAATTCAAGGTGTTTGAAATTTCCAAGATTACTAATGATGTGAAAATCTGAGGGACCTGAGAAGATAAGATTGCTTGAGAAGTAGTAACGATATAAGAAGTGAAGGTACCATGAGCAGCAGCTTTGGACCAGATTCCAAGGCAGTAACTTGTAAACTCAGCCATGAGTGGGGCTGGGTCATTTGGACCTTCCTATAGAGAAAGCATTAAAAAACATTAATTGCTTCAGATATCACAGCTGCTTACTCATAGTCACTCTTTCATAGGTGAGGAAACTGAGGTCTCCCGAAAACCAAATAACTAACACGGATGTTAAAAAGTTTCATTTGTTGATGTGTTACTACCAAGTGCCAAGTTTCTCCATGTAGTGCAAGGAAACAATTTCCGTGCAACAGCTTGAGATACGCAACCTGAGTCTGCCTAAAGCCCTGGCACTGTGAACGTGCGGCGCCTTCAGATCTTGCACGCTACCAGCCATTTGGCGGGGTGGGTAACTGGCTGGGAAACCTCCCAGGAAACCACAGCTCCTGCAAATGACTCAGTAGGTGGTTCTGACTCCTCTGAGTCAGACCAAGCCCATGGCCCAGCCCTATGCCAAGACTCCCTGGCATTACTGAGATGCTCTGAGCTTGGCTGGCATGTGATACTGAGGACCTCTGGTGTTCGTCTGCAAAGGGATGAGTGCTCTGATAAGGAACCAAGGAGTATGGACCAGAAAAGCAGCTGAGTTCTCTCGGCGGCCTGGCTCTCTCTTGCCCCCTAATCCCTGAAGAGTGTTGATGGCTTTCTACATCAGGCAATCGTTCAATTAAAAGCTTACTCCTCTTCCTTACCCAGGAGTTTCTAGGTTGCCTCTCACAGTCACGAACTTGTAGACACAGAATGGCATAGTTCTAGTATTGATTCTGCTGCTACCGGGGCTGTGACCGTGAGCAAGTCTCCAACTGTGGGCCTTAAGTGTTACCTACCCCAATTTCATCATCAGCCCAATTGTCCTCTAGCGCCATGATGATCACACTAATCACCCAACCCAAATTCTCCACTGGCTCCCACTGCCTACGGAATCATGTCCAGACTTCTTAGCCTGGTATTCAAATCCCAATCTATAGCCTACATTCTCAGCAAATTGGACCATTCACTCTCCCTCAGTGGGCTGTGCCTTTCCCATCCCCTGTGCCCTTGCAGTGCCCTTTTCTTGAGATGCCCTCTCCTTGCCTCTGGAAATGTTCCCTATGCTTCCCCATGCCTCCACACTCAGATCAAATACAACCACTTCCTCCACGCAGCTTCTCCAGCTCATCTCTTGTGAAGCCCCCTTGATCTCTCACGTCACACTTTGTTGGTACCTTCCTATTGACACATAACACACTGTTCTGACTCACCGGCATTTGTGCAGATGAATTCTCTCTCCTGGATGGCATACTCCTAAAGGAAGAGGGGTGGTGGAGGATGTCTTATTCCTCTTTCAATTTTCCATCATGCCAGGGTATACAAATCTGTACTAACGAACCAATGAATGAATTTAGAAAATCTAGATGGATGTTCTAAAATTATCTACAGCTGTGGTATTTCATATCAGAGGTGGCTGCACATCAGTAATAAAAACCAGCCCAGACACAAGCTTTTCATATGGGAAAAAGCAGAGGCACTGGTGCGATCCATTCTGTTGGCCATGAAATGTCTTTGGGTGTATGCACACAGACTCCCACAAACCAGATGTAACATCTGCTTTGGAAGGGCCTAGAGAGGCTGGGCTCCCTCATTTCTCAGTGTGATGAGAAGTACATTGGAGTCTTGCAGCTGACAGTCGTTCTGGTAACGAAACACCTACTTAGCATAGCCCCAGCTCCAGCTCCATGCCATATGCATCAACAGGGGAGGGTCACAGTGCCCTCTTGGCAGTAAGCCAGGAGGAGATTTGAGGTTTGGTTTTGCTGTGTTCAACAGGCAGTCCTGATCTACATTAACAAGGCTCCTGCTTCCCTGTGACTAGCTAACAAGGAGACTGCTGCCTGCCTCATGCAGGGAGACCTTCCCCAAAGCTTGGCATCTGCCCTATGCTGGCCCAGTGGAAGCCAAATGGTGGAGCAAAGAGAAGGACACTGCTAAAGTTCTTTTTTCCACTTTCCTTCAAGAGACTAGACCAGTATTCTCAAACTTTAGCAAGGATCAGAGTCCTTTGGAGGGCTTGTAAAAGTGAAAAACAAAAACACACATTGCTGGGCTAGAACTCCAGAGTATGTGACTTAGTAGGTCTGGGATAATGCCCAAGAGTTTGCCTTTTTTTTTTTTTTTTTTTTTTTAGATGAGGTCTCACTCTGTGACCCAGGCCGGTCTTGAACTCCTGGTCTCAAGCAGTCTTCTCGCTTCAGCCTCCTCAGTTGAGGCTGATGTTGCCTGTCTGGGAATCACACTTTGAGAACCACTGTGGAGGCTACTCAAAGAAAGGCAAACAAAAGCCATCAAGCCATCACTGGCTGGACAAGAGGTGTGACTCTCTTCCTGCCTCCAGGCCCTGCTCCATTACCATCTGTCTACTACTTTGCCACAGAAAGCACCCTTCTAAAGCACACATCTACCTATACCACTGGCTGCACTGACTGTTCCTTGCCTATAAAATACAAACTCCACAGCCAAGCTTGTATTGACTAAGCCCTAACTGTGTGCCAGGCGCTGTCCTGAAACCTCTACACATTATTGGCTCATTTAATCCACATAACTCTATGCAGTAGGCACTATTATTATCCCCATCTTAGAAGTAATGAATCCCACAGGGGGCCCTAAGGACATTTTTTCTGAATGAATGAATAAAAAGATGCTCATAAGCATTTACACCGTGTACTACACAGGACTATTTCCATGCCAAAGGAAACCATCAAAAAGTGAAGAATTGGCTTGCCAACCAGTCATTTGTTCCTGCACTACACCAAATAACCCGTTTGCCTGTAATTGGCTGGATATTCTGGCTTTGTGTAGACATCTCCTCGCTGGGAGAAAAGCCAGAGTTAATCCTTCACAAAGGGTTGTTTAATAATAACCAGAAACTGAAGGAGAGCAGGAAAGAACACAATGATCCCACACAAGCTGAGGAAAATGGACTGTGCAAACTCACGGTGTCCATGCTGCCAATAAGGTCCCTTGGTGTGGCCTGAGGTTTCTTCATTTTTATTATTAAAAATAGAACATGACTATGTCTGCCCTGATTATCACCACCAAATGCACCAGCGAAAACATCTATGGCTGCATATTACTCTAATGCAACACTAATGCTTACATTGGAACAGAAAATCAGGTCATCCTAGAGAGTCTATAAATGGACAGCCCTCTCCGTCCATTACTTATTTGTTTCCCACCTTTTGCTTAACCAGCCTTGAGGCCCAAACAGAGAAACGCATCATACATAAAGTTGCCAGTCCAGATAAATAAAACATCAGACAGAAATTGGTAGCTCCATCCTTCATTGCTTTGGAGGAGGTGGACTTCAACAGCCAGATGCTACAAAAATGATCAGCAAAATGTGACCTTCGAGATTACAGCAGGCAAGTCGTTCCTAAGATGTGTATTCTCCCCAAAAGTTAGCTTTGCCCCTTTTGGAGAACATTCTTGTTTACTGCAGGCAGAAGACAATGATCGCAAAAGAAGTTTGAGCCCAAATCTCTTTGAGTTGGACAAATTAGATTGACACTGTTGAATTCATCACCAGTTGAAGTCAAGGGTTTCCCCATGTGGCTTGCCCTACAGTTACTCAGCCTCAAGGTTCATCCTGGTATTATTAGCCATGGGGAAGTTTGCACATTGAAGTAATCATCAGAGTCCCTGTGCAAAGTTCCAGCAGAAAAACAATGATGCTAGGACCCAACGCTATCTGATGGCCCAGAGGTATCTGTGGCCCTGGGAGAAGCCTTTCCGGGTAAAAGGATGACCCATCTCCAGGAACAACATGACTTGCCCTGCTCCTTACAGTCTTCCTTCTGTCTGCTCACAGCAGCCATCTCTTGGCTTGAATAAAGTAGGATGCTTTTACCTAGTTTTCAGCTTAGCCTTATGCTAGGCAACCTGTGAAGTGGTTCAGATGGAGAGAGCTGGTGTAATTAGCAGCACAGTGCATGTTTCCAAAAACAGCCTGGATGCAGAAGCAGAGGGAAGCCTTGCACACCTGTCAGACCTTCAGCCTCTGCTCAAAAGCCTCCACCTTCTTTGTCCATAGTAGCTGCAGAAGTGAAGATGTCTGCTTCGGCATTCTCTCCATCACCGTCACCACTGCCTAGCCCCCAAAGAGGGATCACAGTGCTCCATCCACCTCTGAGAGCGACTGTGTGCAGTCACCAACTAGGATGGTTCTGCCAGAGTGACGGGCATTGCCTGTGACCATACAGTGGCAGCGGTAAAGAAACAAGCCCTTCTCAACACTTCATCTTTTTACTCTGTGCTGAGAATTAAGTATCTCTTATGTAGTAAGAAAAACAAGCAGTTCTTACTGATGAAATGTGTAAGACAGACGTTTTGTTAGGGGCAGGGGAGAAGATGGTACAAATCTCCAGTTGCTGAGGACTGTCTCTAAAACCACTCAAATCAAACCAATTCAACAAGTATAAAGCACTGTGCTGATGTAAAGGATGGTCACTAGATAAGAGGAGTATAAAATCTTATGCTCTGTGACGGAAAGTGTATAGGTCTCTTATTTTTTTTATTCAGTGATAACAATTGCAAACATCTACTTAATGTGTGCTAGGCAGTGTATGGGATGCTCTAAGTTGGATCATCTCTTTTTATCCTCACAATTTTATGAGGAATACATCATTATTATCAATCCATTTAATGGATGAGGAAACTGAGGCATGCTGTTGGTAAGTGGCAAAGCCAAAGTCAGAACCCAAAAGTCTAACACCAAAACTCAAACTGCCCCCTCTGCCACAGAACCTTCCATGGAGCTCGGTGAGAACTCCAGGACCAGCGTGGCCACTATCTGAATTCTTCCTGATAGCACTGAGCTTGAGCATAGTTGTTGTTTAAGAGGATTTACTGTCTGGGTGATGATTCTGGCTCATTTCAAAAGGCTTTTATCTTAGTGAGGAAGCACTCTCCCTCTTCCAGCTGGAAAGCCAAGGTCTTCCAACCTTGGGAAAATCCTGCCTCATTATGCCCTGAGTTACCAAGCAACACAGAAAAATATTACCACAGATTTCCTGAAACTGGGTGAGATTATTCGATTCAAAGCCTGGATAATTCTGTTTTCTACGCATTGGGGGCAGAAAATGCATAATTGATCTTTAGAGCTCATTCTCATGGGTGATTCCACCAATTTCCCAAACTCCAACTTCGACCTTCCCAGTAATGTCTAGTACCACCACAGACAGCAAGGTGCAGCAGGGGGAGTTCTGAACCAGAACACCTGGTTCAAGTTTCAGCTCCAACTACTGTTACAATTTGTGTGACCTTGAGCAAATCACCCAACCACTCTGGCCATCTGTGATATTATCAGTCAAGTGGGGATGCTGCTATTCGTGATAATGCTACATAAACTTGCCCACCTCAGAGGCTCACAGTGAGGACCAACGAAGATCCTCTACGTGAAAACATAGGTTAATATAGATCACAACAACAGTGATAATTGTGAACATTTCTTTTCTTTTTTGCTTATGATGTGCCAGGAACCTTATGAGATGGCTCATACTGTCTGCATTTGCTGGTAAGGAAGAGAAAGGAGAGACTCAGAGAAAAAATTAGCAGAAGTAGAGTTTGAACCTAGGTTTCTAGGTTCAAGATAGGCTCTTCTAGCTTGTGCACATGAGCTAATATTGTCCTCAGAATGAAAACTGATTTTTGGGGGCCAAAAAAATGTTGCTGCTTTTATATATAAAGTACAGATATACATACTCCCCATAAACAAGTACATAGTGTATCTGCAGGATTAAAATCTCATGCGGAGAGTGATTAGAAAAAAAAATGTCTAATCTAGGTCCATAGGAGGCAATAATGAAGAAAAATTGGAGAACTACTGGTCTGTCTTCACTTTATCATTCCATTTCACGTAATTAAGAAAAATAATCATTACTACATTGACAAATAAGTTTCTACAATGGAAGGTTGCATGCTGTATTCAAATACAGTCCCTGAGAAGGTGGTGGCCAGTTTAGTTGCCACTGTGGATGATCTAGCTTAGAGGTCGTGTGCAAACAATTTAAATTTAAATTCACATTTAAATGAATTTTAAATTCACATTTAAATTCTAAAGGGGAAATCTTCCGCCAATCAAAATAAAAAGGTAATGTGTAATTAATGTTTCTCACTCTACACCCTGGATCCAGGTACATGTTTAGATCAATTTACACAAACTAGAGGAGAGAAAAACTCATTTTAAACATTTTAAATAAAAAGGAGGTAAGGAGGATTGCTTGAGGCCCAGAGTTTGAGATCAGCCTAGGCAACATAGTGAGACTCCATCTCAAAAAAAATTTTTTTTAATTAAACACTGAGAAAAATAAAAATTATAATTGGTACACTTAGAACATTAATACAAATCTGCCTGGATCTGCCACTGTGGATGCAGATTACTTCAGGTTGCTTCTTTTCTTTTGGTTATTGAAAAAACTGGAGATTTATGTGTAAATTCAAAGTAATATCTGTAAATTAAATAAAAAGGTTCTGGCCCATATACTACTTCTTAAACAAATCAGGCTTATTCATGCAACAAGCTTCCAGAAACGTGTTAAAGTCCTTTAACCAGCGATGGCTCGATCACAGTGATTTGCTTAGGCCACTGCTCATTCATCCATTTCAACTTGCTACGTCTTGCGGCCATCGGCCTTTCTCAGACCTCTTCCCTCGGCATCGCAGTTCCTGACCCCCACCTTGGCCTTCTCACTCCCACTTTCCACTTTGCTGTTAGCGCTCTCTCAGAGACTTCCTATCACTCCAATCATGGATTCATTCACTCACTCACTCACTCACTCACCCACTCATTCATTCATTCATTCCCTCATTCTTTCACTCCATTCATTCTATGATATCCAATGAATTACGACCTTATTTTCACCATGAACCAGGCATTCTTTCAGCACGGTAACCCTGTCTCTCGCATCTGAGAGGTCCAACTGTATGGGCCAGCCTTGCCCAGGTTCTCTACTGGACAAAGCAGGCTGGAGAGGAGGGACTCGAAGTCATCAGAGACTTCATTTTGTACAAATTGCCTTTGAGGTGTTGTTCTGACTGGAGCATGGCAGGGACGCATGTGCTCACTTGCAACGCCGGGCCAGGCTGGTCCTGAGGTACCTGTGATAATCAATCCAGTTGCCATGGCGGCCGTAAGTGTTCATTTACCACTATGCGACCTGGAGCAATAATATATTATGCCTTTCGCCAGAGGGAGCCACGCCGGCCTCAGCACAGGGCGGCCGTGTCGGCCATCAGTCACCACTCCCCTTCACAACCTTTTGTTCCCTGCTCATTATGGTGAATTATAACAGGGGGACAGCACATTTTTCAGGAGAGTCTCTCCTGTTAAGTCTGAGAGCTAACTCTTCCCGGGTTGTTCCAAGTCAGCTGTGCTAGCCCCGTGCCCCTGCAATGTTTAAGCATGGGGCAGTGCCGTTCGCTGGGCTTCCCTCTTTTCCCTCCTCTCGCACTTAGAATGGCTGAAAAGCAGTGTGTGTGCACATTTCTACAACGCAAGATAAAAAACCACTCCAGTTTATTTATCATAAATATTGGATACTGCATTTTGTTGCACCCTGTCAAGTCCCCAAAGGCCTGTCCTGTTGGTAAATTACTTTATAGCACACTAAATAGGCCATCATGTCAGCTTTGGGCCTTGGCATTGCTACTTTAAGATAAGTAGAAGATCTCTTCCAAAGTCACACACAGGAGGATCAGGGGCCAACACCTCCAATTCTATTAGTATTTCTGAAAACTGTTTCACTGTAATAGTGATGGTAAGCATTCTACGATCCTAAACATTAGAGGCTGGTTCACAAGATTCGAAGACTAAGAGAAATTAAAGATAAAACTGTTGGCTAAGATGACTTCCAATAGCCCCAAAGCAGAAACAGCCCCAAAGGCCATCAATTGGTGATGAATAAATAAATTGAACATCCACACGATGAATTACTATTCCAGTAATAAAAAGAAATGAATTATTAATACATGCGACAACATGGATGAATCTCAAAAACATTTTGCTAGGTGATAGAGGTTGAACAAAAAAGACTATATTGTATTATTACATTTAGATAAAACTCTAGAAAAGGCAAAATATAGAGACAGAAAGCCGATCTGCAGTTGTCAGAGGCCAGGGGGTAGGGCGATGGGATTGAGAGCCAAGAGGCCTGAGGCAGCAATTCCGGGTAACAGGACTGTTCTATGTATTGTTTCTGATGGTGGTGATGATTGTTAAGCAATAACTAAAATTCATCAAACTGTATGCTTGTAACTGGTGGCTTATGTTGCATGTAAATGATATTTTAGTCAATGGAAGAAAAGGAAAACAAACGTTGACCAAGGGGAATGGCCCTGCCTTTTCTCCTATGTGACGGTGCACCTGCAAGAGAGAAGTGTATTGTGTAGAAAAACAAGCTATACTCATTAGACAAAAACGAATGAGCCAAGCTTGTGAACCTAAGCTTGGAGACACCGAACACGTCATAATTTTTATGGCATGGTGATAAGCTATTACATATTCCATCCCTGGGATGGAAAAGCCTTGTCAGTTTCAGTTCAACCTCTGGTTAATTCACGCTGGGTCTCAAGGGTACTAAATGAGTGCGGTTTCACTTCCTTGGATTTCAGTTCCTTGTCCTTGAAGTGGAAGGGTTGGACAAAATGGTTGTTAAAGCTTCAAAATGATACTACTGTGCCAGTCTTTGCTCAACTCCAAGTTCTTTAATGTGTTGGCATCTTGCGATTCCATTTCGCTGTTAGGAACCCAGCACCAAATCTGGCTTGTCCCAATGTCATTGTTCTGCAGAAACAGGTGAAGGGGCCTAAGATACTTGGAGGAAAGTCTCCCAGTGCCATGGTCAACAGTGGGCCCTCCCAGTGAGACAGCCTCAGGCTGAGTTCCCTGTCTGGACACAGCAGCCAGTTTCTATGATGCTCTGACCCAGAGGTGTTCTTGGAAGAACTCCAGTCTACTTTATTTTTAGCTCCTTGGTGAGTGCTCACTTTGTATTCTAAGAAAACTTTTAGAATTCAAGACAAGGAATTTTTGATCTCGCTTTTTTATGCAATTATGAGTCATTCCACACGTTAGCATTAGCAACCCAAGACCTCCCTCTCCTCACTGATCTATCTTTTTCATCTCTTCAAAGATCCTGGAGGTAAGGAAGGGTTTTAAATGTTTGCCCTTGAAAAGAAAAGACGTGTGAACCGGAAACTGGTGACGAGCACTGCTGTTATTACCAAGAAATGGTTTTTAAAAGCAGACCTTTTAGAAGTTAATTATTGATCTTTGCATTATCTACCAGTCCAGCGAGCAGGCAAATCTCCTATGCATAAAATCTGTTACATCTTCAAGCAGACCCACCTTTCCTAAAAGACTGAGTTAAAATTTCATCCATAATATCTTGGGAAGATTCCTCCTAATTTTTTGAAAAGATGGAATTTTTTTTCATGTGATAGATCTGGCTGAAAACTAAAATATCAGCCAAAGCCATGCCTAATCATAAATATAACTATCTATGGAGTCCTTACATAATGGTCAGCTACGCGGCACACAGTAGATCTTTCAGACCTTACAACTAGATGTAGAAACTGAGTCTTAGGGAATTCATGTCTGAAGCCCAAGGCTGCCTAACCTGTAAACAGCAGAGCTGGGATATACACCCCTATCACACCAAATCCGTACCCTTCACCCTAGTGCTTATTGTCAAATTCAAGAACCAGGTTTCCATTTCCATTTGCATTCATAAGCAAGATGAATAGAAATTCATAAGCAAGGTGTTCTGCAATTATTTGCCCATGGATAAAAAGGTGTATGTTTAGGTTTCTTGTATCTTTTACTTTGCTTTACATTAGCGATGTAGCTTCAGGCATACATTCATGTGAGCAGTGACCTGTAATCAGTTTATAAGATTATCACTTAAAAGAATTTTCCTGCTACTAATGATACTTAGAGATTCGCTGTTAGAATGTCATGTGAAAGTTATGTACATATACATACAAACACATTTTCTCTTTATCCTTGATCTTCCTATTCTGCTTCAAAACTAACACCATCTTCAATCTTTAGGTTTACGTCCAAAAGTAATAAGACAGATATACCCTAGGATGGAGGTGGGGAGGACACAGGAAACTGGGCCTAAGGAGAGAGAATAAAACAGAATTCCAAGGCTGGCCTTTGCTGCCCTTACACATTCTGGAACAAATAAAGCTAATAATATTATCAAGCCCACTAAGCCCTGTTAGAGTTCAAACTGCAGCTCATCGAAGGTCAAATTTATTAGATTTTCTTTTCTGCCTTCCTAGGAAGGCTGAATAACAACTTCCTATTTTTGTAATTGCTTCACCCAAATCAAGAAATCAAATAAAGAAATCAAGGGTACCTGTATCTATCTTTGCTGGCATCATGTTCTAAATCAAGTCCAAGTAGCTAGGCACAGCTGCATCTTCTTACTTTGAGACTTGGCCCTTTACCTCGTGGTTTAGAAAGAAAGTTGACTTTGGTAGGATGTTGGGGGAAAAACCAGGGCGCTTAGGAAGACTGCTAGGTTCTGCAGGATGCTTTTTTTTTTTTTTTTTTTGGGACGGAGTTTCGCTCTTGTTACCCAGGCTGGAGTGCAATGGCGCGATCTCGGCTCCCCGCAACCTCCACCTCCTGGGTTCAGGCAATTCTCCTGCCTCAGCCTCCTGAGTAGCTGGGATTACAGGCACGCGCCACCATGCCCAGCTAATTTTTTGTATTTTTGGTGAGACGGGGTTTCACCGTGTTGACCAGGATGGTCTCGATCTCTTGACCTTGTGATCCACCCGCCTCGGCCTCCCAAAGTGCTGGGATTACAGGCTTGAGCCACCGCGCCCGGCCTCTGCAGGATGTTTTAAAAGTACACTGTCAGGTTTGGGGTTTAACCTCTCACATGTCTTTTTTAATTGTTTTTTTTTCCACTTTTAAAGTTAGCTTAGGAATGTCAGTTCTGATTCTATTCAATCTTGTTCTGGCTCTAGTAGTCACTCTTCTGAGGCACTCTTGTTCTTTGCAGTAATCAAGGTCATACTTAAAAAGGGATGTTATTTCTTGATCAGGTTTCGAGAGGATTATATTTTCATTGTGAAGGTTCAGCCACTGTTTTAGAGGACTGTACTAATGAGAATAAGAAGGAAGGTCTCGGCCCAATGTGGACCCCTATTCAGTTCTTTTCTCCAAGGATGGAATCTTTAACCTCAGCCAGCTATTTCACAAAAGTGAGTAATTGGTTGGTGGGACATGGTGACTCACGCCTGTAATCCCAGCACTTTGGGAGGCTGAGGCGGGTGGACTGCCTCAGCTCAGGAGCTCAAGATCAGCCTTAGCAACATGGTGAAACCCCGTCTCTATTAAAATACAAAAAATTAGTTGGGCATGGCAGCAGGCACCTGTAGTCCCAGATACTCGGGAAGCTGAAGCAGGGGAATTGCTTGAACCCGGGAGATGAAGGATGCAGTGAGCAGAGATCGTGCCACTGCACAGCAGCATGAAAAAAAAAAGCAGGGGGAGTAATGGGTCAAAGGGGGCCAGATGAGAGCATAAATAAGCATAAATATATCACTCCTATTAGCTAAACAAGCCATAAAATGGAGGCCTTTTGCCACAGTCACTCAGTCGTCCATTGCCATGATGGGAAAAATCACACATATGCTCTCATATGAGTTGTCCATCTGTCAAAGAATTTGTATAAACTGAAAAACTCTAACACACACTGAACTATGGAAAGCACCTGAGGAGCTTTAAAAATTCCTGAGGTCCAGGCCACCCCGGTCCCAAATGGCGAGTCTGATGTAACTAGTCTGCGTGGGCATCAGTGTTATTTAAAAGCCCCTGGAAGATCCTCCCGTGCAACTAGAGCTAGAACCACTGGTCTAGACCTAGTCGACCACAGTGAATACCATACTAAGGGCCAGGGACTCTGTACAAACTGCCTTAATGGGCGGAGTTGCAGATAGGAAGAAAACTGTATACAATAAGCAGGATGGTGCGGGGTGCATTCATCCAAACCTGTAATCCCAGCACTTTGCGGGGCTAAGGCGAGCAGATTGCCTGAGCTCAGGAGATCGAGACCAGCTTGGGCAACACAGTGAAACTCCATCTCTACCAAAAAATACAAAAGAGAAAAAATTGGCCAGATATGGTGGCAAGTGTCTGTGATCAGCTACTTGGGAGGCTGAGGTGGGAGGATTGCTTGAGCCCAACAGAGAGCTTGCAGTGAGCTGAGATTGCACCACTGTACTCAAAAAACAAAAAACAAAAAGCAAAAAACAAAAAACAAAAAACAAAACAAAACAAAACGCAGCATGGCCCAGAATTTCTGTCTGATGCTTCCCATATTCCCAGAGGGCAAAAAAAACCACTTCCAGTGATTGTCCCTGCAGAAGGGTAGAAAAATGTCAGCAACATGAGTGATACTTAAAACTGCACGCCAGACCCCTGCGGTTGAGGATGCTGCACACCCAGCATGATCTGACTTCCTACTGAGTGACCTAGGCGTAGCAAAAGGCAGAGCATGCAGACATGCCAGGGTTTCCACAGGGTCCACAGCTCAGAGATACAACAGATGCCCAATCGGAGCAAAATGAAAGACTGAAACAGAAACAAACAGCCCACTTTGGTTTTAGAGCAAAAAAAACCCAGGAGCTGACTGGCTTAAGAGCAGAGAGGAGGAAGGCTACAGTATAATAAAGCCAGCAAATTCAGCCATATGGGGCCGGACAACCCTATACAGACAACCTAAAAAATATTATTTCCCTCCCCACCCTCTCTCTGAAAATCCAAACTCATGGTCACATAAACTGCACATGTCATGGGAAAGAACGGGAACTCTCATCTCTCTTTTTAAAGGAAAATATGTATTCCAAGGCTCCTGTTGGCAGGAGCTGGGCATTGCAGGGCTTCTATCTCTGGGGACGAAGCACAATGTTGGCTTCTTGCATGTAGGTGGGTGGTGCCAACTGGACAGCATGCCAGGTTGGCTCTCTTCCGGGACACAGTGGCTTGCCTGAGTTCCTGTCAGGGGAAACGTTGTTAGATCGTGGTTGCTGCAGACAAGATGATGATGGAAAGGACAAGGCTCTCTAGACTACAGCTACTGACAACAGTGCTTGTTAGAAAAAACAAGACTTTCCACCATTAGGGGAGGAAAGGGCTGTTTCTTCAAACTCTTCCCATTTGTTCCTCCTCCCTGCCATGCCTAACAGCATGTTCCATTCAGAAGTCATGTTAGAAATAAAGAAGTGCACGCAACACTGTATTTTGTAGAAGGGAAAACCATTGATTCGGTCAAGGGTCACTTTTTTGGCAAACCTAAGGCAACTCACATTGGTACATATTCTTGTTTATCACATTGCACATGATGAGACCTGAAATCAAGAGGTCACTTCTGTTTGTGGGAAAGCCAGGATCACTTAAAGTCACCCAACTGGCCAGAAGAGCCAGAAGCAAGCCAGCCTATCAACCCAGTTTTTAATCTATGAGGCAGAATCTGTTCCCTGACTTTTTCACGCAGGTGATGGTAATCATAAGTTCTCCCAGCACCCAGGCAGACTGAGAGCCAGGAATGTAGCAGGCTTCCCACCCTGAGTTCAGGCTGGGTTCACTCTAGGACTCAGGCAGGTGTGGGGAAGAGGTGATACTTAATGTGGGTTATATGCAGGAGAAACCAAGGAACCTCCAGGAAGCAGATGCATTCCAAGGGAGAGTGAAGCCAAGCACCTTTCTGAATCCAAGATAATGGGCTAGGATCAGAGGGTGTGTTGAGAGTGATTCTGCACAGCATCCCCCACCTCTACTGTCCTATGTCCCACGGGAGAGCAGCTGCAATTGCATGGATGAGTAAAACCAACCTGAAACAAAAAAGAGCCATTTTCCAGAAGTCATGGGTAGCACCTGGCCAGTGCAAAGTGCGGTCTTGGCTGCTGTGCTCCCTGCAGCCTCCGCAGTGGGAGCTGGTACCTAAACAAGGTATTGGGAAGACTTGCAGCAGCAATGGCAGCATTGATAGGCAGGGCATGGGGCCTTGGGGCCTCGGGGCAGTTATCTGTGGGCATGAGAAGGGGCATTAGTGCTATCCACAGGCAGCACCACCACCCCTATGGCCACCTGTGGGCATCTATGGTGGTGGATGATGCTTTCCTTGGATGTTATGGCTAAGCCACTGTTGATGGCATCTGCAGCTTCTGAAGATGTTACTGAGAGCCACAAAGAAAGCGAAGACATCTAAGACAACCAGGTCACGTGAGACATGCCCAAGATGCCCAGATTGCTTAAAAGGAATTTGGTAAAGGGAGCGTTTAAAGTTCTTTCCAGAGGATGGATGGGGACAAAACTACCTGGAGAACCTATTTTTTATTCCCAGGCAAATATGACTCAAAAAATATCACAGATGTTAAAGAAGAAAAATAAAATGGGATGAAAAAAAGTCTGCTTTTTCTGGTGATGCAAATACAAGGCAGCATCCATTTAAAAGAAACAAATCCATTTTTTTCTTTCCACTCCAAAATGCCAACATTTACAAATGAGTTATAGCAGTCACTTCTGGAAGGCAAAATGCTCTCCATGGTTCATTTCCTCAGTCACTCAACAAATAGTAACTAAAAATAGATGATGTTCCCAGCTAGTGCAAATGTCTATCAGGGATAAATAACAACGAAAACAATATATAATTTATGTCAGACTCTTTTGCATGAGCAACCTCATCTAATGCTTATGACCCTACTGTGACAAGCACTATTTTCTCCCATTTTAAAGATGAGAAAACTGAGGCTTAGACAAGTTCTGTGACTTGGTGAAGATACTACAAATATTAAGGGACAGAACCAGGTCATATATTTGTGTCTTCCAATTCTAGCCCTAGATTCTTCCCATCCCCCACAACAAATATTCTGCTTTCAAAAAACAGACACAAACCCATTAAAGAACTAGACTAGAACCTGTTTCTGTTCTCTCCTGGTTCTAAAGGATGAATGCAGAAGAGACTGATACCATAGTTCAGGCAGGAGAGGAATCAATGAAAGCAGGAATTGTCAGGGAGTTCTTCCAGAGCAGGTGAGATACAAGGATCTGAACAAGCAAACAGGAAACAGGCAGAGTTGAGTAGAAGTATATTTTGAGCAGTGGACAAGAAGAAGAAAGATGAGCTTTCTTTCTAAGCTGTGCTGGAGCGATGACATAGAGCATAGTAGTGGTCTCCAGTCCGGCATTCTGTCTCCGCAACATCTCTGAAGCACCTAGCATACACCAGGCACTTTACTATACCCAGGAGCGCACACCCTCTATGACATGATTCCTTCCCCGTGAAGCTCACAGCCTAACGTGGTGAGGCGGCTGAACCCCATGTGATTCCCAGGCCAGCCAAACTGTCTCCTACTATCCATGATGAAAACATCAGAAGTTGCCAGCCCAAATCTTACTTGGCTTCTCAAATCAGGCTGTTTATCAGCACTGCTTCACAGAGATAAAACCTCTCAACATAGAGCTAAAGAGGAAAAAAAACCCAGCACATAAAAATAAACCACCCAAATCGTGTTTCCTCCCCAATCCATTCAGCGCCCAGTATCACTACACACACGAGAATGCCACGCAGCTTCTGGACCTGAGCACCAGAGCAGCTGCTGTGTGTGGACATAAAGCACAACTGAGAGCCCTCTCCACTTCTGCTCCAATTGTCGTAGCCTCATTTGAACTCTGAGCTGGACGCTCCATTGCAGGATACAGAGCACGGATTCAGAGAAAGCTTTCTAACCTTCATATTGTCAACTGGTGTCTTGTTGCATTTGCCTCAGATCCCATGGTGCGGTGTTAGAAATGGTATTGACACACTCCCACAAATCTCTAGCATTACATTTTCCATTTTCTCCTCCTTACATCTTTATCTGCACTTGGTTTATAAGTGAAATCAACTGATAAGGCTTCCGTTTCATACCATCTGTTATGTGTCACCAGCGCTGGTTTTGCAAAAGAGATGAGAAGGATCTGTTAAGACTATTGAAACGTTCACAATCATTTCCAGCTCGGTAGGCTAGAAACTGAACCTCAGAGTCACTGGACATACTCAAAGAAGGACTTCCCATAAATGCTAAGGTGTGAGTCAAATCTTCTTTCCAAGTGGATGGTGAAAGCAATTGTCTTCTGGAGGTCTGTCTCATGGAAGGGTGCCCTGTTTGGACCCCAGCGGGTCTGGTACCCACCACCTATTGGCTGATGTGGGGTTTCTACTGGATTTAATAAAAGGGAAAGAAGCCCGCTACCAAAAACCTCAAAGGCAAATCCTGTTAAACCCTGAAGTTTCAGGTGAAATGCCACATCTTCTTGAACGATTAGGTTGTTGCAAAAGTAACTACAGTTTTCACCATTAAAAGTAATGATTCCCTAGACTCCAAGACCAGTTATTTCTACTGAGCTCCGCAAGCACTTGAAGGGTCTTATTCAGCTCTCATGACATTCTGAGCAGGATGGTGAGCTTCTTGAGTACAATGGACTTGCTTTGCTCCTCTTTGCCGTCATCCAGAAATAACAGCCTTTAACTCAATACATACTCATTGAGGAAAACTGGGCATTTTTCTCCAGTTATCTGTTGCTTTGACTTACCATATTAATATAGGTTTATATCTTTAAAAAAAAATCATCTTACGGCTAGGATTCTTATGTCTGTAATCCTAGCACTTTGGGATGCCAAGGAAGGCGAATTACTTGAGTTCAGGAACAGACTGGCCAACATGATAAAACTCCATTACTACAAAAACAGAAAAATTAGCCAGGCATGGTGGTGGGTGCCTGTAATCCCTGCTACTTGGAAGGCTGAGCCAGGAGAGTTACTTGAACCCGGGAGGTGGAGATGGCAGAGATCACGCCACGATACTCCAGCCTACGCAACAGAGTAAGACTCTGTCTCAAACAGACAAACAAAAAACCATCATAATGTATATGTGTTATTCAAGACTGATGGCATTCTCTCATTTTAAAGAACTCATGAACGTTAGGAAATATGAAAATACAGGTAAGACGTTTAGTATATTTCGTTATATATTAAGTACTCAATAAATGTCAGCCATTACATTGTTGTCATACATAAGGTTACTTCATGCCTTTAAAAATTCTTGGTTCTAAATATAATACAAAAATCTTTCAAAAGATGCTAAATATTCTTGGGCATTCAACATAATACGAACTCATACAGTGCAAAAGATTTTATAAACTGATTCTTACAAAGTTACAGCTGCTGTCTTTTGCTGGTGAAGATATGGGCACTTGGCCCCCACACATTCTCTATTCACGGTCAGAGAGCCAGGTGGAGGAGGAGGAGGAGGAGTCAGGCCCCAAGAAGAACACTGACTTCCAATCCTGACAGTCCCAACGCCTCTCTAATTCTTCCTTGCCGCTTTCCAAACATGTTTTTAGTTTATCCATTTTGTGTATTCCACTGAGAAAAGGACAGCCTAGAGACGTATATTCTCCAAAGAGGTCAGATGATGTGTGAAACTGCAATAATGGTAGACAGAGCTTTTGCGCAGGATGGTATATTATTGAAAGCAGTTAGAAAACAATGAACAACATTGTAATCGCTGGCACAATTTTAAACAAGATTGCTTTACCTGGTTTTGTTTGCTTTCTGGATAGATAATTTCACCAGCAGGTTTGTGACAAAAAGAAGCAGGGCAAGCAGATTCTCTTGCTGGAAATTTATTAGTGTGATGTTCAGTGATGAATAGAATTATTTCTCTTATTTTGATCATGCTTTGCCCACAGTATGAACTAAGTAAACACCTGTTCAATCAAATTATTATTATCAGAGCTTGTTGCTTTTTTTCCACTGGGCAATAATAACTTTAATTTGTATAATGCTTTGTAGTTTACAAAACATATTCTTCATGTATTACCAATTAATTCTCACAGCAATTCCAAAAGGTAGATACTAATTTCTTCATTTTACAAATCAGGAAGTAGAGGCCCAAGTAAGATAGATAATTTGCCCACGGTCAAAACTGCCCACAAAGCATGGTCTGCTAGAAAACAATTTAAAAGAAAACTGGTCTTTTAGGGGAGGAAGCGTAGCAGAATGGGAACATAGAGGAGCTTTGAACAAAACCATCTGGTTCAAATCATGTCTCTACGATGAACCAGCTCTGTGACCATGCACAGGTTTCATAAATATTGTGTCTTGGTTTCCTCATGTATGAAATGTAAGTAACAACAATAGTTGCTCAGCAGCACATTAGTTAGGACAACTTATATAAAGTGCTTGGCATTTATTGAGTACTCATCTTAAGGACTCAATAAACAGCTATGATTGTTACAATGATTACTCTTTCTGTCCTCAGAAGAGTATCTCAATAGGCCCTCTCATCCCTTCAATTATCAGTATATACTAGTCTATCATAAATTGCAGAGGAAGGTGTGAGTTAGGGACATGGCTCAGGCACTGGAGGTCCTCCATGTGAGTCCTGGTCCCACCTTTATCAGCTGTGAGATCATGAGCAAGTTTTCAAATCTTTCAGATGGCCAGATTCTGCATCTATGAAATGGTATCACTCTTGTCCTATCAGCCTCACAGTGCTGCTGTGTGAGTTGAATCATGGGAGATCTGAAGGGAAGGCACAAGGTAGTCCATTCATTCACTCATTCATTCGCAGCCTGTTGGCAGGGTGACTCCTAAGTGCCAGGCACTGTGCTAAACAGTGGTGATTCGAAAATGAGTCAAGATGGTGGGGGAGATGGACAGGTAGAATGATAAGTAACTGTATTAGAATATGTGTTCAAGTAAGGTATTATTACCATGCACTTATTACTGAAATAGACACGTTGGGGGCTATAAGAGTGCTTTAAAATGTGAATTCAGCCCACATCCTCACTGCACAGAAAAGACTAAAAATCCTCTCAGCAACCACATTCAGGAACTTTGCCAAGAAAGGCAGGTGAGGACTCCATTGTGCCTGTCATCCTTCAGCATGGAAGAACTAGTGAACTGCAAGGGCTATGATTTTAGCTGTGGTTCCAACAGTCCTGTGATACCATGTACCTCCTCAAACACAATGCAATAGTGGGGCAGAATGTCCCAGGATTTATTTTCACTCTTTTAAGTCGACGCTTGTGGAAGACCTAGTATGTGACAATCATTTGTGCCTGGTAAACAATGTTGGAAAGAACATTTTGCTCGGGCCCTGAGGGGGCCACAGTTCAGAGAGGCAGAGATGCACACATACTAATTATTTTGCAATACCCTGACTGGAGGTCAGGAAGGCTTCCTGGAGGAGGTTACACCTAATCTTAGACTTAAAGGTAAGAGCCAGTTAGCTAGAGAAAGTGGGGAGAACATGACAGAAAAGAGAAGAACATAAAAAAGGTAAAGACAGTTCTAAAAGACTTAATTATCCTAGCAAACTGCTGCATTTTCCTCTCAAATATAAACACTTGGTCCCCAAATATCATCACATTATGTCCCCTACTTTTCATGATTTATCCTATAAGGAGATTTATAAACGTAACCAATATTCAAAATGACCTATGAGGCATGTTTGATTTCAGAGTCTTTTCTTTCCTAATCCAGGATACCTTGAAATGAAAATAATTAGCCATCTGCTTTGATTCAATGTCTCCTTTGAAATCGTTCATCTACTTTATTTCTCCAATTGGATAAATAAATTATTCAGAAACCTGACTATGGGAGCACACAAATCTGAAATCTGAGCTAGAATTTTGGTGGGCAAAGGTTCATATCTCATTACAGAAGATGTTTGATATAAATATTAATTTTGCTAAAGTGGTGATGGCAGAGATTTCATACAAAGGATGTTCATATTGGATTAAACATCAGACTCAAATTACCTGAGGCTTTGCATGCACGGAGCATCAAATTCCATTTCATCTTGATAAGAAGCTGCCCTGGAGAGTCAGTAGGGATTTAGCAAGCTAATGTGGTCCACTGCCACCTTACCAAAACATATGACGATCTAAAATATTATTTATGGCTTAATTGCGTTGGCTAGAGGTGGAGAGGAAAGTCGGATTTTATAATATGCCATATAATATAAATTTTGCCCCTGAAAGTGAGTAACGGTATATTAATTGCCTAGTGTAGATGCTCATTCATTTATACCCAATCTTCTCAACCACTCTGGGAGGCTGGAATTTTATCCCTACTTTAAAGATGAGGAAACTGAAGCACAGAGAAATTAAGTGTCTTATTGAAGGTCAAATAGTTGACTTAGCAACGGTTGCTATGAATAATAAAGGAGATAAAACATATGGAAAATGTCTAATATGGGGACTGGCGGCTAAGAAATAATGGCAGCCATGGCTGTCATTAAGAAAATCTACCGTCCACAAAATGTATGGAAAATACATTTGGAACGTGCCCTGTGGGAAGATAATTCCTGATTGTGGATCAGGATATGGCACAATCCGAGACGTCCACTCAGCAGGTTCACACAGCAGCTTGGCTAAGGCACATTCTTAGGTGGCTGGCAAGGAAGATCTCAGAGAGGCAATGGCCCATATCCTCTGCATCAGAAGGGCATGAGTCCCAGCAACCAACTCTCTGCCAACAAGCCAGACATCAAAGCTCTTCAAACATCATCCAAACCTGCAAATTGGCACACCTATTAAAGTTGTACCTGTGAATACATCCCTATGGACACATTCCAAGGCTGTAGAATTTTGAAAACTTCAAAAGCTAGAACTACCAGCTTGCTTGGTACAGCCATTACCATTGGGTACTTTTGTGCACAAGAAATAAAAATTGTTTCTTTTCCTTCCTTTTATGTCTACTGGACAGAAGGCTACATTAGATATTCTATCGCTGCTTGACTCTCTGTAACAGAATGACAAACAGGAAACTGACTCAAAGGGATCTAATAAAATGTACATTAAAAAATCATTTTCCTGAAACATTCAAGTAATTTCAAGTATGCGGCACCTTAGCCTGACTAATCTGAATTCTAGAACTCCGATGGAAGGGCTTACCAGAGTCCTAGTTCAACCACGGACCTGACAGTGACTTTGTTCCAATGTCTTTAACTTTAAACTGAGGTATTAGGCAAAATGACTGTGTTCTGAAACACACAAATGTTGGAAGATGTTTCCAGGAGCCTTAAAATAAATGGGTTCTTTATCAAAATAAACAACAGCAAACCCTATAGATATGGCTCATGTTTGTATCCTTTCCTGGAGAGTCACCATGCTAATGGGCATATTAAAGACTCTGAAACTCCAGATGCAGACATATTAGTGTCCGTCAAGCCATCATTTCCACATTTCGTGGACCATGAAACATGACACCTTTAAACACCCTGGGAAACTGGTAGAATATACTTGAAAAAAACACTGGGTTAAATGGTCCTGAAGGCTCTTCTGCTGCTGCGTCCTGTGATCGTCCAGAGAAGGCTTTTTTTTTTTTTTTTTTTTTTTTTTTTTTTTTTTTGCCGTAAAGATTTATTGCAGAGTCCTATCTGTGAAAATCTCTCGGTTCCTCTCCCATCCAGCACTTGTGGCCTCCTTCTTATCTCTCTTTCCTAGCCTTGGGGTGAGGGTGTGGGCTTGCCATGCAAGAGGAGGTACCCTCTATACTTTCCTGTGGCCGGTAGACATTGTAGAACTTTCCTTAGAAGCTCCCTAAGTAAATGGAAGAAGGATATTTTTTGAGGAATTAGGAAAAAATTGCCTGAAACTGAGATTTGAGGTTCTGGACACTTCCTGGTTTACAGAGCCACCTGGCTTCATCTCCCTCTCATTGCTACAGACTAGATTGGTTGTGTGGTCCCTTCCCACTCCAAAATTACATGATATCATAGAGATATATTAAAGAATAATTTTTATCCTAAAATCATTAGTTTACAGCTGGCACATTTAACAAGACTGGTGCTCTCATGCAATTCCTGTAGCAAAGACAATCTCTAGGAACAAATGAGCCAACCATTTTGACTTGTCCTCCTGAAGCCAGCCTCAGAGTTGGGAGACTCTCTTAGGAAGTAGCAGCAGAGATGGTACTTGAGATAGACACTGATTTAGGTAATATAGTTGTCCATCTGATCAAGAAGAAAATACCTGCCCAACAAAGAGTCGTGCTGATAATCTGGCCTACTGGAATGGCTAATTAGGGGTCTGCGGAGCTCATCTACTGAACGGGGCAGCGACTGGAGAGTTACATGATCAGGAGAGATGAATTACAGACACGCCCATTTCCCCTTCACATCCATTTTCATCATGTTACACTTCAGCACACATTTTTTTTTTTTTTCTAAAAACAGTTTCCTCTTTCCTACTGCACCAAGTCCAAATTCCTCCGAATGACTTCTATGGGCCTCCAAAGGCTGGTTTCACTTGATTGCCTCTGGGTTTCAACACATTCGCGCCACTCTAGACCATTCCTCTCTTTGGACTTCCTGCCTCACCACCATCATTCCCCCTTTTCAGCTGTGTGCTTTACAGGTATTGCTTCAAATAACCTCAAGGCTACCCATGAGACAGACACCATTGTTACCATTTCCATGTTCTAACTGGGGAAACTGAGGTTAATAAGAAACCGATCCAAAGGCATTTAACAAAATATACATTAAAAAATCATTTTCCTGAAACAGTCAAACAATTTCAAGTATGTAGCATCTTGGCCTGACTAATCTGAATTCTAGAGCTCTGAAGGAAGGGTTTACTGGAGTCCTAGTTCAACCGTGGACCTGATGGTAACCTCTTTGATAAAGGTTAACTAACTTGCCCAAGGTCACACAGCTAGCAAGCAGTAGAACTGGGATTTAAGCCAAAGCCATCGTCTCCAGAGTCTTCACTCTTAACTACCAGTTTATAGAGGCTTTATTCATCTTCTTCCCCATGTCTGACCACTCCATCAAGGTCAAGTGCAAATCTCACCACCTTCAGGAAGTTCTTAGATCTCTTACTTGTGGCCTCTCGCCCAGCCATTCCATTTGCTACACTTCCCTATATATCATTTTCTTTTCTCATGTTGCATCATGCTGATCTCTGTGTGCACGGATTCTGATTGGACTGCTAGTCACCTGAACTCAGGGACCATTTAAAGCATTACTTCTGTATGTACGACAACGCCCTGCATGATATAAGGCACGCGGTACATCATGCTCAACAGAAATCTGTTCATAGAAGAGCTCTTCATGGAACAAGTCCTATGAAGGCATTGTTCCAGCCTCAATCCTCCCACCTGAGATACAGGTACACCTGGTCCTTGAATCCAAGATTCACAAAGAAAAAAAAAGTTAACAAGAAGAAAATGTTCAACACCCAATGATATACTGGCTGATAATACGATGCAACCACACTTGTGTTGCGGTAAAGTGTCTCAGCCACTACTTCAGATTTGGCCTAAGACATGAATGGGCAGAAGCCTCTTTTCTCTGAAAGACTTTCCTGGCTCTGGATGGACTAAAGGAAAGGAGGAGGAAGGAGGAGGGGAAAGAAGCCATTATGGCTTTAATGGTTTAATCTACCGATATATGTTGTCAACCTGGCCAGCCTCCAGGAGCACTGAGCACCGCCAGCTCAAGCCAACACAAGCACATGCTAACTTGAAGGGCTGTGTAACGAGACACAGATTGTATGGCTGAGGGTTAGCACAAGGCCCTTGTCAGGTTTATGATCCCTGGGGTCCCAGCCTGAAAACAGTAACTGACCAGACATCACGTGGACCGGGTTTAGACACAAAAACACAGAAGGCCTGTGAACATATATGTGGAAGGTGCTGGGGTTTGAATTTTTTGGGCCCAGTGCATGAGCTGCGGGTGGGCAGATTCTGCTGGAACGTTGAAAGGTGCCCCCGTCCTCAGCGAGTGCTGCTTTCCTTTTACTGTGACCACGAGGCCAGAGAGTGAGAGTGAGCTGCTTAGAATTCCGAGTGCCTTTGCTTTTCTGGAAGGTTGTAAGTTGGGCTTTCTTCTTCAATGCCTTCAATTATCACGGTGCAAATGATTATATTCCCAGCACCTCCACCCAAGAGCTGCAGAAATTTGGCATTTCCTGTCCTGACTAGAAAATGCCCTGGCACGGCCGGCGCAGAAGCCTGGCTCTTCGACTTCAATTCATTTCCCCTCCCCCGTTTCTAACCGCAAGAGAAACAAGAGATTAGTGCAGATGGATGGAAATATTTTTTCCGCT
Source organism: Sapajus apella (assembly GCF_009761245.1). Classification (NCBI taxonomy): domain Eukaryota; kingdom Metazoa; phylum Chordata; class Mammalia; order Primates; family Cebidae; genus Sapajus; species Sapajus apella. The sequence goes on along the minus strand of NW_022436977.1, from coordinate 4,482,355 downwards.
TCAGTGTTTGCTGTCAGAACCAAGAACTAAGAAGGTTCTCAGACGGTGTCGCAGGCAACCTGGAAATTCCCAAACTCATCTTAAACAATTATTAACTAGTCCCCAAAGCAATGCACAGACCAAAGACGCTGATTTCTTCAGAGAGCAGCCCCTCGACATTGCACTTACAGCTCTGGTTGAGGCTGGACTGCTCCCCCATGACCACTGTACCCTAGCCGTCTCAGAGCTGTCCTTGACACATTAGCACACTATTTTAGACACCATAAGATGAACACTTGGCAGTCTCAATATGTCCACCTGCCCAAATATGAATGTTACTCTTCACTGATAATCATGGCCCCCAGGAACCAAGGACTATAACACTCAGTTGAAGGGTGAGAGTGGTGGCATGGTCATTGTCTGAAAGGGCTGACGATCAAACTGGGAAAACATAAGCCTTGCTCAGAAGAGTTGGTAGCAAGGGCTAAAGGCCAAGGAAGTGATAGAAAGGAGGTATGCCTTACCTTCAAATGAAATTAAGTGGTTGCAGGAAATAGGGAAGACAACATGGAGGTGGTTATCATTTGTGGTCATGAAAAATAAGTAGGGTTTTAAAAGGTAGGGAGAAAGTAGTCCTACCGAGGGAAATAGCGTAAGTAAATGCATCTAATCACCTCTACGCTTCTACTACCAGGACGCCTATAAGCAGCAATCATAGTATGTATGCTCTACATGCATACAGAGATGCTGTCCACGCAAATGCATGGTACACAGTGTGATTCTGAACTTATGAGGCAGATATGACTATCCCCATTTACACTCAGAAGAAACTGAATTTTTCATAGGGCAAATGACTTGCCCCCAAACTGAATAGCCAATGGGTAAAATCAGCTCTGATTCTAAAGTTTGTGCTCTTAACTGCTCAAAGGCACAGAAGTTAAGACTGTGTGGATGGTGCAGGGGAGCCTCTGTTTCAGAGCACAGGCCTGAGGCATGGATCATAAGGCATCGTTGACTAAGCAGAGGTCTTAGGCCTGAACAGCAGAGATGAGGAACGATGGAGGCAGACGATGGGAGCAAAGGGCTGAAAAGGGCCAAGTCTGGAGGGAACCTACAGAGGTTTATTTTAATTTCTCTTGGGCCTAGAGCAAGTATCTGGGTGGTGGTGGAAAGCATGCTGGCATCATCTAGCTTTTGGCCCCTTGGCCTCCTGGAGGGGGTAAGCTGATAAACAAATTACACTTACTTGTGAGGTTTCCCTTCCATTCCTCTGCTCCTGTGCAGCTGACTGCTGAAGGCATTGCCCTCAGCTTCATCTGAAGCCCTTTCTGAGCACTGTCTATGTGTTGATGAAAGTGTTCTACTAAACGCTACAGAACTCAGCAGGAATGGCCCAGTTAGCTCTGGAGCACATTCCAGGAGACTCTGGCAGACAGGTGTGGATTGCAGCCCTGGATAACATGAACAAGCTCAGGTTCCTATGCAGGATCCCAGCCACAGTAGGAACCCTTCACAAGCTTTCTGGCTGGGATATTCTAGGGGAGGTTCATCAGTGGGTGGTTTAAAGCCAAAGATTTATATCAAATTATTCCTTACGTCTAACTTAAGGGAATGGAGAGACATGAAAAGCAAGGTGGATTTAGCACCTATTATTTGCAGACGGCAGCGTGCCTTCATTTCACATTTTCTCTCACATAAAACCCCTACTGTCATGTAACATAGGCATCATCTCATTTAATAGACTGGGAAACCATAGCCTAGGAAGTCTTAATAATTTGACCATGGTCACAGAGCTGGTCAGTGGGACCATCTGGTTTCAAGTATAAGTCCATCTGATTCCTATCCCTGAATGGCCCTCCCATTCTGTTGAAGCCATTCTGGGGCTCTAGGGAATATTTTTGGTACCCAAAGCATTAATATGCCTACCTGCAAAAGATGAGGTGTGGTGTCTAGCTGAAGAGGATTTCCCTGGGTAGCCCACTTCTTTATGAAGCAGAGATCGCAGTGTGAGCCTCACTGCTACTCACCCTAGGATTCGGGTATGGCTGATGGAAGGTGGCGGAGGCTCTGGGGAGTTTCCTGGGAGAGCCCTCCTCTGAAAAGAATGAGTCTTGAGAGGAATAGTGTGAGGATGGGGATAGAGCAGAGGTGAGGGGATCATGCTGAGATTTCATCCTTACTCCTCTTCCTGTAGCCAGATAGCTAAGTCCTGGGGAGAGAGAGAATAAAAGCGCTAGTAAAGACTCCAGGACCCTGTGGAGTGTCCGGAGGGTGGCGCTGCCTTGGGACAAATGCAGGTGAGTACAGCCAGCATGAGTTGGAGTGGGGTGTCCTGCTGGCACAGCACACCGCGGCCTGAGCAGTTGCCAGGGAAGTTACAAATGCCCCAGGAGAAGCGAGTTGAGAATACTGGTGTCTATCTTCAATCACTGCAGCCACCTTGCCCAAGAGTGCCATAGATGCTGGTGTGGGAAGAAAGGAAAACGGTGGCTGGAGTGGCTGCTGAGAGGATGGCTTCCGAAGCACCCCCAACTGACCCTTCTGGGTGAAGCGGTGCTGCAGGGGCAGCGCATAGGAAGAGGTCTTGTTTGAGACCCTTGGGAACCGTAAGTCACTAAGTCGCACTGAATTACGGCATACTAATTATGCTACAGGACGCTCCTTGAATCAAAGAGAAGCATCTCTTCCTCTCTCCCTCCCTGTGGCAAACATTTATTCAGTGCCATGATGAACCAGGCATAGTGTAGGTTCTAGAGATTCTGAGATAAGTATAGGATGAAGTTATCCCTCAAAGAAGACAACTTCTTAGGCCAAAAGGACTAGGGAATTGTGGGGCTTGGGTCCTGCGGTGATCTTTAAGCCTACGAGCACCAGTGGAAGCCCCATGTCCCATCACCAGTTTTTGACATCTTGGAGCTCATGGTCCACCCTTCCTTCCCAGCTTCATTTTTCAATACCCTGTCATAGAGCATCCCAGCAATAGAACAGGAATGACAAAATATCACCCTCTTCTCAGTCCTGTTGCTTCTCTCACCACCTAGTTTGTGTCCTGGTATTGTCCCAAGGGCCACCAATAGTTAGGGCCCAAATCCAAATATAGAATTAGCAATGGTCTCTGCACACTGAGCTCAAAACTAAATCCTGGCGTTAAGGAAATGCCTAACTGCAATAATTACATGAGACACAGAGAGTCTCACATTGGAAGGACTTAATATGTCTGAGCAGAAGAAGAAACTAGGCCAACACAAAGCCATTCTACATCTTTGTAAAACAAGCCAGTTCAATAAACATCACATCAAGGGGAATGAGTCCTCTGGAGAGGGCAGAAGCCTCTTTCACACAGATGAAGCTATTAAGATGCAAAGAAGGTTGCAACTTGACTTCTCTGTTTGCAAGTGCTATTTTTCTCCCCAAGCACTGGATTCTTTGCTTTTCCTTTTCCCAGAAACATTAATTATGCCAACCTCCTTCTCTACTCAAAACCTGACCAAACCTTCACCTGTCTCAACCTTTGACCCTACTACTAGCCTTCCCCAATCAGGCCAGTCCATTCCCCGTCCATATGTTCGAATTGCAAAATATATGTATTCATTTGCTAGAGCTACCATAATGAAGTGTGGCAGACATAACAAAGTAACCACCCAGACTGAGTGGTTGACACGGCAGAGATTTACTGCCTCACAAAGCTACAAGTCTGATATCAAGGTGTCTGCAGAGATGGTTCCTTCTGAGGATGGTGACAGAAGGGTGTGTTCCAAGCCTTTCTCCTTGGCTGCTCAATGGCAATCTTCTCCCTCATTCTTTAAATCACCTTCCCTCTGTATCCACATTTACTCTTCTTAAGGATATCAGTCCTGCTGGATCGGGGCATATCCTAGTCACTTCTTTTAACTTAATTACCTCTTTAAAGACCCCAGCTACAATATGATCACATGCTGAGTATAGGGATTAGGACTTCAACCTATGAACTTTGTGGGGGAACACAATTCAACTCATAATAATATTCTCTAGAGATGGCTTTCTGATTGGTTTGTGGAAGATGAGTCTTATTTCCCAGCTGGTTCGCACGTTCCACCAATGTGATTCATCTCTGTTTTTCACAAAACTTAATGGTTAGTTGACTTAACACTTAACATTTGTAAGCTCCAAGAAAGAAGGGACTGTACCTTTCTTGGGAACCACTGCTAATCCTACAACGACATCTGACAATGGTAGGAATGTATCAGATGAATAAATAAGTAACCGGAATATTACACATTGGGATTACATCCCTCTGACCTTCCAGAGACTGGCCTTGTTTCTAGAGAACAACCTGATACTAGCTTTCACTGTAAGAGGGAATATTTCTACATTTCTGGTAAACCTGATATATTGTAAATATGTTGCATCAGCCACAGAAGTAAACACATGTTAGCAACAACAGGCAGTCAAAATACTCTTTAAGCGTGATTGAATAGAATTCTGATTATACAGTTTAGCCAAGGAAGTCGGTCCAGCTCAGCAGCAATTTTCACAGTCAAAGCCAATTTGAGCAACTCGGGGATGAGGTTTAAACTCTCAACTGCCATGACGTTTCTACAGGCCCATGAATTGGTGTCACAGCTTTAGGATAGTCCACTCTTCTGCCGGCTCAGCAGAATGATCCCGGAAATACCCTAAAGCAGTGCACTGCACAAAATGTTTATCCATGAGTCCAACTGGGACCAACTCCCTATCTTCTACAGGGCGTGGAGATAGATTCTAATTAGTAGCAGAACCTGAAGTTAAGAGTTGCTCAAGACACATCATGACTTCAAGTCCTTGCTATTTATAAGTGTGTACACAGATACTTAAACAGATTTTTTGTAGCTTTTCATAAATCATATCACACACAATTTTTGTTATAAACGGGCATATATATTTACGCATGGACAGGTGTACCTGTATTTATATGCATATTTACAAATATATTTCTAAATGTATTATGTGTTCTTTTTAGCATCTACTTCATTACCTCCACCTCCAAATATTACCAATTAACAGAGAATTTGAATTGGGAATCAGCATCAACAAAATGCGACGCTGGCGAACGGAGCCGGGAGAGACAGAGGCAGTCAAAGCAAAGAAGAGTCTATGTCCCTGGTTATGTCTATCATTATGACATGCTCCTCTCCATCCAAAATGACGGACAGGCCTGTAATTTGCTGTTGCTGTTGTTTTGGTACACATTTGCAGAAACAAACTTGGTCATGGTCCCCCTGCTGCGAACTCAGCCATGCAAGTGCCATAGGAAACAGGCTTTGGCATTTTAGCTGCTCACAGTCTGGGTCATTCATAAAAGTTTAATTTTCTAAAAATATTCTGTGAGATGCTTTCCCTGAATGAGATGGCTTCTGGTTCATCAACGTATTTATGTGAGTAAATAGGAGGAAGATCGGTAAGTCAGGAATGTAATCAGCTATCATCCAGTCCATCTGGTTTAATTAGAGAGCCCAGCAGCTCGCAGGCACCTTTTAGTAAAATGCTTCAGTACTGGCTCCCAGAAAGGCGGGGGTGCTTCTGAATGTAGTTACAAATGCTTGCCATCTCTCCTGCCTCCGCAGAGCCCTTTATCAATTCCCATCACAGAACAAACTGGAAACACAACACTGCATGCCTCTTAAGGGCATGCAAATGAAGCTACATGTGGCATAGGGGAACACCACTGAACGTCACCACCAGTCCCTCAATTCATTCGATAAGCATCAACTTAAGCATCTACAATAAACATGTACTGGTGCTTATGCTATGCAGGGACTGTGTGAATGGGCCTTGGACTAACCCTGGTTGGGGAGATCAGGACATAAACAGATAATTTCCAAACCCTGAGATGCACTCTAAGGTATTGAGGGAGCCCCAGGACTGGAAATCTGCTGAGCTGATTCTGGAAGGGCACTTGGGAGCAAGTATGGACAAAAGGGAAGGAAGGAAGGTTGTAGGCCAACAGTTCTTAAACATATGCCTGCACCAAAACCTTGGTACTTTACAGATGGTTGGGTCCCACCCTCAGAGTTTCTGATTCAGAAAGTCTGGGGTGGGGCCAGAAAATGTTCATTTCTATCAAGTTTCCCACTGATTCTAATTCTGCTAGTGTGGGGACCACAGTTTGAAAATGGGCTAACAGTGCCAACCCAGGCTCACACTGGAATCACCTGGGAGCTTCAACAGCTACCCAAGCCTGGGTCTCCTCTCCGGAATGTGTGATTTAATTGGTTTTGGGTACAAACTGGATATCAGGGGTTTTGTCTGTTTGTATTTCAAAAATTTCAAACTTACAGAAAGGTTGCAAGCACAGCATAAATAACTCTTTTTTTTTTAACTGAGCCACTTGAGAGTAATTTGTTGACTTGATGGCCCATCATTTCTTTGTAGTGCATTTTCTTACAAATAAGAACATTCTCCTACATAACTAAAATATAAACATCAAAATCAGTCAATTCACATCTATACATTACAACCACTCAAGTTTTGGCAAATGTACCCGTCATGCTCTTGATGGCAAAGTGATCCAGTTCAGGATCACAAGCTGCCTTCAGTTGTCATGTCTTTTACTTCCTCAATCGGAAACAGTTTCTCAGGCGTCCCTTGCCCTTCCATAACCTTAACACTTTTGAAGATTACAGGACTGTTATGTTAAAATACGTCCCTCAGCTTGGATTTGTCTAGTGTTTCCCCGTGATTCGATTCAGCTGTGCATCTTTGGCAGGACTATCTCAGCTGTAACTTCTTACTCTGCCCTCTAAAGCGGCCCATGGTTTCTGTTTGTCCCATTACTGATGATGTTCACTTTGCTCACTTGATCAAGGTAGTAACTGCCAAGCTTCTCCACTGTAAATGTACTCATTTTCCTTTTGAAATTAGTCGTTCATGCAGAGCTCTTTGAAATTATGTAAATACTTTGTCATCATACCAACGATTCGTTAGGTAATCTATATCAGATGAAATCATGGTTTCTTATTTTGCACATTAGGTTATAACCTGTTACTATCATTACTTGTTTGAGACCAGTGGAGGCCCTTCAACCTGGCTCTGACTTCTGGGTTTTTAAAAGCTTTTTGGGTGATTCTAAAGTGCAGCCAAACTTAAGAACCACTTCTCTAGGTAGATCAAAGCACCTATATTCAAAGGAATGCAGGTAACATGCAGCAGCCTCAGGGAACTGCAAGGTTTTCAGTGTGGTTGGTAGACAGGATGGAGATGGAGATGAAGACAGGGAGAGATTCAGTCTTTAGATTCATCTGAGCTCAGACAGCCTCATCATCATTCTCTGGTGATGGCATCCTATCCATCTCTAGACACCAAGCTATCACTCCATACACCATGGTGGTACTGCCTCACAGTTAGGCACATGGTTTTCAGCATAAGGGGAGGGGGGGTTTGAGTTCCTGCTCCAACACAGCTCTGCAACCTTGCACTAGTTTCCTGTTATGGGCTGAATGTTTGTGTTCCCTTCCAGATTTATATTTGGAAGTCCTGTTGTGGCTGTACTTAGCCATGGGGCCTTGAAGGAAGTAATTAAGGTTAAATGTGGTCCTGTGGGTGAGGCCCTAATCTGATAGGATTAACGTTTTTGTAAGAGACACTAGAGAGCTCATGCATGTGCACTCTTGCATGCGCGCTCTTTCTCTCTCTCTCCACAAAGAAGCAGGCAAAGAAGAGGTCCTGTAAGCACACAGCCAGGCGGCAGCCACCTACCAGCCAAAAGAGGCCTCAGAATGAAACCTGTGTTGCTACAACCTTGATCTTGGACTTTCCAGCCTCTAGAACTATCAGAAATAAATGGCTGCTGGTTAAGCCACTCAGTCTATGGTATTTCCCATCTGTAAAATGGATACTAATGGTCCTTTCTCATGGAGGTCTTGTGAGGTTTAAATGAGAAGGAAACAAAGTACTCAGCATGCTACCTGGTTCTCAGTAAAGGCTTAACAAGTGGCAGCTATTGCTATTACTTCACTGGTCCTCAAACACACCCTGCACATTCCCGCTTCTCTGCCTTTGTTCATAATCAGTTCAATTCCACAAACATTATTTGAGCAAGTCCCTACTGCGTGCCAGACATTGTATGAGGTCCTGGGGATAAAGAATGCAACAAGGCCTTGCTTCAAGTCCAAAGACTAGAGTGAAGATGCTCCCCACTGCTGGCCTTGGTGAAGCTGCTTCAGATTCCATTTGTAATAAAGGGACTGATTCACAAGAGGAAATAGGAGTTTGGTTTGAAACCTGCTTCACAGCATTGGGCTGCTGAGAAAATGAGTAAATCATAGGATTAGATCCAACAATTTCTCAGTCTCCCTTGGTTTTACGATATTCATATGGTAATAAAGTCTTCTCCCCAGCTTACCAGTAATTATCTGAGGCCCTCTAAACTAACATGGGTGTGTTTTTTTTTTCTTGACGATCACAGAGATTTTTTTTTCCCTTTGTGTTGGTTTCAGGTATAAGGTAATCACACTCTAAAATGAAAAGAACTTTAAAACAAGCAAAAATGGAAGGGCCTTCCTATGCTCCACTGAAATTCAGACAGGAGAGGGACAGACGCATTCCTGAGCCACGTGCAATCATCACTCACAGGGTTCAACCGACTCATACTGGAAAAAAGCACAGTCATAATTTTACACTTCCTTTGGGCGAATAAACAGAGAAGCACTTTCTTCGTTTCTGGAGGAGAGCTAACTTAGGGAGTCAAAATGAGTTTGAGAAGATAAAAGATGAAGAATCCAAAATGTCACGCAAAGTCCATATGGAAGCATGGAAAGGGACATCATCCCATGTGTTCGAGGAAAGCCAGATGTCGCATGGACACTTTTACAGAAGCCACCCTCCTCTGGCCTCCCCCAAGACTCCATTTGTATCTCCATTACTGCCTTTCCCGATTGTCTTTTTGCTTTAGAGTTTTTGAGTATGTTCCCTCCTAGACAGTGAGTTCCTTAAGGGAGAAATTCCTCTCTCACGGGTCCTTGCTGGTGTCTCCCAGGGTCTAGCACAAAGCGGGTGCACACTCACCACTCCCGGTCCTGCACATCCCTAACTGCAGGGGGAGGCTGGGTACACAGAGGACGCAGGTGCCCAACATTCGGCCTCGGATCCAGACATACCGTGCTTTCCCCTTCTACTGGAAATTCCCACTCCCTATGATGTTTTTTCTTAATATCTTTGTGATTCTGTCCCTCATTCCATTGCAATCCTTAAATTTTTTTTCTCTTCTCCTTTATCATTCTCGACCTCAGAACTAACCTTTCTGTTTATAGCCACCACGCTCCCTTTTCTTCCTTCCTTAAAGCATCTCTGCAAACCTCTTAAAGCTCTTTGACAGACATGAATGGTGGATGAAAGACCCTGCGGAGGTGTTCACTAAAGAGTCACATTCTCCTTCCTTGTGGCCAGGAAGAACGCTTAGGAGAGATGTGGATGTTCCTTCAGTTCACAGGCAGAACTTGCTCATGCTGGGGGAGAGCCAGTGTGTGGGGCTCCTGACACTGGCCCTCCCACCACTGGGCTGTCTGAGCCAGGGCAGTGGTTTCCAAGCTGCATTCCCTGGAACCTGATGCCTCCTTGGCCCTCCAGGCCTAAGAAGAGAACAAGAATGGGAGAGAAGAGTGGGTGGGGTCATGTCTCCCATTATTCCTGCTTCACACACGGCCACTCCACCTTCATCTGCCAGACAGATTAGACTTTTCTAAATGATCAGGGTAGAAAAATGGTGCCACTGCTGAAATACTTTGTGAGTCACTGTAACAGTGGGGAAAAAAACAGCCAGTCAGATCAACTGAATGTTGGCAAATCCCTCCTTTAAGGGTAGATTAGATTTGCATATTGGAAACCATCAAAAGCCACTTGGAGTCAAGCCTGGTGAAAAGATAATGTGAGCACAAGGAATAATAACGCCACCGCAGGAAGGCAAAACAGCAAGGACAACAGCACTGTGGGAGGCCAAGGCGGGCAGATCACAAGGTCAAGAGATCGAGACCATCCTAGCCAACATGGTGAAACCCCATCTCTATTAAAAATACAAAAATTAGCTGGGTGTGGTGGTGCATACCCGTAGTCCCAGCTACTCACGAGGCTGAGGCAGGAGAATTGCTTGAACCCGGGAGGTGGAGGCTGCAGTGAGCAGAGATTGTACCACTGCACTCCAGCCTGGTGACAGAGTGAGACTCCGTCTCATACGAAAACAATACCGTCCACATGTGTATGTGTGTAGCTCATGAAGCACTCCCAGGAGAAACTCCCCAAGCAAGCATCTGTGACATTGTTGGAACAAGTACATAAACTGACCTTACAAGGTGATGACATTGAAGCTCAGAACTCACTCCTACGCATAAATTCTCCTGTTCCTTATAAGCATGGCTGAGTGTGTGTGCGCACATCTCACTGCTTTAAAATAAAGTCCAAAATTACTCTGGTGAGTCTTTGGAGAAGAAAATGCCTCATGGTGTTTAGTCTGGATTTAAATGCTGCTCCAATGCGTACTGGCTGTGTGATTCCAGGAAAATCATTTTAACTTTTCTAAGCTCAGTTTCATCATCTATAAAATGGGACTAACAATATTACTACATAGGGTTTCGGGAAATTTAAATGTGGCAAAGCATGTTAATTCCTCAGCTCAGAGGCTGGCAAAGAATAAGTTCTCTTAATAGTTGTGGCTCTCAGTATTATAATCGCTATTATCATTACCCTCTGACCTGAGCATACCTGACTCCAGCATACCTGGCCAGCACGCATTCATGATCCCCTTCTCTCTTTCGTTCATAGATGAGGTCTTACTTTAATTGACTGAGAAGCATTTGGAAAACACAAAAAAAGGCGGCCAAGGGCAGCTTTGCTAACTCATCTGATGACTCACGGGAAATCAAGATTAGAACAAAAAATAGAGGCAGTTTGGGCAGCAGGGCATGGGGAAGACTCACAGTAAAGCCCCATGCATTTTCGTGGGTGGAGACGCGGAAAAAAAGCAGTAGGGTGGGTCCTGGAAAGGAAAGTGAAAGATGCTGAAACATGAAGGTCTCTTAAACTCACAGGTTCAGTGAATATCAGCACGAGATCTGTGAGAACCCTGATTCTAGTCTACGCACAGTGAGGCCCAGAGACGTGAAGTTACCTGCCCAAGGTGGCCCAGCTCCTGGGTGGATGAGCAGCATTTAAGTGCTTGCTTATCTCCTGATGCAGGGGCCACTGATTTTTCCCTGCCACCCAGAGGGCTCTGTCTGAGCTAAATGGGTTTGTGAGGGTCGGGCAGGGTGGCTGAGCAGCCTTCACCCAGTGCTCTAAAATGCTCTGTTTTTTCAAGTCTGTAGCCTCAAAGCGTAGCCTGCAGTAGTTCTCCTGTCTCACCTTCTACTAAAAATGTTCACTCTGAAACTTGTAACAGTGGTGACCTCTGACAAACGGCACGTCCCAGCTGTTAACATTATTTGGCTTACAACAGAAGTTGCCCTCAAGTCCCTTATAGCCATGCCCAGGGAGGAGGTGACACAGTCAGGGCCAGGCCGCAAGAACGACAAAGAAAAAGTCACCTTGGCACTCACGGTCTGGGAACGGCTGGTGGCTCCATCAGGCTTCCTGCAATCACTCTCTTCTGCAACGGTGGGTTGGAGACGTGAATGCCGCCTCTAGGCTCGCCAATTAGGCCCAGCCACGGGGCTGTGGAGCCCCGCACAAGGATTCCCTATTACCAATTAGTGGATGGAGGATCACTTTATACCAGGGCTTATTTTCAGCACATTGTCACCCTTTCACTGGGGCCAAACCTTTTGTACCCAATCCATACCTGAGTTCCAGGACATTGCATTTCAAACCTCTGTTAATTGACTTCGTTAGTTAATGTGCTGCTCCTTGAATCCTGGGGGTAAATGAGCAGATGAAGAAGGCTAACTTAAAGTCTGCAGACAACAGAGGAGGATGGATGCCCCGCCCCCACCCTGGTCTCATGGAGCCCACGTCAAGGGGCATCAAATTCTCCCCAGGCTTAGCTCCATTAGTCATCCCTGAATCCTCTAATGAGCTTAGGTTATTTCCTGTCCTTCCAGGTTTTTATGAAGGGAGGTGTCGTAGGCAGTATGAAGCCTGCGTATGTATCTGAACCCAAAGCAGCTCTCTTCACCAGCAGCCCCTTGCCAGCTGATTTCACTTTAGTTGTTTCACCTCTCGGGTTCCTTGTCTATACATTGGGAAAAATTGCTGACTCGCCCACTTCTCCCCTTTACGAGGCCAGACAGGTAGTTCTGTGGTGCAAAGCCCTGCTGCTAAGGCGAGTGTGATTAGCTCCCTGGGGTGATAATGGAAGTCATTCACTCTGCGCTTTTCCTACGTGGCTCCTGAGTTATCAGGACCCTTAAGAGCCAAAATACAGGAGAAACATGTTCTGGGACTTCAGCCCTCTAAAGGCATCATTCATTCCACATGCACTAAGTCTGTGCCAGGCTGCTTGTAAGCGGACAGGTATGGACAAATCCCAAACCAGGCCCCCAAAGCTACGGATGAGTGGCAGCATCATACAACTTAAATGCCAGGACCTGGCCTCATCCTAGAACAGCCCCTACCCCAGCCTGGGGCAAAGGGACCACAGTATCAGGTATCTTTCCCTGAAGGAGGGGCGCTCATAGCTGCTTTGTTTGCAAAGATTCAGCAAGGGAGAAGAAAAGGTAGTGTTTTTCCTAGGCGTTGAAAAAAGGTTGGGTAAAGGCTGGCACACCTTCCGAAGGGAAGCAACACTGTTCGGCTAGACATAGTGGACAAGTGTGGGCCTGCAGGGGTGGGACCTGGGCAGGTGGCCCAAGGCCACACTGCAGAGAGCCTGGAATCTTTCCTGAACGGGAAGGGAGGGGAGAGGGTACTGGGATTTCAACAAGGGAAGAAGCATGATGAGGGACGTCTTAGAAGGATGACTATGGAGAGTCGGAGGCGGGAAGGGCCTGGGCAGGGTGAACACAGATGTCCTTGGAAGCTGCTGCATGGAGCAGGCCTTGGAGAGCAAGTCGTCTGAGCAGGGAGTAATGGGGGCCTAAGCAATTTCAATCCATCATAACATACAGCGTGAAGATATGCAAAACTTGAGAACTGAGATCCAAAAAGAGAAAGCGGGCAAACCGAGTACTGGGTGCCTGATTCCAGGAAGGTGTTCCGGTCTGGTAAGCTTCTTCCCAGGCCGAGTCCCGTCACTGTCATGGCTTCTTCCTGGATTTGACGATTAGGGCTTGAGCTCTGACAGACCTTCTGGAAGACATCCATTTGTAGTTTGCCAGACTTAAAAAAACGAAATAGAAAAGTTGATCCTAGAGAGGATCAACTCTGGAGAGCATTGAAATGAACATGTGGAATTCCATTCCGAGCATGTTTGGCTTGAGTGTATGAAATCTGGGCCACCTTCCCTGAAAGCCCCTCTCCCTCGCAGGCTAAGCTGAATTCTGGGGCCCTCCACTTCCCCCCAGGAAGTGAGGATAATCATGCCTATGTGTGAGGAGTCAGAGGATTAAGAGTGAATGAATGGAAAATAACTGATACAGTGTTAGGCTGGGCACAGAAAACGGGAGACACCTAACAGGGTTCCCTGATTCTTACATACTTGAAATGTGTCCCCCTCTTCACAGCCACCAACACTAACCATTTGCACATGTGCATACATACATGTGCACACCCACATTTCAGTTCCAACTCTCAGTTAAGAGCTGCCATTTGCATTCTGTGAGGTTTTCTTGGGAGGAGACCTTTCCAGAGAGCCTCAGATCCCACAACACTCATCTCTTCTCCTCACCTACCAGCAGGGGCTGGCCTCAGTGACATAAACTGGAGGATTCATGTAACTTCTCTTTCTTTAAGGTACTTTCTGGAGGTGGGGCAATTAATCCACAGCTCAGCCCAGGGAAGCAGACAGCTGATCGTCATTTCACTAATGAGATCGCTGAGCCGTGGCTCGGAGAGCGTGGGCCCGGCCAGGTGGAGACTGGCTGCTGGCAGGAAGGGTGTTAGAACCCTCAGCTACCTAAGCCTGTGGTGCAGCAAACAGCCCTGCAGGACTCAATGCCTTTAACCCTTGGATTTTCATCCAACACTTCTGCAAATCTCTTTCCTCAAATAAACCGCCCCCTACCGGCATAATATGGAAGCTCAGAAGATCGCCCACAAAGAAAAGAGAAGGATCCTGTCTGTATAACATGAGGCAGTCAGATTAAATAATTCCAAAGTGTCTTCTGGCAAATGCAGATCAGAATAGAGCATACTGAAGACACATCCTTTTAGACGCACTCCTGCTTGTGTCTGGAAAGCCCAGGCCTGCCAGCATCAGCAGCGACACTTCAATTCTGCCAATTTGATCTGACCACGTGGATTTTCTCTCTCCAATACACCAGTTGATAATGAAGAGACAAGCGTTAGCAAGGCAGCCCTGGTCAATCCCAAAGTCCTTAGATGCAAAACACAGGGAAGGTGGTAATCATCAGGAGGAGATCCCAGATGGGCTCATTAAAACCATTATAAGAAATCCCTGTCTCCCTCACGGCACCCCCGACCGCGGAAACCCTGGCCCTGGTGAGTGAGTAGGCATTGCAGGGGCTTCCCTTGCACCAGTTCTTTCTGTTTAGGAGGGAGCACATGGCTCAGCTCGCCAGCCCCACCTGCAGCAGCAACAGTAGCAGCAATTACCTTTGAAATCACCCTGGCTCACAAACCAAGTATTTGTTATGAGTCTGTGCCTGGAAGTAAATATCCCTTCTGTTTCAGTGACCATGTATCCTGGATTTCCCAGGACAGTCTGGTTTATGCCTGTTTTGCTGACAGCACATATGATTAGTACCTATTTTCATGCTGAAAAGCTTCTTGATTGGGCAATAAAGTATGTGGTTACCTAAGCTCTACCAAGTTGTTTCAAAATTGGTTGGAGGGAAAGAAAAAAAACCTATAGAGCCACCAACGATTAAATTATAAGATTACTTTTCCAAGATGACAGTGATTCAAAGTTTTCACTCACAGATGTTATATATTTAGTTTGAGGTACTGGTGGGGAGGGAGTCGTAAATGCAATTGAGTATAAGATTAGACAAGCAAGAATGGTACTCTGTAGCCTTACAAAATCACAAACACATGTCAGTTGTCAGTTTAACAAAGCATCCTCTGTTTAAAAATAAAATGTTAAAAGCTAATTATATTTATACTCATTTTAAATGTTTTCCTATGAAAAGAAAGGTTTTCCTGTTTTTTTTTATGAGAGAAAATTCAAAAAAATCAAATTAACCATTTTAGAGTATACAATTCAATTGCATACTTTCACAGTTGTATATGACCATCAAGACTATCTAATTCCAGAACATTACCCCAAAAAGAAACCCCATAGCTGTTACCAGACAGTCTGATTTCCCTCTCCTTCATCTCCTGGCAACCACTAAAATATATTCTGTCTTGATGGCTTTGCCTATTTTGAACATTTTATATGAATGGAACCACATTGTATGTGTCATTTCATGTCAGTTTCTTTCTCTTAGCATAATGCTTTGAGGCTTAACACATGATGCAGCATGTATCTGTATTCTACTCCTTTTTATAGTTGAAAAATATTCCTCTGTATGCAGATACCAGATTTTGCATGCCCATTCATCAGCTGATGGACATTTGCTTCCACTTTTTTTGCTATTATGAATAATACTGCTATAAATAGTCAATGTACAAGTTTTCATGTGAACATGTTTTCAATTCTTAGATATATACCTAGGAATAGAACTGCTGGAACAAATGGTAACTCTATGTTTAATTTTTTGAGGTACTGCCAAACTGTTTTCCACAGAGGCTAGATCATTTTACATTCCCACCAGCAATGATCACGAATTCTAATTACTTCACATCTTCTTCAATATGTCTTATTTCTTCATCACCATCATCATCATCATTGCCAGCCCAGTAGGTATAAAGTAGTACCTTATTGTGGTTTTGATTTCATTTTCCTAATGAATCATTTTCATGCATTCTTTCATGAATATCTTTTTTGCAGTGGTCCTTTGTATCTTCTTTGAAGAAATGTCTGTTCACACCCTTTGCTTATTTTATTGATTCAGTTGTTTGTCTTCCTGTAGTTGAGCTTCAAGAGTTCTTACATACTTTGGATACACATCTCTTATGAGATATACTATATACAAATATGTTATCCTATTCTGTGGGTTGCTTTTTACTTTCTTGGTAATGTCCATTGATTCACAAAAGGTTTTAATTTTGCTGAAATCCAATTCACCAATTTTTTCTTTTGTTGCGTATGTTTTTGGTGTCACATTTAAAGAAACTATTGCCCAATCAAAAGTCCTGAAGATTTATACCTATGTTTCTTTCTAAAACTTTTATAACTTCAGATTTTACATTTAAATCTTTCATCTATTTTGAATTACTTTTTTTGTACACAGTGTGAGGTAAGGGTCCAAAATTATTCGTTTGGATGTGGCTATCCAATTGTCCTGGCAACATTTATTGAGAGATTATTCTTTTCTGTTTTGACTATAAATGTATGTATTTATGTATGGACTCTCAGTTCTATTCCATCAGTCCATATGTCTATCCTTATGTCAGCACCAACTTGCATGGATAACTGTAGCTTTGTAAAAAGTTTGGAATCAGGAAGGGTGAGTCCTCCAACTTTGCGCTTTTTAATTTTTTCAAGAATATTTTGACTATTCGGTGTCCCTTTAATGTTCATTGAATTTTCGAATCAGCTGACTTTTAAGATCAACCGCAAAAAGGCAGCTGGAATTTGACAGGGATGGCAGTGAATCTGTATGTCAATCAGGGCAGTACTGATATTTTAATAACATTGAGTTTTCTAATCCATAAACACAGAAGATTATTTATTTTCTTTTTTAAATAACTTTACTCCTTTCTTTTTTTCTCTTCATCAGATTAGCGAAAGATTTGTCAATTTTGTTGATCTTTGCAAAGAACCAGCTTTTGATTTTGTTGTTTTCTTTTTCTATTACCTATTCCATTGATCACAACTCTAATTTTACTCTTCTGCTTGCTTTAGGCTTAATTTGTTCCCCTTTTTCTAGTAACTTAAAGGGGAGGTTACGTTATTGAGTTCAGGCAAACTGTCTCCGTTTTTATTTATTTGGAGGTTTCTTAATTTCTCATTCACTTTTGAAGGATAATTTTGCCAGATACAAAAGTCTTGGTTTACAGTATTTTTATTTCAGCACTTTGAATGTCATCCCACTGCCTGTGGCCTCCATGGTTTGTGATGAGAAATCAACTGTTAATTTTATTGAGGACTTCTTGTATATAATGAGTTGCTTCTCTCTTACTGCTTTTGAGATTCTGTATTTGTCTTTGGTTTTCAATAGTTTGATTATGATATATCTCAGTGTGGATCTCTTTTCGTTTATCTTAGAGTTTATTGAGCTTCTTGTATGCATACATTGATATTTTTATCAAATTTGGGAAGTTTCACCATTATTTCTTCAAATAATGGTTCTACCCCTTTCTCTTCTCTCTTATGGGACTCTATTTACGAGGGGGTTGGTAGGCTTGATGTCCTCTGGTCTCCTAGACTCTGTTAATTTTTTTCATTCTTTTTATTTCTCACTCCTCTGACTGGATACTCTCAATTCAACTGTTCAAGTCTTCTCATTCTTTCTTTGGCCTGTTCAAATCTTATGTTCATCCCCTGCAGTAATTTTTTCTTTCAGTTACTCCACTCTTCAGTTACTCAAATTTCTGTTTGGTCCCAGTTTACAATTTCTATCTCTTTATTGATATTCACTACTTGGCAGGGTATTGCCCTCATATTTTACATTAGCTCTTTACACATAGTTTCAGCTTTTTGAATGTATTTAGGATAGCTGATTTAAAGTCTTTAGTAATGAATTCATTTTTACTTTCTCACTTTCTCAAAGACAGTTACTGTTGATTGCTTTTGTTTCCCCCTGGTATGGGTCACTGATACATTTCTTTGCATGCCTTGTAATTTTTTATTGAAAATTGAACACTGAATATCATAATGTGGCAACCCTGGAAATCAGATTATCCCTCCTCTCTATAGTTTGCTATTATTGCTGTTATTTTATTTGTTTCTTGACTTTTCTGAATTACTTCCATAAATCTGTATTCTATGTCATGTGTAGCCACTGAATGCTTAGTTAGCTTAGTGGCCAATTAGTGTTCAAATAGAAATATTTTTCAACACTTGGAACTAATAAATCATCCATTCCTAGCCAAGGGGCTCTGTGTGCACTGTGTGTAGGGGTGGGGGGATACCTTCAACACTCAGCCAGGCCATTTACTACTCAGCCTTTGCCTTTACTTCCTGATTATGCACAGACTGACGGTCAGCCAGAAGTAAAAGACAGGGGCCTTCCTGCATTTATCCTGAGTATGTGCACAGATCTGGGCATGTGAATGTTCTTCTAAAATCTTAAGAAAATGTAGAACCTGTTCAAAACCTTATTCCCCTGACTTTCCTTCCAAGTTTTTTGGTTAGCCTATTATTTCCCCCAGTTGTTATCCAATGCCTCAGACGGCAAAGAAGAATGTTTTAGACCATGATCCCTTGGGAGCCAAGTTCCCAGTCAGAAGAGATAAAGACATGTTTCTAGTAGCATGTCCTCAAGGCAGCCACCAGCTAGATCAAATTAGAATTTTCTGTAAGTAGGTACATTCTGCTCCTCGTATATCTGTACTAGGAATGTTACTTCAAGGCTGCTGCTGAGTTAGGGGGGAGTGGAATATGGGACTAAGGTCAGTTAACACACCACAGTTTTGCTCTTGTCATTATGAATTAACTAAGGTTTTTTGTTTTTGATTTTAAATAAATGCTTCCCAGAGTACTTCAAGCATTTGGTTACATTCCAGGGTTCTGAAAAAGCAGATTCTGATAGATGCTACCACTTTTTTTCTAGCTTTTATAGAAGGGTAAACTTTGGGGGTACCTGATACCACTATTTTCTTTGACATTACTTGTTTTGTCTTTCCATAAAGGTGAGGCACCTCCTGCTTCTCTTGGGTGTCATGGGAAGATCAGATGCCTTTATAGTCCTTGAAGAAGACTGGAGGGTGGAGGGTCGGGATTGGGGGTTTCTAGGTGTAAACCAAAAATAAAATTCTTAGTGCCACCCCGATACAACTGAGTGTCCCCTCCTCTCAGCCAAAGAGATTTCAAAGAAACCTGCAAAACTAGTTCAGGCCATGATAGGAAGACATGGAAGGAGTGGTTGGACATGTCTCATTCTCTGTTCCATTTGGAATCCAGGTACAACTCACCAGCATTAACAATAAAACAGAGAACTCAGACTAACAAAATAGATTCTTTGTAGCAATAAGATAGAAATTCCAGCCTAACTCTAGTATTGAATCACATGACAGAGAGCAGGTCCTGAAAGTATCAAAGTATTTTACCCCAAAATATATTTCTTTGTCACATTTTGAAATAGCCCTGCAAAGCTGTCTCTTGTGGGGAAAATTTACATTCTATAGAGAATCCTCTTCCCTTTCTAGTTTTTTCCTGATCTGGGAGAGATTTAACTAAGAGTCTGGCACCTTTTAAGGTCTGATGAGAGACATATACCTCTATTCTGTCTGAAGCCTGCTACCTAGAGGCTTCATCTGCATAATAAGAACCTTGGTCTCCATAAACCTTTATCTTAACTCAGACACTACTTTCTATTCATTACAGGTCTTTAGACAAGAACTCTTTCAACCAATTGCCAGTCAGAAAAATCTTTGAATCCGCCCATGACCTATAAGCTCCCTCTTTGAGTGGTCCTGCATTTCCAGACTAAATAAACGAATGAATACATCCCTCATCTGTTCTGACTCATGTCTCATGTCTCCCTAAAATGTATAAACCCAAGCTGTAACCCAACCACCTTGGGCACACATTCTCAGGAACTCTTGAGATTGCATCTTGGGCCATGGTCATTCATATTTGGCTCAGAATAAATCTTTTCAAGTATTTTACAGAATTTGGCACTTTCTGTTAACATAGAGAAGAGGCAGAATTTATAATTTTCGATTTGTATATTTCATAGTAAAAACTATAACTGCACCATGTTTTTAATTCTTAAGTACTCCTGGATCTGGAATGTACTGGGGATAATACCAAAAACTGTTTTTGAGCATATGTCAGTAGGGTAAGAACCATGATGCGGAGAACAACTACAGAGTTTCTCATATGCAATTATTTCCTGATTCACTTTATAAGAACATATAGCACCCCGATTGAGTGATGATAATTAACAGGATGCTTTTGGTTCTTCAGGTTTTAAAAATTACACTTTTGGCTGGGCATGGTGGCTCACGCCTGTAATCCCAGCACTTTGGGAGGCCAAGACAGGCGGATCACGAGGTCAAGAGATTGAGACCATCCTGGCCAGCATAGTGAAACCCCCTCTCTACTAAAATACAAACATTAGCTGGACGTGGTGGCGCACACCTGCAGTCCCAGCTACTCAGGAGGCTGAGTCAGGAGAATTGCTTGAACCCGAGAGGCGGAGGTTGCAGTGAGCCAGGATTGTGCCACTGCACTACAGCCTGGCGCCTGGCGACACAGCAAGACTCTGTCTCAAAAAAAAAAATTACACTTTCCCTATGAAACTAGGTTTAAGCAATGGAGTATCTTTAGGATAACACTAATAAAAAGAGGCTGGAGAAGCGTGCATTCTAGGCATATTTTTGTTGTTTTATAAAAGAATAGTGACAATAGTAATAGCAATTAATTGCTTTTACCAATAACGCTACTCATTTTTTACATTTAATATTAATATAATAATTATTGTAATTACTGACAGTTACCTTCTTACAAGCCTTATTGGAGAAAGTGGGGGAATGTGGACACATAAATAAACACTATCTAATGTCTATCCACAAACAATTTACACAATATAGGAGGTAACATACAAAAATAATGAGGCACTGTCTTTAATAACCAGTGCTACTCAAAGTTCATTTTGAGCAGAACTGATTTGCAAGCTTGTTACTGGTTTGACACAAGATAAATACAGAAATTGAGAGTAGTGCTTAGAAACTTACAGCACTTTGACAATGGGGCACATCCCCTCCAAAGTGAAATGTGTTGTCTGTGACGTTTGATAATAATAAGCCTTGACTTGTATTACATATGTTTGTTTGTTTGTTTTTGAATTTGGAGGGGCAGAGAGATTACTAGGGACTAGAGTGGTTTGAGCAGGATTTATGGAACAAGTGTGACTTTACATTATTACAAATTGTAGGTGAAGAATGAAGGAAAATTCCAAGATCAAGTTTCCTAAAATTTGGAAATAAACTGTGTAAATTCTCCTAAGGTTTCTATCTTTCTTGTCTGAATGTAAGAATCTTTTTCTATTATGATGGGTGAGATCAGGAAGTGAATTAAAATCTTTTAATTTCCTCCTTGGTTTTGAAGTTCCTTAAAGAAGGGATTTAGAATTTAAATAGTATGGTTATTAGTATCTTTGAGTGAAGGATAAAACGTAAATTAAATGTCTTCTCATTTTTTAAATTAGGTAGAAAAGCTTACTCTCACCTAAGAAAAAGAAGACCTAAATTAAAATTCATTTTGCCCTGAGAGTAATCAGTATATCTGATCCAAATTGAGAAAAATGAAATCCTTTTTAAATTTTAGTATCTGTATTTTCAAAAGCCATAATTCTGTTTGGAAATCTATGAAGGTACATTTTTCTCATATATGAAAAATTAATCTTGTGCTAAGGCTAGGCAAGGAACTCATCCTGACTTTTTTTTTTTTTTATTTTTATTTTTTTTGAGACAGAGTCTTGCTCTGTTGCCAGGCTGGAGTGCAGTGGTGTGATCTCAGCTCACTGCAACCTCTGCCTCCTGGGTTCAAGGAATTCTACCTCAGCCTCCCAAGTAGCTGGGACTACAGGTGTGCACCACTACGTCCAGCTAATTTTTGTATTTTGAGTAAAAATGGGGTTTTACCGCGTTGGCCAGGATGGTCTTGATCTCTTGTCCTCATGATCCACCCTCCTCAGCCTCCCAATGTGCTGGAATTATGGACATGAGCTACTGTGCCCAGCCAACATGTTTTAGTTAAATCAAGGAGTTCTCTAAAATTAACAGTTTATCTGAAGATTTAAATTAAAATTTCTCAGTAGTTGAAGGTTGTGGGAACCATGACTGGTCCAAATCAAGTTACTTAAACGTAGTAGTGAGAAGTCCCCAGTCCCTAAGAAGCTAAGACTTCCTGGTGGTCCCACAGCAACACCTAAGTAGGTGGGACTAGAAGATAGGACCCTGAATTGAGAGTAAAAGCATGGTCACCTGATTTCTAATCCGACATCCTTACTTTTGTAGTGTCCTATGACTACAATTAGCCTCAGACATGTGCTTTTCAAGTTTCTGAACAATTTGAGGCCATCTCTTCCTAACTGGCCAAAGTCGTCAATGATCATACCAAGTTAGACAGAGAAGGTGACCAGCTAGGTGGGAAGCTGGTATCTATCTTTGGCCATGGGAGCTTTAGACATAGGTTCATCTGGGGACAACACAAGGCTGTCAGGGGCAAGGTAGAGGCTTCCATTCAAGCACACAGTGCCCAGACACACAGACCCTGGGTTTCTGAAAGGCCCCCAAAGTGCTTAGATCATAAGGCACACGTCACATGCTGTGGTTGTTGTCGCTGGCCTGTGTTTGTCCCTAACTGCATGATAACTCTCAGAGCTGTCGCCCGGGGTCAGGTTGAGGCAGCAGGATTGTAGAAGCGTGGCCCAACTTCCAGGTTTTCCTGAAATGTCTGCCTTGTCTCAGTTTAGGGGAACATAGAACTGCCCAAAATCATTGAGACTTTGATTCAACACAATCCTCAGACTGGGTGATTAAAGCATTTTGGTTCTTTTCGATATTTGTTTGTCCATTTTCTTTGCCTGTCAGCCACTCAAAGCACTTTGAATTCTGCTACTTGTGATGTCCCGTAATGCCAAACGTTCCTGTAATAAGGCTAAACTTGCCTCTCTATGGAAAGACTGGTAATCATGTAGCAAGGGATATGACGATATTGGCAGCATACTGACGTCAGCTGGGGAGACTGATGCTCAGAACAGATTTCAAGCCTGAAGACATGGGGTTATGATGTCTCATTATTTCTTCCCATGCCACATGGATGGTGTCTCCTCATTGTTGGGCACATCATTCTCACCGCCATGCCTTGGTCCCAGGTGTTCCTCCTTTCCTGGAGAATGGTCTGTCTAATCATGATTATCCAAGATAGATTCATGATTTAGCCAAGTCTGCTTAATCTTCAAAGCTCAACTCAAATCTTACCAAAACAGTACTGCAAGATAGGAAAATCATGGACTTCGAGGTTGACCAGATCTGAGATGAGCAAACAACTTACCTCTCCAAGTGATAGATTCTTTACCATGAAATGCTGGGTCATTGCTCAAAAATAGGGTGCTCAAAAATAGTAAGTGTTAGAAGTTTCACTATTCCAGCCATCCACTGATGCCTTTCTCTCAGGAGCTACAAAAACCTGAGACTCACAACGACATCTTCAGGATGTGTATGATTTGTACATATTTTGGGGATTTCAGTGTCGAATCTTCAAACATTCTTGAGGGCAGTGAAGGCACCTCACTTCTTGAAGCACAGATTCAGTTATGCTGAGTACCCACTTAGGGAACACTTGCTTTGTGATAAGTACTGGGCTGCCTTCAATTAATTCTCCAAAGAGGCCTAAGGAGGAAATTTTTATCCCACTTACAGATGAGGAAACTGAGGCTCAGATCTATTGGTTGCATGTCCAAAGCCTCACAGCTAATAACTGCCATTCCAATCTTGAATCCAAGTCCTCTTTACCTACAAGTGTCCTCCACACAGTAGGGGCTCAAGTGCAAATACTGACTGATTGATGGGCTGGATTCCACTCATATCCCTGGTCTAATTGCATCCTTTTCTTCATGACATCTTGCCCTGCTGTCCCCTGGCTGCCAAGGTGTGCTGACTCACACTGGTCTGCATTCACTCTTGCCATTGTTTTGAGCATCCATCAACACAAAGCTGTACAAATCTAAGTACCTGGGAAGTGAGCAGACCATATCGCACAGGACAACCAAGTGGTAAGAGTGAACCAACAGCGGAGCAGACGGAGACCCCAGGCAGGTCCACTGGGCCAGGAGGAGGGTTGGGAGAGGGAAGATACTGGGGGCAAGTGACTGATTACCTAATACTAGAAACAGGTAGAAATATTAATTCCTCCTGGGGTAGAAAGTCAGAAGCAAATGTAGCTACAATCAGTCATAGCATGCTAATAGCCAGGGAGTCACATTTGATGCTTCTGGAAATGAACTGCTCACCTCGTAGGTCAGAAGGCAATTACCTCCATTCAGTTCAGGAAATGCCTATTTTTCAACCAGTGAGCATACTGTTTGGGGATTTTTGTTCGTCTGTTGTTCTTCCTCCATTGGAAAGAATATATAAAAGTCATAGCCAAAGGCAGAACACTTGCCCCGCTGACAAACAGCCCATCGACCATGGCAAATCCTCTGCTGCTAAACTATTAGAGTTATGACTCGCTGCTTCCTTGGCAAACACCTGCCCTAGATGAAGTGCTCCAAATGCTGCAGCTGTCTCTGCCTATTCCCACCCCCCACCCAAAGACTCTATGATGTTTAAAGGCCACCTGAAACACTCTCAACAAGGTACACAATGTAGTTTAACAGACACTAACATCTTAAAGGGCTGACCTAGATTTATGTACTGCAGGTGCACAGATATTGGTATCTGCACCCCACTCCCCATTTCCACTCACTTTTCAGTTGAAACTACTATGATCTCACTGTCTTTTCTTTTACACCGAAGGAAAGAAGGAATTATCCAGAATGGGTGCAGGTTGGGGGGCGGGCACAGTGATAAAGGTGGAATAAAGAAAGGAAAGGGTATTTTTTGAATGCCCACTGTGTGTACATCATTCTGATTTAAACCTGATCACCTTCAGGGAAAAGTATTCTTACTTTATTTCTATTCAGGTGAAATGTACATCAGATGCAATCCCTCATTTTAAAGTGCACAATTCGGTGGTATTTGGTATATTCACGATTATCTACAAACACTACTTTTTTCTAGTTTCAAAACAGTCTCACTGCCCCTGAAAAACAACCCACACTTATTAAGTAATCGCTCCCCATTCCCTTCTCCCCTCGTCTCCTAACCACAAACCTGCTTTTTGGCTCTATGGATTTGCCTATTTTGGATATATCAGATACAAGAAATCACACAATATGTGAACTTTAGTATATGGTCTTTTAGCATAATATTCTCAGACTTCATCTAAGTTGTAGTAGATTGGTACTTCATTCCTTTTTATGGCTGAATAATATTCCATTGTATGTAAAAACCACTATTTATGTATCCATTCATCAGTTGATGGATATTTAGATGGTTTCTGCTTTTTGGCTATTATGAATAATGCTGCTCTAAACATTAAAATTTCTGTATGAACAGATGTTTCTCTTGGGTATACACTCAAGAGTAAAAGACTTAAAACTGCTGCTTTAAGTCTGCTTTATGATAGGGAAACTGAGGCTGAAAAAGGGCACGAACCTTGCCCAAGGTGATTTAGCTTGTTCATGGTAGAGTCAGGATTGAATATAGTCGACACGATTCCAGAACCACTTTTTTACTTTTACTTTTGTTTTTATAAGAAAAGTAGTCTATCCACTACACTTAGAACTTCTTTGGCTAAAAATTTAGTCAATAATTATTTTTGTCAGAGATTGCTAACTTTTACTCTCCAGCCAAACACCCTGAGGTCATGTGATTAAAACCACTAATTTGAACTCATGGATTCAATAGTTTCATTTGCCTCATGCTGAGATCTGAGCTTTTTGTTTCCCAAGAAAATCAATAGCAACAGACTTTATCTTGTTAGATTAAATATAACTTTTATTTTTAAAAGCTCCAATTATGCCCTAATGCACTGTTTATGTACTCAGAGGGCTTAATGGGATAATAAATGAAATTTTAATTTGACAATTAATAGTGTAGAAGTGTTAGGATACTTTGGAATTAGGAAGGCTTGTGTGTGATTTTCTTTTTTTATTAGCCTTTGTTTTAGGATATAATTATACTTGTCTCACATTATGATTGGGAGTAACTCAATTAGTAAGAAGTAGAAAAATGAGTAAAATTTCTACTCCTGTGCCCTTTGTAGCAAGTTATGAAAACAAAATAAAAAATAAAATATAATCAGGAGTCCTAAGCATTGCTAAGAAACGGTGTCATTCTTTCATTTGCAATCATTCCTGGATAAGAAATGACTGCTCAAACAGCCAATATCTTTATCATGAATATTCATCAGGAATGTAAACTAGTAAGACAGCAAATTCTGGAAGAACTTGGATTCCCTGAATGAGGCAGTAGATAATTTAAAATGTGTGAAATATATTACTATACAATTACAAAGTTATTTCCTCACATACCTGTGTATGCACACACACACATCCAAGCCCACACACCCACACCTACAGCATGAGTTTTCCAGGGCTCCAAAAAAAGCAAAAATACTTGGACCATTATTTAATATGCACTTACTCAATACTTGAGGGTGCCACGCATGAAACATTATAAAGGAGTTAAAGTAAATGGAATCGCAAAATACAAGGCCAGCAAAAATCAATTTATAAACCTTAGGTTTAGCTAAAGTGAGTTACTCACAACTAAGTAAAATGTTCTCTATGTCATCAAATTCCAAGTCATCTTTATCTATATGTCCTGTTTGTTAAAAAGGCAAACAACTCTTTTTCAAATTAGCAAAAGCCAAATCTCATTCATTTTTCCTTTATTCAATAATTATTGGATGCTCACTGCAAAAGTACAATTTCTAAAAATGAATGGAAAACCCAGTCCCTGTTGAGAAGACATGGACTATACCCAGGAAATATTACCACTTCACTCACCTTCTCAGAACCACGTGGGAAGAGAACAGAACTTCCTGGATCAAGCTGACTTCTAGTCAAAAACCAAAGAACAACTACCAGTACAGCAAGTAGAAACTTGTTGAGTGCATGAATAAATGAATGAATGAAATACCACAGACAGAATAAGGACCTCGTAGAATTTACTTGGAAACTACAGACTGGATAAGGGGAGACTCGCTGGGGGTTTTCAAGGAGGTTTTCTTCACTTAGCTCAATAGAGGATATTTCTGGACCACTTTAGACATGTAAAAATTAACATGACAGGCAATACATATCAAAAGTCCTAAAAGCCTTAAGAGTGTCTTAATAATACTAGTTTTAACAGTTTTTGTTTAAAAAAAGGTTGAAAAGATGAAAAAAAATTAAAAGTAATAAAGTTTTAATAATATAAAATGGTATTTAAAAGTGAAGACTGGGTGTGGTAGCTCGCACCTGTAATCCCAGCACTTTGGGAGGCTGGGGCAAGAGAACTGCTGGAGGCTAGTAGTTCAAGGCTAGCTTGGGCAACACAGCAAAACCCCATCACTGCCCAATAAATAAAATAATTTTTTTGAAAAATTATCTGGGCTTGATGCTGCAAGTGCTTGTGCGACTCAGGAGGCTGAGTGGGAGGACTGCTTGATCCGGGGAGGTCAAGGCTACAGCAAGCCATGATGGCGCCACTGCACTCCAGTCTGGGTGACAGAGCGAGACCTTGCCACAAAAATAAAATAAGATGGTAAAAAGTTAGAAACAACCTCAATGTCTAATGATAAGAAATAAGAGTATTATGGTAAATGAATAAATAAAATCAAGTCTTTGGATATAAGGAGAAGCAGATGTGAAATAGTGTTAAGTAAAAAAGATCCATATAAAATGTTGTTAGTACTATAATGTATGCTTTTACACATTATTGTGTTAATAAACACCAGAATTTCAAACAGGGAAGAAAAACGTTTCCTGCTGGAGGAAACGGCACCGAGAAGGCCCATGGGTTTGGAATGATGGAGAGAAGAGGAGAAAAAGGAAGACTTGATTAAAACAATTTCAACTAGTTGCTAGGATTTAGGTCACATTCATTCCTGGTTAAAAACTGAGCTATGATGAAGTTAACCTAAGCCTCCACAAAGGTGCTAATTGCAATCCTTAGCAATTCTGTTGAGCAGAGGGACTCTCGGCATCTTAGCATCTAAGAAGACACTACAGTCCTTCTAGGTTAGAGACTTAGACTTTAATACACACTGCCATGCAAGGAAATGCAGGGACCAATGAATAGAGGGTCAAGAATAAACTAAACTAACAGCCTGACTCCAAATGCCAGCACATAGAGGCCTTACCAGGTTTTATCTGAAACCACTCATTCTACAACAAATTGATCAATCATCTACAGGCTGATACTGTGAAAAAGCTTTTTTGTTGAAAAGCTGCTGTTGCATCCCCAAGATCACAGATTTGCACAGAACAGAATCTGCAGGCAAAACTATAAACTGGGAGAATACAACATCCTTTAGAACCTCTTTTCACACCTCCACCCTACCACTGACCTCCCTGCCAATAATCCATTTCAATCAGCTCTAGGATACATAAGTCATGATAGTAAATGTGGACTACCATGAATGTACAGGCAAAACTCATTATACACTCATGGAAAAGACTGCATGTGTCCATGACAGATTTAAAACCACTTCAACACTTTTGGACCCTGCAGTACTAGGCATCCTGTGACATGGTTTGGCTCTGTGTCCCCACCCAAATCTCATCTTGAATTGCAATCTCCCCATGTCGAGGGAAGGACCTGGTGGGAGGTGACTGAATCATCGGGGGCAGTTTCCCAGTTTCTCCCATGCTGTTTTCATGGTAGTGAGTGAGTTCTCAGGAGATCTGATGGTTTAAGTGTTTAGCAGTGACCCCACCCTGCCTTTCCTGTCCAGCATGTGAAGACTGTGGCTTCTTCCCTTTCTTTGCCTTCTGCCATGATTATAAGTTTCCTGAGGCCTCCCAGTCATGTGTAACTGAGAGTCCCTCAAACCTCTTCTGTTTATAAATTACCCAGTCTCAGGTAGTTCTTTTTAGCAGTGTGAAAATGGACTAATACATCCTGTTTTTATCTGCAGCTCTACTTTCAAAAGTAAATTCCCAATGTAAGCCATAAACATTCAGTGAATCCCTTATTTTGTCAATGGAACTCTCCTCACCCCACTTTCCACAGGCATCCCTTCCCTCAAAGGCTGTAATATACACAACAATCCTACTTAATGCTTAAACCAATCCTCAGACTCTAGCATCCATCAGAATTCCTTGGAAAGCTGGGCTCCATCATCAGTTTCTAATTTCGGAGGTCTGGAATGAAGCTTTGGAATTTGCAGTTCCAGGAAGTTCCCAGGAGAGGCTGATGCTGCTGGTCAGAGGACCACATTTTAAGAAGCGCGGGCACTTACGAAGGGAAATCTAGGTACTGGTATTTCCTATGCTTGCCATAGGATAAAAGGCCTATACAACCCATACATTTCCAATTTTCCATTACCACCTATGTAGGGTAGGTCCTACAGACACAACATATAAGAATGGGAATGAAGAACAGTCAAGACCAGATCTTCCTATCCCCTTTGAGTGAGAATCCAGGCCTAGATGTAGATGGGAGGCTACCATGGGGTCACTTTCTTCTCTTCATTGCCACCACATTTCTGAGAGGGAAGCTTTACCTCCACAATCATCTACTAATCTGTTGTCGCCCCTTGTCTCACAGAGCCTTTGACGCCATGAATGTTGTCAGAGAGCCATTCACACAGGTTGCAAAGATATGAGAAGGATGTATAACTGGAAATCAGAATGCACCTGTGGATATTAAGCAAGTCAAAAGTCAGCTGGGCACAGTGGCTCATGCCTGTAATCCCAGCACTTTGAAAGGCCAAGGCAGGCAGATCATGAGGTCAGGAGATTGAGACCAACTTGGCCAACATGGTGAAACCCTGTCTCTACTAAAAATTCAAAAATTAGCTGGGCGTGGTTGCGCGTGCCTGTAATCCCAGCTACTTGGGAGGCTGAGACAGGAGAATTGCTTAAATCAGGGAGTTCGAGGTTGCAGTGAGCCAAGATCGTGCCACTGCACTCCAGCCTCGTAACAGAGTGAGACTTCGTTTAAAAAAAAAAAAAGTCGGCCGGGCGCGGTGGCTCACGCCTGTAATCCCAGCACTTTGGGAGGCCGAGGCGGGTGGATCACGAGGTCAAGAGATCAAGACCATCCTGGTCAACATGGTGAAACCTCGTCTCTACTAAAAATACAAAAAATTAGCTGGGCATGGTGGTGCGTGCCTGTAGTCCCGGCTACTCGGGAGGCTGAGGCAGGAGAATTGCCTGAACCCAGGAGGCGGAGGTTGCGGTGAGCCGAGATCGCGCCATTGCACTCCAGCCTGGGTAACAAGAGCGAAACTCCGTCTCAAAAAAAAAAAAAAAAAAAGTCAAAGTCAACCTGTGCTTTAAAAATACAGTCTACTTTGGTCTGGTTTGAGTACTTAACTGACACTTAGAACACTAATACTGACACTTAGAACAGAAAGTCATATAGAAAAAGGCTTTCTTGGATCCACATACCAAAAAATGTCAAGTGCTTCAGCATGAAACAACTGCTACATAATCTGGAGATGTCCCACCACCCAGCCCCTCTCCTCAAGGTGCCGGACTATTTTGAAATGGAAAGCACCAGCTTCCAATCAAGCTCTTCACACTTACTTGACCTTGGCATTCGTTACTTAGCAATGCAGGTAATAGCTATCTATTTACAATATTCTCATTATGTTAAGCTCAGCTCTTTCTTGGATAGTGGTAACTTTTCCAGTTTGAAAAAGTACACTTCAGGTCTCTGAGAAATGGCTAAATCTGTGCATTCTTCTAGCACGTATCATGCCCCAAGGATTCTATCTCAGACACTTCATATATGGGATTTCACTGATCTTCACAATATTATTGTGGGGAAGGTATTAATGTCCCCTTTTGATAGATTGGCTAAGTAACTTACAAAGCAAGTTAAAGACCTGGGATGTAGCTTAAATGTTGTAAATATGTTGTTACCATCGGTACCCCATTTAATTCTCATTTAACCAGTCCAACCTTTTTTTTTTTTTTTTGAAGGGACCTAACTTCAATCTTTGAAACCAGCAGAAAGAGCATTTGGTATTCCTAGATACCCACAAACAGTACTACTAGTAGCTTGGATAAAGACAATTTAGCGGGTGGATCCCTGCACACCAAAGGTGAATTTATAACACATTTTCCCTATAATATTTCTCTAGATATTTAATTTTCAAAAGAAAATACAATGTCTATCTAAAAATTCTAAGACCCTTAAAGGGGTCAAAAAACCACAGTGTTACCCTCATCTGGTATAAGTGTACTAAGTAACTTGGTAAGCCTTTGAGTTAACAAGAAATCAATCTGAGGGCATGTTAAAAATTCAATGTTTTTGTCCAAATTTGAACTGGACCATCAGGTTTATCTCTAAAAGCTACCTCAGAGAAACAGAGGTCACTAAGAGAGATTATCTAAGCTGTGCGGCCATTTTTTTGATTTTGGAATTACAGATTTCAAAACTAAGAGAACAGAAGTGAATGGCACCAGTCCTGATGGGAAAAGCCTAAAGTCCCTCATAATTTCTTCTTTGTATTCCAGAAACTTCAGCGATCACAACACTTACAGGCTTCCACCACGAGTCCCCGCAAATGTGGTAGCTGTAACGGTAAATATTCTGCTCCCGATTTTCCTTAAAAGAAGCTGAATGGAATGTAACCAATTGTTTGTGTAAAGAACCAGGTCTACATCTCCAATCTCAAGCCTAATCAAAATCCCGCCCTTCTCCTTTGACTATCATTTCGTGAGCCCCAGCAGAATGGGGTCTAGGCCCATCAGCCTGGCTTCCTGTTGCTATCTCTGCCTTTCCCTGCTTCTTTGGGTACTTGCTCTTTCTGTTCTTGCAGGAGGATTTGACAAGGAGAAATCCTATCCTCCTGTCCAGGAGCCTACATGATGATAGCCCAGGAATGGTGGAATGCAAAATCTGAGATCAGAAATCAACTGGTTCAAGAGCAGGAAACAGGATGCTGGGAGAGCACTGGAGGTGAGATTGTAACCAGAATGAAGACATCTCAACACACATCTTCTTTCAGGTCCTTCCATGCCCTAGTCCACTGTAACCACAGGCCTGAATGAACTCACAGGCCTCCTTGAGAAAGCCAACTTTATCACCCTTTAGAAGACCCTTCGTTTTAACAAGTGTGGTTATTCCATTGGGGCATTGGGGTGTCAAGGGCCAGAAGCTTTAAAAGGGAATGAAAGAGAAGAAAATCAGGAAGTGGTGTAACAAAGGCCTAATGACAAGGGAGGAGTGTCTCTCTACAGACAGGTCACTGGAAGGATGCCAATGGCTCTCGTCGCATAAAGGAAAAGATTGTTATAAAAAGATTTTTAAAAAAAGAAGAAGAAGAAGAAAGAGGCATGGCAGTGGAGACTGGGAGGGTGGGGCAGAGAATAGGGAAATGAATAAGAATAATGACTTAAAAGCTTTCTTTTTTTTCTGGTTCTCTTCTTTCCTTTCCGCAGATGCTCAGCTGAGCAGTGCAGCTGGCTCCCTGACAAATGTGGAAAAATCAGCCAATTTGAGCTGGTTGTTAGCAGTCGGGGTACAGAGGCTCAGATAAATGAGGGCCTGCCTCAGGTGTGGCAGCTGATCTTCCCGAGTGTTCTCAAACGATTCTTGGGCAGCACGAGGCCTCCTGGCCTTCAGGGCCTCACCTGTGCTCCCTTCTATTTCAGGGCTCTACATTCTCATAGGAGTGACCTTGGAAGATGCATTTCCCTCTATTTTTTCCTCCTCCACTCCCCTTTCTCCCTCTGACAAGGTTTCCTTCCTTCAAACTGGTGGGACTTTCTCTACTCACTTAGTGAAAAGCCTATAGCACAAGGTCTCTTGTCCCCAGACATCTGACCACAGACCTGATGGTCCAACTCAAGACCCCTGAGCAAATGCCTGATGTGTATTCCTTTTCACATCACTGCATTGGACCACAGAGTCTGTTGACACTCTGGAAGAATACCCTGGAGTTTCTCGACAAGACAGTGAAGGCTTCTTCATACAAGTTCACTAACACCAAATAGTATGCCACACATACTTATGTCCTCATTGTTACATCCACACATAGAGTATGCATATGAAAAAAAGAATGCACATCTGACCATTCCATTCAAGAAAAGCTGTCAATACTTTGAGTCAAATTCAAGGTGAAAAGAGTTTTCTTGCAAGTAGCTGTGAAAGTTCCTTGCTTATCAAATTATCCTCTTTCTAGTGATTCGTGTTTATGCATTGATAATTAAATAAAAAGAACAGAAATGAGGAACTAAGGTATTAGAATAAGTGCTTATGTGAGGGAAGTTTCTAGAGGGATGGAAATGATCTAGATCTTGTGTGTTTTTTTTGTTGTTGTTGTTTTGTTTTCTTTTTTTGAGATAGAGTCTCACTCTGTTACCCAGGATGGAGTGCAGTGGTGTGATCTCCGGTCACTGCAACCTCCGTCTCCCAGGTTCAAGTGATTCAGCAGCCTCAGCCTCTCAAGTAGTTGGGATTACAGGCATGTGCCACTATGCCCGGCTAATTTTTGTATTTTTAGTAGAGAAGAGGTTTCAGAATGTTGACCAGGCTGGAATCGAACTCCTGACCTCAAGTAATCTGCCACCTTGGCCTCCCAAAGTGCTGGGATTACAGGCATAAGCCACCACCCCAGCCATACATCTTGTTTAAATTGGTGGTTACATGCGTATATATGATTGTCAAAACTCCCTGAACTGAACACAAGAGCTGTACATTTTGTTGTATTGTTCATTACATCTGATTCAAAATTTAAGAATTTTAGGTCTTACGTTTCAGTAACACATTGAGGTCTACACCAGCACAATGAAGTGGCAGCTACTATAAAAATGCACAGGAAGGCCGGGCGCGGTGGCTCAAGCCTGTAATCCCAGCACTTTGGGAGGCCGAGGCGGGTGGATCACGAGGTCAAGAGATCAAGACCATCCTAGTCAACACGGTGAAACCCCGTCTCTACTAAAAATACAAAAAATTAGCTGGGCATGGTGGCGTGTGCCTGTAATCCCAGCTACTCAGGAGGCTGAGGCAGGAGAATTGCCTGAACCCAGGAGGCGGAGGTTGCGGTGAGCCGAGATCGCGCCATTGCACTCCAGCCTGGGTAACAGGAGCGAACTCCATCTCAAAATAAGATAAAAAAAAAAAAAAAAATGCACAGGACACACATACACTGTGTCATATCATCGGTCACCCTTGACACACAATAGGATATCTTCAAAAGAATCTAATATAGTTTTTATACCATCCTCAAATACATTTTGGAAGCGTATAAAGTCCAGAGTGGGTCAAAAAGATTTTTATGGAAGAAGAAATGATATTAGGGTGTGTGTGTGTGTTTGATTACTGCTATTCTTGTAAACTGAAAAGAAAATACCTTCGGTGCTTGAATTAGTTGTTCTCAGATGTTTTGATGTGGGAAGTATTAGCTGGGAGCTTGAAGGGGAGGGTCAACGTAATTGGTTTGTTTGAATAATACTAATTTGCAGATTAAGTAGGAATGTTTGTTTGATTTAGGAAGAGACTGATAGCACTTCAGAGGTGAAAACGTTTTGGATTATAGGGTCCATTCTCTCATTAAAGCAATATAAAAATAGAGGCTCAGAGAAGGAAAGCAATTTGTCTATGAACATACAGCTGTTTCCTGCCAAATATGAATCTTCCGATAGTCAAGTCTGTTGTCCTTCCAGTTTTTCATTATTCATATTTTACATGACATTCTCTATAATATTTTAAAGAAAAGATGATATTTATATTTCATCAACTTTCTAACAGTAATATTTTTATTAATATGAAAAACATCTGCGAAAATTGTTTTTCCTCTGAGAATACTTGCTTCTCAAATAAAGTGTGTTTTAAAAAATTAAGAGAGTCTACTGCTACACTCAAGTACTAACATTTATCTTCTTAGAGAGTACCCATGTATATCTTCCACGTGACAGTTATGACTTAAAAAAAATTCAAATTTATGTAGCTGCTGTGCCATCTACCCATCCCTTAGAATACAGGATTCTGAAAAGTGTTTTTGTCACCGGAAACCCACATTTTCTCCCATCTGGACCTTGAAGTTTCCTTTAACTTTGCTTTAGTGATCGGGCAAGTCATCTTTCTTTCTGTGGCTTTAAGAATTGCCCATGATAAAGTAAAAGAGCCATACTCTCATGGAAACCATTTATGAGGCTTAATCAAAACGTAATACTCTTGTTTATGTCTTCAACACATTGTTTATGGAAAGCGTGAGCCACAATCACAGACGCTACCATGATGCTCAGGTGAAGATGAGTGATTAAATGCCCAAGGGCAGAACTGAATCCACGCTAAAGACCAATAGGTGTGGCTCAAGCATCGCTTCAACATTTCAGAGAGAAGTTCAGAAGCCCCATGTGGGTTTGCTTTGCTTTATCTATTCCTTTTAACCAAAGCTGCCTTTATCATGTATATTTCTTTCTTTTCTTTTTTTCCGAGACAGGTTCTCGCTCTGCCACCCAGGCTGGAGTACAGTGGCACGATCACAGCTCACTGTGGCCTCAAACTCCTGGACTCAGGTGATCCTCCCACCTCAGCCTCCTGAGGAGCTAGGACTACAAGCATATAACACCACACCTAGCTGATGTTAAAAAAAAAAAAAAAAAAGAGCATTTTAGAGATGTCATTTCACTATGTTGCCCAGGCTTCACTGTCTTTCTTTCTTTTTTTTTTTTTTTTTGAGAGACAGAATCTGGCTCTTTTTGAGACAGAATTTTGCCCAGATTGGAGTGCAGTGGCACAGTCTCAGCTCACTGCAACCTCCAACTCCCAGGTTCAGGCAATTCTTGTGCCTCAGCCTCCCAAAGTGCTGGGATTACAGACGTGAGCCACCACACCTAGCCCATCATGTATATTTCTGATAGCCTCTTCAGAAGGCTGATAACTTTGTGTTATTCTTGACAAACGCTAAACGTCTCTCAGCTTAGCCAGGCCACCCACCCACTCCTTTGTAGACCCTTGAAACAACACCTCAGCATCCTGGGAGACTGGCATAATCATGTTCGTTTATCGGAGCAAGAACCAAACTGACAAGGAAGAGCCATAGCAGGATCAGATCAGAGCTATCTCCCCTCAGTGGCTGGGAGATCCATCTCTTCGGGAAAGGTTAAAGACAGCTAAACTGGAGTGGTTATTTGTCAGAGGGAGGGCGGGATCCAGAACCCAATAAACAACCACACTGGATTCTCCTCTAGTCACAGCATCCCAGTGCTAGAACAGAGCCTGAAAATCCTCGAGCGTGGTAGTTACCAAGCAGTTGTTGCTGTTGTGTTAAAGCAGTGGAATTCTTTTTGAAATTAAATCTTCTGTGAACCTCTGGCAGAGAAAACAATTAAAATTGAGGAAGGGGTTGCTGAGCAGCTAAAACATCCTCACTGATGGGAAGATTCCTCTCATGGCATATGGAGCCCCGAAACACGGCTGTGGGAGATTCCCCAGGGCCCATTTGAACATGGCATTCTCAAAAGATCAGTGACGGGGAGCGCAATGACACTAAGGCTCATTCCACCATAGGTAGCCCAAGGTAGTAGAGGGTTATCTTCCCGGCACAGACCTGAAATCTGACTCCTGCTAGCTTATATTCATGGATGTTGCCTTACCTCAGAAGCCAAGTAAAATTAACTTGTATCCCCATTTCGCAAGGGAAAGTCTTCATATATTCAAAAGCAGCAGGTATGTTGTTTTTTAGACACATCCCTCATTGCACAGCAGGCTGTGTCCACGCCCCATCTCTCCCACACACGTGTCCAAACTCACACCACCTCTGCCCCTGCTGCAGCCTTAACAAGACTTCTTGTACTTCCTGCCTGTGTGTGCTGGGGACTGAGCCTTCACAAGGACCCAG
The DNA here is from genome assembly GCF_009761245.1 of Sapajus apella. Classification (NCBI taxonomy): domain Eukaryota; kingdom Metazoa; phylum Chordata; class Mammalia; order Primates; family Cebidae; genus Sapajus; species Sapajus apella. Next base: position 4,445,487 of record NW_022436977.1, on the reverse strand, counting down.
GGGCTCCTCAGGGAAATCCACAGGCCTTTTTACATGTGAACAAGAAGGAAAGGAAAAGATTTCACTGCTGGGTTCTTTATCCTCCCTCCCACCAGCTTCAAAGATTACCCCACCCCTTTTGAATTGAGGGCCACGAAGACTGACTGGCTTGGGACCCTTTAGAAGAAGATCAGGTTCCGGGGGCAAATTCTAAACAGATTTTGCATGTGAAAAGAAAATAAAAACAGCTGAATTACAGGCAAAAAATTAATCTGTCCCTTTCCCCCTTAAAAAAAAAAAAAGACACCATAACAGAACTACTTCAAGATTGCAAGGGAGACTTCCTGCACAGTAACATTCAGTGTTTCCAGCAGATCAACAGCTGGAAAAGCAAGCTTTTTTTTTTTTTTTAATGTTTAACATTTCACAGTTCAAATGGCTTAACAGATGTGAAATTATAGGATATACTTAGCATTTAGGTTTTAAAAAAATTATTTGCTAAATATCTTTTTAAAAAATACAGTTGGTGGTTAGTTCTTGATGATAATGGCAAGAATTTTTTAAATGTTCATTATACTAAAGAAAAATGTTCATTATGTGAAATCATACTTTAATCAGCTTACCATGTGGCTTACACAGGTTTGCCTAAGATTAACTGGACATTTTAAGGCCTGGAAACAGATTGTTCTACTGACCAGCCAATTAATGTAAAAGATGAGAGGCACAAAGACCGGGAATGATATCAGATGCAAAGTGAACATCCCATAATGGAAATGGATAATGAGCCACGCTGGTGAGTGAAGAGACACCAGATACAGATTCAAAGGCAAGGACACCCTTGTCCAGGGAGCAAGCCTGGGAGAGCACGGAGAGGTGGTGTCCAGCCACTGCCCTTCATATGGGGACAAAGTGAGTGCAGAGGATTGAACCAGAGAACAGAAGCTGCTAACTTGATAGAAAACAGACCTGGTGAGGGAAGGCTAGTGGAATTGGGTGGTTTTGATCTTAGAAGAAAAGAAAAAGGGCAATTTGATTACTACTGTCAAGCACATGGCTGACTCTTATAAGAGGCTTTAGGGAAATTAAATGAAAGCAGGAGAAATTCAGGTGGGCATTTCCAGAGGGAGGCCAGGTAAGCTAAGCAGGAAGTGATCAACCAGGGAATTAGGAGACCTGGGTGGACCCAGCTTGTCACTAACTTGTGGGGAGACCTGGCACAAGCATCTTACCCTCTTGGGTCTCAGTTTCTTCATCTTTAAGATAAGAAGCCTGTGGTAAATGACTATGAAGATTTCTCCAGTTCTTAATGATCTTTTAATTAATAATAAATAAATGGAAAAAAACACCTCTCTTAACTGAGGTTAGTAAAATTATCAAGTAGGTTTCTGAGGACACTCCATTTTAAATTACCTCATTATTGGGCAAATGTCTAACCCACTGGTTTCTTGTTAAGTCCTTAGAGCATTCTGACCCTGTCCTGCTTTGTCTCAGCCCAAGTTGCAGTCCCATGACTCTGTCCCTCACCACTGAGATAAACACAATACTTACCAATCCATGGTCTGCTGGAGGAAACAATGGCTTTTGAAAATGAATTACAAATCCCTGTGAGAGGGCAAGAGTGTGCTATAAAAAAGGCATTAATAACTCAACTTAGCACTCAGATTCCCATTGGAACTATCAACCACAAAACAATATGCTTTCTGGCTGAGGAAGGTATGGGATGCAAGAGGAACACAAAGCCTTTGAAGCTAACATTTTAGAAGCAAAGGAAGGAAACTAACATGGTGTTCTGGGCTAGATTTTTTGCAATAGATTAAGCTTTACAGTGCCACGGGGAGATGGGCATTTATTGTAGCTACCATTACAAGCAATCAATCAAAAGTTCAGAGCAGTCAAGAAGCCTGCCCAAGGTCACATGGGTAGTAGATCAAGGAGTCACTCTTTCAACAAGTATCTACTGAGTGCCTGCTCTGCTCTAGACATTGAGAATACAATGGGGGAAGCCACCGTGGTAACTGCGCTGCAGAGTTTACTTTCTAGTGGGAGGAGTGAGCAGCTGTGAAAGCAACAAGCTAATAAGAAAGGGATATTTGGTAGTGTGAAATATGACAAAAACTAAACCAAGGAAAAAGAGACTGACTGAGGGGTTGCTTCTACGTGGCCAAGGAAAAAAGAACTCTCTGAGGATGGGGCATTTAAACCAAGAACAGAATGACAAGAAATGCACAGCCATGCAAAGAGGCAGCCATGAACAGGTGGGGCAGCTGGGGAGCTGGTGGCTGCCAGACGAGCTCCTTCCTCTGTCGGGCTGTTTAGGTGGGCTGACTGGTTTCATGTTTGTCTTTCAACAGAATGAATGGGAAGGAAAAAGAAACCATGTCCACAAGACATTGGTACCTGCATCTAGAAAGGAGGAGTCAGTACCAGGAACGCTGGCCCTCCCATCTGGCCACCCTGAGAGGTTTCAGTTCCCTTCTGGTTCATGTGCCAAGCTTACCTGTCAGATTTCACCTCCCAAGGGACACAGCATCAGTGTGTTGAAGTTGCAGCATCTGAGCTGATAAAGCCAGCTCTACGTAACATGGAAGCAAGGTAGGAAGGCAAAAGCAACATCCCACTGTGATATCAGCCATATTTCTTCCACATGGCAAGTTTCAATTTTGTTTAATTTAACAATAAAGTCATTATATTAACTCAATTCAATAGAAGCAGCAGCGGGATTTCTCCTAATTTAATCTTGGGCTTTGGGGCGTCTTGCTCAGTGTTAAAACAATACCATATAAAAAGATTACAGGGATTGTATTATATTGAAAAAAATATGTTAGAGTCTCAGAATGCAGCCGACCTTTAATTTAGAAACTAGTCAGCCCCCTTCTTTATCCAAAGTGTCATCTAGTCAGAGGGCTAATCTCTGCAAGCAAATCATGCTGCTTTGGGGTTTAAACTCCGCAAAGTGAGCGTTTCATCCATGTAGATGATGCTCCAATTTGAAAAATAGTTATTAGATACCCCCAGCCAGGGAATATAAATAACTTGAGCTTACCAGTGTCACAGAACTGGTTTTCTGTAAGTCACTTGAAAATACAAGGACATAGCCAACAATCTGTATCAATCTATGTATCTATTACGATAGGCTATATAGTATGCAGCCCAAAAAGAAAGGTTGTTCCTAATAATTAACCATTATAAGAAACAATCTCCAAGCCTTTGAAAAATCTTGAGGGATTGGAGGCTATATAATCTGCTGATTTAGTGATTTGAAATCTGGGGATTCCAAATTCGCACACACATGTACACACACACAATGGCTAGAGACCAAACAATGTTTTTTGTCCTCAGCTGGCAAGAAGAATTAACAAATTCATTAATTAGGATGCTGTTTATGCTTGTATTGAATGTATATGAATACAGGCCCACTCAAAGACTCCAGCTGGGAGATGCCAACTTTTGAAATTCAAAGACAAACTAGATTTATCTTTGGTCCCTTCAGATGCTTATTACAGTCACACTGACCACGTGGGTTTGTGTGTCTAAGTGACGCCTGTGAATATTTATTTAACCAGCAAGATTTGTCCTTTCAACTACAAAATGCAAAACAAGGCTAGCTGTTGGGGGTGGGAAGACGGAAAAAATTACCTTTATACAGGACTGCTTTTAGAAGAAGAAAGAAGTGGCTGAAATCTGGGGAAAGGTGCAGATAATAGCTATGATTCACTCCAGCCGTGGCTAACAAGGCCGTGTGCTTTTCCTGGTGGGAAGCAGCTGGGAAGGATCTGGAACAGGTAGAATGGGCAGGGGAAAGAAATAAGCCTTGCAGACACCGCTGTTTCCCTGTCTCTCATATAATCTTTCTCTCTCTCTCTTTCTATGAGAAATCTTTTTTCTTGGCCAAAAAAAAAATGTTTGAGGAACAAAACAAGATCCCATTGTGGAGGGACTAAAGCCACGCCGCAGGGAGCTTCTGTCACGGTTCAGATCCCAGAGTGAAGGGGAGTCAGACAAGAGGAGGTTTCAACTCCTGAAATCTTTGTCATGCATTTCCTTTTTTTTATTGACAGCACTTCCTTCTTGTTTTGGAAAAGTGTAATTTGCCAAAAAGGGGGCAGTGGGGAGAGGGAAGGAGTAGAAAGAAATGGGGAGAGAGAGGAGAGAGGGGAGAGAGAGAGAGAGAGAGAGACTAACACAGACAATACAAATAATACAGCAAGAGGAAGCATCCTATTATAGGATGCTTTATGCTTAAAATGGAGTCTTTTTTTCATCTAAAAATAAGCCTGCAACCTTCTGCATTCTTCAGGCCATAAGTATTTCTGCAAGGTCCAGAGTCCCAAGGTACATGGGACAGAGTGAGTGCTATCTGGACCAGGTCCCCGGAGCTAAGAAGTATACCTGTCAGAAAAGCAGCAGCCAGATTCAAAGAGAAGGAATCCACAGAGGCCTGGGAGGGTACTCTGAACCCCACTTCCTCTGTCAGTTATTGATTAAACATCTTATACATACACACCCATTCTAGGAAAGCTGAACTTTTATTTTATGCCTCCTGTAGAAAAGACAGAAGGATACAGACATGAGTCGAGGAGTGAATAACACTCAGCAACATAAGAAGAACACACACCTGCAAACATTCTCATGGTTAGATTTTTTAAAGTGTAAAGAAATGAAAAAGAATGTCAAACCTCACTTATAATCAAAGATATGCCAACTAAAGTGTGTTACACTTTTTAAAACTTATCCAATTAGCGAAAATGAAAAAGAAAGATAATACCAATGTTGAGGAAGGATTATGCAGACAGGCACTCTCACGTCTATTCAAAGTTGGAATAGAAATTAGTAGTCTTTCTGGAGTTAAATTAGGCAACATGTTGCAGATGCCTTAAATGTGCAGATTCTAGTGCAGCATTTCCACTTTTAGCAGTGTATTGTATCAGTCATTTGCAGTAGGATGTTCATCACAGCATTGTTTAGTGCAACAAATTGATGGAAATAGTAGGATGACTGGTTAGGTCAATTTCGTTACATTCATACAATAGATGTGATTAAAAGTGATGCTTACAACAAATACATATCTAACGAAATGCCCAGGAAATGTTGCTAGCCTAAAAACAAAATCTGAAAGATCTCTTTTTCTCTCTTTCTAATATGTATACACACACACACACACACACACACACACACACAATTATCTATGTCCATACAATGCTTACTGTATTCTAAGCGTTTAACTAAGTGTCCTTGCATTATTTCATTTAACACTCGCAAAAACCCAATGAAGTGTGTACTATTATTACAGCCTTTTCACAAATGAAGAAACTGGAAAATGAGAGAAAGAAAATCTAAACCCCGGTGTAGTCTAAAACGCATAAACTTCCTCTCTCGGCCGCGAGTAGGGGTGTGCATATGTCTATGTACCTCTGTGTGTGTGTGCCTTCCTGATGAACAGATACTCTGAAATGCTCATAGTCACCTCTCAGTGGTAGGCTTAGCAATATTTTTTTTATTGCTTTGTGCTGTGTGTTTCATGATTTCTACGACCACGTATTTCTTTTGCAACTAAGTAAAAACTGCAATTAGCTTCTCTTTTGAGATATTCTGATGATGATTATCTTCTGACACTTTGGAGCTCGAAAGGTGTCAGGAAGAGGGAGAAAGTAACTAATAGGCATTTTTTACCCTGGGTGGACTGTGGAGCCCAGGAACAGCCACTCATTGCCCATGTGGCCTGGGAAAGGACACTTAACTCCATAAAGTTAGAAATAAATGTGATAATGGGTGTGTTAATAAAACCCCTTGCCACACAGAATCCATGCTTTTGCTCCCTCCTCTGCCAGCCTCTGAAACACACCAATTCCAGCAGTGATGTTCTCCAGACTCCGCATCAGACACAGCTGGAATTGTCTCAGGAAAGACCATGAACTTACAATCAAAGGGAAATACATTCTACCTGAAGAATGCCTTATCAGTGCTTACAGATACAACTGATGTCCATACTCATCTAAATTCTAGCTCCCTTCCAATGACAGTCCTTGCTTATTGGAGCTTATTTCTTTCTCTATTATAGTAGTCCTCAAACTAGAAAATATGTCCTCTTGAAGTGTCACAAAAATCCCTCCTGGAAGTATACGGATGCAGATAATTTTAAGGAAATTAATTTCCAGAATCTCAATTTCCCGGATTCTTTCCTAAATGTGATAATGCATTTGTGGTCAAGGGGTCATGCCAGAATACTGACCTGTCGACTTACAAGCCTCCATCTCTTGTCTTAAAGCAGAAAGGCTTAAGTTTTCGTCTATGGCAAATCATAAATAACTCCCCATCCAGGGCTATGAACACGACTTCCTGCCCCAGAAAAGACTGATTTGATACAGGGTTTACAAGTAAGCCTTTTATAATCAAGACTTTATAAATTCAAGGTAAGTGGTTGGTTATTTTGGGTGTATAATTCAGAGGTTCAAAACGGAGTCTCGCTCTGTCGCCACGCTGGAGTGCAGTGGTGCAATCTCAGCTCACTGCAACCTCCGCCTCCCAGGTTCATGTGATTCTCCTGCCTCAGCGTCCTGAGTAACTGGGACTACTCAGAACATGGTGCATGCCACCATGTTCAGCTAATTTTTGTATTTTTATTAGAAATGGTGTTTTACCATGTTGGCCAGGATGGTTTAAATCTCTTGACCTCGTGATCCACTGGCCTGGCCTCCCACAGTGCTGGGATTACAGGTGTGAACTACCACGCCCAGCCAATCAATAAAAGACTTTTAAGCATAAAAATATATAACAGGATAAAAATCGTGGGAGAAACATAATAGAAATACAAGAAAAATGACATAGAAGTTTTGGGTATCGAAAAAGGGCTTGTTCGTATATTTTTTAAAAAAATGAATGACAGCAAACTTTTATACCAAAATAGTACTTAGATTTCACTAGACACATTTCAAAAGTGACAAGTTTTATTTTTAGATGTAAATGTTTATAAAATGCCAGAAATTAAATCCTCTGCTATTGAACTATTTAAACTTATAATGGAAAAATTTAAACATCAAATTTTAGATAAACATGCACAAGGAGGTATAAGGAATTTCAAAATTCTGTGTGTGTGTGTGTGTGTGTGTGTGTGTGTGTTTAGTAAATGAACGACAGAAAATGAAACCCACTGTCTAGTGCATCTTACGACTATTCGTTTTCCTCCATAGGACCCAAGAGAATGACAATTACTCTATTGGGTTTAAGGTGGCTAATGAAAATATTTAATTTAGTTCTCTCAAGAGATCTGGCCACACTCCAGCTGCACCCACAAGCCAAGTGTATCAGCTGGGTCTCTAGCTAAGCGGTCATTAAGAGTGCCTGAACAGGAATGAGCACAGGTCAGCTCTGAGGAAGAGGGTCATGTCTGACACTGGGCTGTTCCCTGATGAGTGGAATCAACTTGACTCACAGAAGGAACGGAAAACTAAATTTTCCACCTGTGAATTACAGCTTCAGTCAGGTCATTTATGCTATCGTTTCCAAGAACGGAAGAAATTCTACGGAAAAAAAAATAGCATGCAGATGGAATTCTTTTCCTTTGTACACATCTGGCTTACCCTCTTTCAATGTCTTTTACTTGATTCCATTAGATAAAAATTCCACAACTGAGTACACTATGCTTTTGAAAAGTTGCATACATATACCCACTCTCAAACAATGAAAATGACTTGGAAATAAATGATGTTGATGTAGAAAAATGACAGGAACATACTGCCTTTCTTCCTCTCTGTCGACTCTGACCAAGGGCAACTCCAGGGACAGAAAGTTACCCATTCGATGAAATTAGAAGGACACTGGGCATAGAAAAGATCAGGTCCTGCCACTTACCAGCTCTGATAGCATAAACAACCTATCAGAGTCTTGGTTTCCTTATCTTTAAGATGGACTTTAAAACACACGCCGTGCCTACTGCTTCACAAGACTGCTGTGAGTAGCGATTCAAATGTGAATCTGAAAGACTGTTATATGCCATTAGTGATTCATTACTTTGAGTATTAAAATCTTTTCAACGTCATCATTGTTAGAAGAAACTTGGTGTTCTCCAACTGCTTCTCCGTCCTGATGCTGCCTTTTTTTCCCTATAAAGCAGCCCATGGGGGGAAGGATGGGTAGGAGAGTTGCCACTGACTTCATTAAGATAGAGCAAAAATTTATTATAGAAAGGATGCACATTTCAACAAAAGCCTAGGGCTTGCGGCCCTGGTTTCCCTCGAATGAAAGGAACTACCACATCTCCGGGCATACTCTTATTCTTAAACACCTGTGTTTGGCTTGGTGGAAATACACCAAGATGGAAGATGTCCACCTTGATTCATCCTTATGATACAGGAAAGAAAAACTGGCAAATTATAGACTGTCTATTTACACCTACAAGCTCAAGAGTAATCTTTAATTTTAATGCAGATGGATGGTCTTAATGGAGCTGTTAACAACAGTGAGAAATGGAAACACCTGATGTGTCCTGACTATGCTTACACCTCACAAATCTTGAACTACAATCCAGGGAACCAAGGTCACTTAACACCTTCTTAAACTGATTTATGTAAGTAATGTCAAAGTTCTCTCCTGAGGTAAAATACTATCAGTCCTGACATTATTAACCTGGACAATTGACACATAAAAAGATCCTAATCCATCAATTTGCTGATTGGTGCTCACGACTTTGGACCTGGGCATCCACGTCAGTCTAGTGTTCATCTGCAGGAAATAAAGCCCAAAACAAGGTCTGCAACTGTGCAGATCTGGCTGCAGCTTGGAAAAAAAAATTGAGTCTTAAAATTCTCTGAACATGAAAATGAAAAACACAACTAATAAACGGTTGTGTTGCCTTTTTCTCTTTGCCCCCAACTGTACTGCTTCATTTTTAACATATGTTTAACTGCTATTTTTTATTAAACTCGTATTTAGGCAGGGAGGAACAAGCTTACCACATATGCTTTGGGTTATATACTAACTATTTCTTGTCAGATGGTGAGTGAAAAAGAAAGACAATGGAAGAGAATAATTAAATGTAAATCTGGCTTATGAAAATCCCTAGCTTTCGAGAGGAAAAACTTCTATTTGAGAGAATTTGGGACAGGTAATTTTTCGGAGCACCCTGGGCCTTGAATCTAGTACTATCATATAGAGGTTCTGTTTCACATAGAGTCATCTTGAGTCCCATCTGAGATGTCCCTGAAGTGCCAAAATCATCCTGGTAAGCATCCATATCTCAGATGGTCCACATCCTGGACCCTATTTTTGGCTTATAAAGTTCTAATGAAAATTAGTGACCTTGCTCATATTAGAACTTAGTTGCAAGGGTGCTGTGTGAACTATAAGAACATTTCATGACTTAAGAACTTGGAGATGAGGACAGTAGGCTGGGAGTACTCAAATAAATTTACTTCCTCAGATTCTTCGATTTCCGCTTACATCAATGAGCCTGGTTCCTTGGTTCTGTTCTACTGTTATTCCAAAACACTTAGATTCCATGCATAAATACTGATTGAGTCAAGCACATTTCAACTACATCATGTCACCTAAACATCGTGTAAGGCTTATATGATTATTACTTCACAATAAAAAAAAAAAAAAAGATTCTGATGAAGTCAAGTGAGAAGGCAAAGGTCATGCAGGCAAAGGCAGAGCCAGGAACTGAACTCTGATTCCAAGTCCTGCTTTCCTCCCTGCCTCCTCATTCAACTGCATACACTTCTGGCTTCTTGTCCTTTCCTTCCTGTCTCCATTTTGCATTTGCTTCCCTTGCTTCCCACCATCTGTATCTTCTGCATTCTCTTCCTTTATCCATTCTCTCAGGAGATCCATTGTCTCATCACCCTACCTGTTTCTCTTCTACAGAACTGTTACTAAAGTTTCTGAATTCTAAGGGAAAGATCGAAATGTGGGAAGGAACTCCAATAATGACATCCTAAAGCTAATGGTGTTAAGACTAATAAAATGACAAAAGTCTTGCATTTGTTGTTTCATTGTAAATGTCTAAGTCTTACTTTATGTATCTGTGAGAATAGTGGCTTGAAAAAAAACCCCTGTAATCTAAAGAGGAAACACAGTGCCAGTTCCTTTCATTTTCTCAAGGGAGATATTGGGAAAATACTCTCATTGAAAGTATATCTGCAAAAGCTTTCCTATGCATTAAGAGAAAAGGAACATAAAAAGTATTAGCTATTTGACACTCATAAAGCAGATCGAATTACACTAGGCATTGCTGGGTACCTGGCGTTTACTACAGTCACTTGAGCTATTTTGATTTATGAGAGTTTAACCCTCAAGTAGGTTAGGTTTAACCAAACTGGCTACAAGTGCCCACTTAAGGATTCTTTCAGCAAACAAGAGGAAACATTCTTCACTTAAGAGTTCCTGCCACCAAGCCTCAGGCTTCACTAGGAATGACGCATTCATTTCCAGAGAGCTTGCCCCGGGTTTTCTCCACAGCTTCCCACAATTTACATCTCTAACAAAGAAACAAAGCACTGACAGATCACCTGGTCTGGCCGATTGCATAAAACGCACAGGCATGCAATCCCAACATCCCAGGGGTGTGGAGCTTCCATTCACCAGCACTGACCAGGAAGGGGAGTGTTCACTAGCAGATTATAGAAAACGTGACTTTGATGTGCCATCTCTTCAGTATTTACTGTGAGCCTTTGTACCTCAGTTTTCCTACCTCTGAAATGGAAATAATAACATCAACTATCTCATAAGATTGTTGGGAGGATTAAATGAATTAATTCAAGCATAGCATGTAAAACATGAGCTAGAATATGCTAAGCATGCAGTAAATTCAGCTCACACTATCAACCCTTTCCCCATTTGTTCCTATAGGGCACCCAAATTGGTACAGTAATGTCTGCTGACATGACTTCCTCCCCATCACAAGTCTCACAAACACTAGCTTGTTCCTCTTGTCTTATTCTCTCTCAATCCTACCCTTTTCTAGCTAAAATTAAGTTCTAACAAGATAACTGGACAGATGAATTTGTAAGCCACCTAATGTATTTTCTCTACAAAGGGAAAGGAATACTCTAATTCAAAGAAAATGCATGTCTCAGAAAGATTCCTGGCAAACACTTTAATAATGGACATTGTAGGCTAGCAGATAAATGTTTTTTGATCAAATACCCTTTCTCAAGTGCCTCGCAAACACTGTTTCACTAAACTAGGTCATCACTTTTTTTTGGGGGGGGACAGGGTCTCACTTGTCACCCCGGCTATAGTGGTGTGATCTCAGCTTACTGAAGCCCAGGCCTCCAGAGCTCAAGTGATCCTTCTGTCAGGCCTTCATTTGCAAGCCAGGACCCAGAAAGTCTAAAGTCCTGCCTGCCTCGTCTGATCACCCCCTACCCCCCAGCCTGCGTTCGCCATTATTCCTGATAGCTCAGCAGAGCTTCCCCCGAAAATAAGCTTCCCCTCACACTACCCTGCCATCTTAACTGTTATTATGATAATGTGAATACTCCTCACCCCACCCTGCCATTAACTACTCTTAAGCCTTACCCCACCCACCATTGTAACTGAATTTATGGCAATGTATACTCCTTGCCCCTGCCCCCACCAATGTAACTGATCTTACCACGTAACACCCCTGCCCTGTCCCCAAAATATTTGCTCCAACCTCTAAAACCAACTTCTATCCCACCGCCCTTTGCTAACACCCTTTTCGGCCTTAGCCCACCTGCACCCAGGTGGATAAACAGTCATGTTGCTCACATAAAGCCTGTCTGAGGGGTCTCTTCATTCAAAGCACGCGTTTTAACACCTTCCACTTCAGCCTACTAAGTAGCTGGGATTACAGGCACACACCACCACACCTGTCTCATAATTTTTATAATTTTTGTAGAGATGGGGTTTCACCATGTTGCCCCAGCTGGTTTCGAACTCCTCAGCACAAGTGATCCGCTTGCCTCGGCCTCCCAGAGCGCTGGGATTACTGGCGTGAGCCACTGCGCTCCCAGGCTCACCTAATTTCTTGATTTCTCTGCTTCCAATTTCAACTACCATCACAGGCAAATGGCATCTTGGGGTGAAAAACTTCCCTGAAATCTTTCTGGGTACATGTCTTCAATTTAGTCCACGGAGCATCAAACTGTAGCCAGAGAAACTGAATTCTAGTTCCAGAAACATCATTTATTCATTCAGATGCATTTGGATAAGTCACTTTACTTTTCTGAGCCTCAATTTTCTCATCTGAATCATGGAAACAGTAATATGTATTCACATTACTACAGCTTGAGAACCAAACCCAGCTCATCACATGATTTTGTAAACAGAGTTTTATTGCATCATAGTCGTGCCCATTTGTTTATGAACCGCCTCTGGCTGCTTTTGTTGCAGAGTTGGGACAGAGACCACGTGGCCCATGAAGTCAAACATCTCTACCTCGTCCTTTACAGAAAACTTTGCCCACGCCTGCTCCAGAAGACTGCTGAGAAACCAACAAGATAACTGACATGGAAGTGCTTTGTTAACTGCAAATAGTTACGTACAATGTCGATCTTTATTACTGCCTTTTAGATGTCTCCAAGCGGTTAGTGTCGCCCACCCCGTAGCTGCATTCTTCCCCACTAAGCAACCCGAAGCGCCTTGAGCCTGGTACCTATTAGGCCAATTTAAAAAATGTCTCTTGCTGGGTGGGGTATTTCTGGACTTGCTCCAGTTTCTCCTACTCATTTTTCTTTTAAATTTTAATTAAAGTATAGTATACTGGAAAGGTTATTATCTAGTTCTCAAGTAAAATCTCAGTTAATACAGCTAAGAACTGGGTTGGTTTTTTTTAAATAATAGCTCTGTAGTGAAGCGCTCTTGGCCAAGTGGAAACAGCAGGATCCAAAACCAGTTCAATCACTGAGTAACTGAACACTTGAGCGAATTATTTAACCTCTCTCAGCCTCGGCTTCCACATCTATAAAATGACAGCACAAATTGTATAGACCTTTGAGAGTTACTGTCAAAATTATAACAGTGTATCTGTAAGCAAGCTGACTTATGCCTGGCACACAGTAGGTCCTTAGACGAGGCTGCGGATGTGGCTTCCTGTTGGCATTGGTAGACACTTTTCCATCACACTCGTGCCCAGACGATTTTAAAATTTTGAGTCCATTTATTGGACATAAGTATCCTACCTTACATTTGTCCCTATTGAACTTCAACTTGCTTTTGATTTATTGAGGTCACTTTGACTTCTATTCCTGTCTTCTAAGGAGTTAGAATTGATGCTCTTCTGAATTTGTATTCTGTGAACTTCATTTCCAAAGGATGAAAGAACAAGAGAAAATACAGGTTAACTAGGGTCATAAGGCTACCTGTCTAAGGCAAAATTAAGTGTAGATTTGGCACAATTATTCAAAACCCAATACGACAAAATGATTTGGCTGTAACTGTCTAAGCCTTAAGAAACGAAATACATTTTCCTATCAATTTTTCACTTCACACTGCTAAAGCAGACCTAGCCAAAGGGGTAGAAAGACAAATGAGTGGTCAAAATTAACAGCATGCTTAGGGAACAAGGAACAGGAAATACGTGACTTTTCTCCCCGGCAAGCTCTCCCTGATTTTTAAATGCTTCTACCTTACCAAGGTTTGTTTTGAGAGTGTTTTTAACCTGAGATATTTTATCTGCTAAAACCTTATTTCTTCTGCTCCATTTTCTGCATTTTCCTCCAGCATATTTGATTCTTAGCATTTACAGCAAGCATCTAGCCCGAAGCTCGTTAAACTACCGAAAAATAAGATATAAGCACCTCATTAATTACCATCATCAAGTGAATTACTGTGCCTATCAATAAATATTAAAGTTGCACATTCCATCTCTAAAGAATGAACTTGCCGTGCACAGGTACTGGATGCCTTCCCACCTGAGACAGATCTCAATCACAGAAGACAAGGAAAGCCCTGGCGGCAAATTCTATTTTAATCCAAGGATTTGGGGAGGGACTTTCCTGCCAACTAAGGATTAGGTGGGTTTTTTTTTTCTTTAGTGCCTTGCGACTTTGAAAACCAGCTAAAAATGCATATCAAATTGTAAAACGCCTAAATCAGCATTGTGGGAATCATTTAAAATGTACTGACAAAGCTGCTCTTCTAGGTTATTAACTCAAAATGTTTAAGTAAAAAAAAATTAATTGCATAGAAATACACAAAAAAAATGTTTCTACCAAAGGCTTTTTCTTCAACTACAGTTTCTGATTTTCCAATAACACAATAATAATTATACTAGTTCATAATGATTGAGGCTATTATGTACAAGACACTGTATTGAGAAGTGTGGGTGCTCATCTGTTCACCGCCCCAACTCTGTGAAGTGTGTGCTATTATTATTTTACTCACCAAAAATGTGGGGCTTAAAGAGATTGAGCAACTTGCTACAGATCACAGGGCACGGTGGCTCAAGCCTGTAATCCCAGCACTTTGGGAGGCCGAGGCGGGTGGATCACGAGGTCAAGAGATCGAGACCATCCTGGTCAACATGGTGAAACCCCGTCTCCACTAAAAATACAAAACATTAGCTGGGCATGGTGGCATGTGCCTGTAATCCCAGCTACTCAGGAGGCTGAGGCAGGAGAATTGCCTGAACCCAGGAGGCGGAGGTTGCGGTGAGCTGAGATCACGCCATTGCACCCCAGCCTGGGCAACAAGAGTGAAACTCCGTCTCAAAAGTAAATAAATAAATAAAAAAAATCAGCTGCACACATCGGGAAAGAATATCAAACAATTCTAAGAATATGCTCCAAATGATACAAAACTGTAAACCTGTAAAAGGGCTTCTCGCAGTCTTAGGTTGCATTAATTGAAGAAGATGGCCCAGGGAAAAGGAAGTAATGACCTTGCCCAAATCCTTGGACCTTAGAATTCCTCCAGGGCTCTGTTTTCAGTATGATGAACACAGTTTACGTGGAATATGGATAAACCAGGGGGAACGTGGCCAAGAGGACAGGAGGGCTTGAGTCATGGTATCAGAGAGATGACTGCAGGAACTAGCAGTGGGAGCCTGGAAACAGAAGAGTATCAGGCTTTGTGAGAGACTGTAGATGGCGTGAAAACAAGGGCATTAGCTGGGTTCCAGCTTCCCCTTTTTCTCTTATTGTGCCACAATGTAGAGTGAGTTATTTAACCTCTTCACGTCTCAGTCTTCTCATCTCTGAGATGGAACTAATAATGGCACTCTACTTCATACAGTTCTTGAGGGAATTTAGATGAGATAATATAAATACAGCACTAACCACTGTACCCGGCATTCGAGATGCTCCTAGCCAATGCTAACCACTACTATTACAGTTGCTGTCATTGTCACTTTGGTGCTTCTTAGAACGGTGATTTCCAAAATCACTGCAGAAAACTGGTCTCCCAGGATTGACAGGGGGCATGCCAACAAAGACTTCATGGTTCCAAAGGTTTGGGAAATACCAACTCAGAGAAAGTTAAGCAAGATTTTTACTCTGTGCAGGTGGCTCTCCAAGAAGACATAAAAGTATATAACAATACTCAGCCATGTTTGGTTAGGATCATTTTTAAAGAACGTTCCCTGGAAGAAGTGTGTTCTATGAGCTTACATCATCATAAGCCATGTCCATCATCACCTGATGTTGATGAAGCACACCCCAGAGAATCTGCCCAGGGGTTTCGGGACACATAAGGGGAAAAGAATAGCTGAATGAGGTGAAATAGGGAGGCAGGCCACTGGGCAATTAGAAACGTGAAAATGTGCCTGGTTGGACACAGGGCATGAGCAAGCGGCTCAATTGTGGAAACTAGTGGAACAGTCCCCTGGTAAAAGCTTACTTTTAAAGTAAAATGGCCCAGATAAACCTGAGATTCATTAAATGAGACCTGGAAGTAAGGCTGCCCTATATAGACTCAGCCAAAGACGTATGAATGAAGAAAGAAATGAATGAACATTTTTATTCCAAAGTTATCCCCTTTCCCATAACACATATCATAAAAATCACACCGTTATTACCATTGATTACCATTATTGTTAAAATTATAAACAACATCCAAAAGAATGTCACCTGAGCCTTTCTTTTTCAAGTTGCCTGTATCACATAAATCAGGCTCTTTTGATTCCTACATTTTTATTTGTTGGCTTACCCTTCAGACCTCCTAAGTAACACCATCCCAAAACAAGTTCCAAATGTGAGAGATTCGACAGAATCCAGGACAGGCTTTGTGTAGACATGGATTTTCACATGCTTATTCAAAATATTTGCTGTCAATGGTACTTGGTTAAAGTGATTGTGACATACAGCATGGATAACTTTTTTATGTAAATGACATGCAAATGTATGCAATGTTATCTTTAATGCAGATGTAGCAGAAAGTATTAAGATATGCTGAGAGCCTAATTAGGTCCTACATCAAAAACTATATATAAACTTGACTCCAATGTCTCAAGAACACAAATTGAGTCTAGAAATCCCAGTTTGCAAGCTTAAAAAAAAGATGTACATATATATTTTAAATCACAGTTCTTTTTCTTCTCTCTTCTCTAAGACTGAACACTTGAAAGGATGATCTTGGACAGATATTTCAGCGTGGGGGAGGGGGTGTGGAGTGGGTGGGAAATGAACAAGTTTCTAACAAAAACCAGGAAGCAAGAAAAGAAAATTAGCCACAAGCCCCCCACCCAAAAAGGCAAAACAAGGCTGTCTGGTGCTTTCCATCTTCATATTAAAAATGATGACATGCCAGAAAGCATATTTTTGCATTTATTTCCATTTCTAACCTTCCTGGAGACAAACACATGTGCATTCCTTCCTAATTGCTGTTACAGTAAAACCTTATGAATTCCAGTTACACTAATTCTCCATGTTGATCCTTCAGACAGGAGTGAGCGGAAGTTTATCTTTATTTAAGGAGGGAAAGGGTTGACAAAACAAATAAATATCATAAAAAGCACTGCAGCATACCTGCTCAACCTACATGATGGTACAAGCTCTCCTTAAGCACTTAGACGCATTGTTCATATAGAAAACTATTCAACTGTCTTTCCTATTTATTACAATAGATCCTCCAAAAGAACTCTCCTGTGTGATACTTCGTTAGTCCCTTCTGTTTTACTATACATAGCAGAAGAGTGATAAAACTGAACATCTTCATAATTATCCATAATCCAGGCTCCTTACTAAGTCAGAGGATCCTTGCCTTCTGATTCCTCAGCAAAGTGTAGTAGGCTTAGAGTGGCAACTACCTGGGGCCTCTCGTGGCTCTAGCTGTGACTTGCTCTGTGTCCTGCGACAGTTCAGTCACTTCTTTCCTGCTAGTTTATGGAGTTTTTCTTTCCTCATTAACATTCTAAAATTGCTTTGGGAATCAAAATAGGGAAAAAAGGATGCAGAAACAATCAGAAAAATACGGAAAGTACTTGATAGATGTAAGGTGTCACTGGTCTATAAATTGTGATGGTGTGTGGGAGTGTATGTGTAGTGTGTAGCACAGTAAAATACTCCGCATGCACACACACATATATATATTTGGATACATAAATATTTACATGTGCATATATATCTGCTTGCATGTATATACTGAGTATGCAGGTATATGCTACATGCATGTATATACTGTATGAGCTCATCTCAAACATGTGCATAGGTACTCATGGATAAGTACAGATGTATATATGAATACACTGACCTCAGAGTAATCATACATATAACACATATGATTATATATGTATATATACACACATATATGGACACACACACATCCTCATAAATGGTAAGGATGTATATCTCTATCTGTGCTAAGGCACACATTAAATGTACTTGTATCTGAGCTAATTAACCTGTGCACCTTGCCACAGAGAGTAGCTGAAATGGCCCAAGACAAAATCTAGACCTATGTATCCAGGCTGAAGGGCTTAAAGCAAACAGAGCTCATCCAGCTCTATCCCCTCTGAGTTTTCTTCCATCTTATCTAATACACCCTCTGAAAAGAAGGATCTTTTTTAGTTCTGCTAAGATCCCCAAATGCTCTTAACATCTCCAAAGCTCTCTAATACAAAAGGACCCAGTAGCTGCAAGGCACAAGAATTGCACTGGCTTCACAGCACCACAGAACATGCCCAGCGGAATACATTACACACCGCTCCACGCAGCTTCTCTGAAATTGATATTGCTGGCATCACTCGCCCCAAATTTCTAACATTGTCATGATAACCCCATTTGTTCTCAGGCGCTGCTTCCCACATTTTAAAGTAACAGAATTTTCCCCATGTCTGTCCTTCATCATGCCCTTTCTCTAAAGAAAAAAAAAAAAAAGTCTTCCCCTGGGTTCTTCCTCCATTTTGTGTAGTCATTCCTGGGGTTGTTAGTCAATTATCAAGTACATAGCAAACATTATCTCCTATTAATATACAGTCTGTGTGATTTTAACCAGGCTCGCATCCTAAGCTGAGCACAATGGAAGGTTTTGTTTTAGTGCCAAATAATTTGGTTCAGAGGATAATCAGAGGTGCTCAGAAGAGGTGGGGGTTGTTCTGGGCTGGAAAAGTTAGGGAACGGGGGAGACTGAGCAATTCTTCCATCCTGCCCCACTCTGACTGTTTCTAGCACTCCTCTCAAAGGAGGAAAGCATTCAGCTACTATCTGTACTTATCCATGAGTACCGTACCTTCATGCACCTTGCTTCTCCTCTGCGCCTCTCTCCCAGGGACTATCTACCCTCCTGATGGGGTTCCTGATGGTGGCCTGACCACCTCTCCAACAGCTGGTCACTGACTGGGCCTGCCTGCACCCCTCTCTTCACCTCTAAAGTACAGCATGCTCCCCCTTTCTTTGCCGCTTCTCACAAAGCTTCTTCTGATTTCTACTCTGACGCCAACTTTCTGTCCTCTGACCTCTTGTCTTCTCTGTCTATATCCTTCACTACCACCCCTCGGCATTAACCACTGACGGAATCACTAACGTCTCAGAGGCTCCAGATGCACGTTTGCAAGTGTCTGCTGGACATCACCGCAGAATGTCCCTTTGTAGAGTATCAATGAAACCAGCTCTGAATGCTGCATCTTCCTTCTAGATCCTAATGGGGCTGCCACTGTCAGAATTTTGCAAGTCTGAAATGCTTCATACATGCGTTTTTGTTCCCTTCTCTTTAGGACTCCACATTAAGTCTGCATCCCAGTATCACCTCCACATACCTTCCCACCTGTGTCACTTACATTCCAAGTTCAGACCATCCCACCTGCAGCCCAGGATGAAAGCGCTCTCTGCCCCAGAAGTAGCTAGCGTCTTACAATGGAAAGAATGCACACTGGGTAAACAAGAGCCAAGATTCTAGTTCAGAACCACAGCTTTTTCACAAATAGACTTTGGGCAGTGACTCAGTACTTCTCAGGCCCAACATTTACATCTCCAAAATGTGAATGAGGCTCTTTTCTTATTGCTTATTGAAGATAATAATGTCTGGCTACTGTTATCACCACGAAGGCCTTCCTCCTCCAATCCAGATGCTTCCAGAACATTCACCCTCAGAGAGACTGATCAAGGAATATCAACAAAAGGCCCTTCACATCTTTATTTTGAAAAGTTTCCCAGGCAATCCTGGTGCACAATTAGATTTTGCAGTCTCTGCTCTAATCCATCATTGAACTTGAAGCTGGAATTCCCTTCCTAAAGCATCACTCAAATCACATTATTCCCAAACTGAGAAACCTTCCAGGGCTCCATATAATTTCGTGAGGACATTTTAGGCCCCTCACCTATCTTCTCCTCTTCCCAAATAGTAACAGACCCTTGTGCTAAATCAGCGTATTTCTTGCTGCCTCTCAGTTATGAAGAATTCAGTTGTATCAGAAACTCAACTGACAGAGGCCTAAACAACTAGGCATTAATTTTTTTCCACATAACATGACTTTTGGGGTCAGATGGCTTTGTGCTTTGCTTCACTGGTTGTACAAGGTCAGGGATCCGGGCCACCATTGGTAATTCTCTTGGTCCTCCCCTCAAGGAGGGGAGATGACAGCAGCAGCTGCGGCAAGCACCAAGTCCACACCTGTGTTCCAAGGCTGGGGGCATGGGGGGGGACCTGCACAGAGACGTCCTCCTCAAGGCCCCCTCTCTGGTCTATTGGCCATAATGGGTCACATGGCTACAAGAGAGGCTGGAAAAGTGACTGTGATGTTTCAGCCTCTATAGTGGGAGACTAGAGTGGGAGAAGGGAGGCTCTGTTAATGACCGTCAGTAACCAATTGTTAGAAACCCCTAAATACACCCTCAATATCACTGCCTAAAATTAGAATGGTCCTTCTTTTCCAAACCTGTGTCTATTTAAATAATTACAGCTAACTTTCAGTAAGTGCTTGCTATGTCAGGCGGTACTTCGAATGGTTTATGGGTATCAATTCTTTTTTTTTTTTTTTTTTTTTTTTTGAGATGGAGTTTCACTCTTATTGCCCAGGCTGGAGTGCAATGGCGCAATCTCGGCTCACTGCAACCTCCGCCTGATGGGTTCAAGTGATTCTCCTGCATTAGCCTCCCGGGTAGCTGGGATAATAGGCATGCACCACCTTGCCCAGCTAATTTTGGTATTTTTAGTAGAGGCGGGGTTCCTCTATTTTAGCCAGGCTGGTCTCGAACTCCCGACCTCAGGTGATCCACCCACCTTGGCCTCCCAAACTGCTGGGATTACAGGTGTAAGCCACTGTGCCTGGCTATGGGTATCAATTCTTAATATTTACAATAACTCTGAGCCAAGAGGATTATTCTAGCAATCTTACAGGTGAGGACACTGAGGCTGAGAGAGGTTCAAACACAGACAACCTGACCCTGGATCACACACTCCTAGACAACCTGACCCTGGATCACACACTCCTAGCCACAGCACAACACTGCCTCTCAAGGAACAGCTCAAGCACAACCTTCTCCATAAAGACTATCTTGTATGCAATCCTCCGAACAAATGTACCCTTTTCTTCCTTAAAATCCTCTGACATACTTCTCCTATGGTGAGGGCAATGATGTCATCCAAAGTAGGGCATGTCTGAGATGAACGGAAGCACTATTAATAATTACAACAGGAAAACATAATGTCTTATGCAAACCAGGATGTACGAGCATCCTACCTGTGGTTCTAGCCTCTGGCAAAGCGCTTGTGTACACATCACATTTCTTCTTATTGGTGCAGCGGGATTTTGAGGGCGGGCACTATGAATGAATGGTATATCACTTGGTGGGCTTCATATGGTGGTCTGCTCAGAGTAAGTGCCCTTGGTCAGTTAACTATGTGCTGACCTGAGGGAGCCTTGAAAGGCTGATAGGATGTACTTACACAGGGGACTACAGGGTGGCATCTGTAAAGACTGAGAAAGGTGAAGGCGCTAAATTAAATTGCCCATATTCGAATGCTAGGTCAACCATTTGCAGGCTCTAGGATTTGGGACCTCTTACTTCACAACTTTGTTGCCTTAGCTCTCCTGTCTATAAACTCATGATAACAAAATAAATTTCCCAATAGGCTGTTTGGGACCACTGAGTGAGCTAATGCATGTGAAATGCTTGACATAGAAAGACTCCAGATTTAGGCAGCTATTAATTAACACACACATGTTCATTAATCTGTGGGAACAAATGTATATAAGTAGAAAGGGGCATGGCAAGTGTGTCACACGCTAAGGTATTGCGGGAAGGTAAGTTTGGACTGCATTTGCGGCTGCAGGACTTGACCTGATAGGCACTATCTTTTTCCCAGTGCTGTCAAGAACAGAGCTCAAATTTCACAGTGCCGTTTTTGTTTTCATGCCGGGATTTTCAACGGTGCCCACACAGACACACATCCTGTTGATGTAAAATCTGCTATAGACTGGGACGGGGTCATACTCAGAGCTCTCCCGTGATAAATAAGACTCCATTCTATACTTTTGTGCTTTGTTATTTCCAAACTGGGTAAAAATGTGACCCCTAGATAAGCTGAGGCAAAGATTGTACAGATCTAAGTGAAATGGTTAACTGAGAGTTAACTGGTTAATCTATTCTAAACCAGATTTGTGGTTTTGCTGTCTAGAGGTAGAAGAAAATGGTAGGTTGAACATAAACCCAAGTCTGCATCTTGTCTTTGGCTCTTCATGTAAGAGATGCAGGGAGGCAGCAGTATTCCCAGTGGTAACCACTGTTTAAGAACTGACAGGTGCAGTGGCTCACGCCTGTAATCCCAGCACGTTGGGAGGCCAAGGTGGGCGGATCACTTGAGGTCAGGAGTTTGTGACCAGCCTGGCCAACAAGGTGAAACCCTGTCTCTATTAAAAATACAAAAAAAAAGTTAGCTGGGAGTAGTGGCGGGCACCTGTAATCCCAGCTACTCAGGAGGCTGAGGCAGAAGAATCCCTTGAACCCGGGAGATGGAGGTTGCAGTGAGCCAAGATCTCGCCACTGCATTCTGGCCTGGGTGACAGAGCAAAATTCTATCTCAAAAAAAAAAAAAGAAAAAAGGAAGTGACAAAACCTGTATTTGTCTGTTTTCACATTGCTGATAAAGACAAACCCCAGACTGGGAAGAGAAAGAGGTTTAATTGGACTTACAGTTCCACATGGCTAGGGAGGCCTCAGAATCATGGCAGGAGGTGAAAGGCACGTTTTGCATGGTGGCAACAAGAGAAAATGAGGAAGATGCCAAAGCAAAACCCCCGATAAACCCATCAGATCTCGTCAGCCTTATTCACTATCACAACAATGGTATGGAGGAACCAGCCCCCATGATTCAAATGATCTCCCACTGGGTCCCTCCCACAACACATGGGAATTATGGGAGTACAGTTCACGATGAGATTTGGGTGGGGACACAGAGCCAAACCATATGACTCAGCTTCTGCAGGGATATGGAAAGGTGGGCAATCTCAGTATCAGTTAGAAATCTTTAAGACAGCAAACCTGTTGCTAATGTTTCTGCAGTGTTCCAGGTAAGAGCTTCAGCTATTTTTGTCTAACCATATTTGGGTTTCCTTTTATGTGGGTAGAAACTAAAACAAACAAATGAACTGGCTATGAAAGATGCACCTTTATTCATTGTGATCTCAACCCCAACTTCTTCCTTTTCATTATTTTACATGGGATGAGAGGCCTTATCACACTGTCTTCATCAGTAGATAACTCCCACTAACTCAAGAACAAGAAGTATCCAATTGGTATACACTGATATATAAAACCACGGCATTCTCCTACTTACCTTGATCAACCTCAATTTAGAATGCCCAGTTACTGCTCTGGGGACGCATTAAACTGGTCTCTAAAGAGTCTAAGGAAAAAAAAAAGCGTGAACCGATGTTGGGAGCTGATTACAAGCCCAACACTGTATAAGGGTCACGGCATACTTCTGTTCATTTAATATGCTCAACTCCAAGAAAGACAGTAGTAATTATGCCTGTTGGTTTTCACCACAAAATCCACCCTAAGGACACCAGCATAACAGGGGAATAAGTCAAACTGGGGTGGAAATTAGTTGGTATTTTTAAAAAATTATACAAGTAGCATTCTTCCTAGGAAAAAGTAGAACGTTCTTGGATCTCTCTGTCTCTCTGTCTTTTTTTTTTTTCTTGAGACAGAGTCTTTTCTGTCACCAAGTGCCCATGCTAGAGTGCAATGGCTCAATCATAGTTCAGTCAAGTTTTGACTTCCTGGGCTCAGATGATCTTATCACCTCAGTCTCCCAAGTAGCTGCGACTACAGGTGCACGCTACCATGCCAAGGCTTTGTTTTTTTTTTTTTTGAGACCAAGTCTCTCTCTGTCACCCAGGCTGGAGGGCAGTGGTGCTGCGATCTCAGCTCATTGCAACCTCCACCTCCCATGTTCAAGCAATTCTTCTGCCTCAGCCTCCCAAGTAGCTGGGACCACAGGCATGTGGTCACCACCACAACTGGGGCCTGGGAACGGGTACCACAGCCCTTGAAGGGATTTCACCATGCCCAACTTTGTATTTTTTGTAGAGACAGGGTTTCACCATGTTGGCCAGGCTGGTCTTGAACTCCTGACATCACAAGACCTGCCCACCTCAACCTCCAAAGTGCTGTGATTACAGGCATGAGCCACTGCACCCAGCCCCAGCTACTTTTTTTGTATTTTTTGTAGAGACGGAAGTCTCCCAATGTTGCCCAGGCTGGTCTTGAACTCTTAAGCTCAAGCAATCTGCCTGCCTCAGCCTTCCAAAGTGCTGGGATTAAAACCGTGAGCCACCGCACCTAACTGGAAATTTGTTAGATCTCTTTCCGCACTTGATGTTAGCCAACAGACCAAGAAGCAATTTTATATCTCCCAGCTTACTTTTTGTTTGTTTTGCTTTGGTTTTTGTATTTCATGGTTGGGGTCAAGGCAAAAGTGCCCCCAAGGTTTTTGGTGTTTAAGGTCTCCAAAGTTTTAGGCCCAGATCACACATCTAATGAATCAAGCAGAAACCCACCCATGCCTCCGTGACCCAAAGGTCCTTCCTGTATAAAATGATGAGCCCAAGTCAAGCTCCAGATGCCCTGGAAAGTTCTAGCCATTCTTATGACATAGCGCTGTACACTAGGACATGACTTAATTTCTCCAAAGGCTTCTAAAATCCTAAGACATGTCTCTGTACATGCCTGAGGCTGGTATCGCAAAGCCTTGTGAAAAAGCCTCTCCTGAGAGAGCTTTCAGCCCCAGACAGCTGCTCAATCCCTTCAAGGGCTGTGGTCCCCGTTCCCAGGCCCCAGCTGTGCTTTAGTGACATTATTCAGGCTCATCTCCTCCGAAGCAGCGGGGCAAACCCTCTTCTTTTCTGGGAGCTGTTGTCCTTGAGTTATTACCTCACACCCTCAGAACTTTTTCCAGTTTCTAGAGATGAAAATGCGGCTCAGATAGTCTTTGTGACCAAGGATAGAAGAGGACATAAGGGTGAATACAGGACACCTTGTGGACTGAGGACATAAATTTGTACAAGGTCCCTGGGCTGATGATTTGAATACAAAAGAGCCACGGGACATGGTTCTGAGTTTAAAAGTGGGAGAAATCTGGTCCAGTGTAACTCAAGCTTATTAAGGTGAAAAAAAATTAAATGAGCAGATGAAGAAAAAGTTTGGAAAGAAAAATGAATCCTCCTCGCTACCTCTTACCAAATGAGTGTTGGCAACGCAGGTTGGAGTTGCCTTTGTGCACATAACTTGCCATGCCTGCATTCTTTCAGGACCTCCAGTAATGTTCCTAGCCGTGTATTTGAATTAACCAGACCCAGAGGATAAAACTTTCAAATTAAACACATTCCTAAAGGATTTCAGGCTCATTGTGTATGCACCAAGGAAACATAACATCCTAAAAATAATACATACGCAGAGAGAAGCACATTTTCCACGAACATTAAAGTGGAATATGAATTATGACCCAGCTCATGGGAATAGACATCTGATTACATGCAAAATGGAGCTTTTGTAAATAACATCCGTCTTTGTGAGCTACCACAATTATTATCAACCATTTAATTCTATTCCCTAGCAACTCATCCATCATTGTTAAAACTGTCCACTTTTGTTTTTTCCCTTCTGATGTATGAAGCCCCACATTTTATAAAGTTCACCGTTAAAGCTATGTAGATTACCAACCCAGCAGCGAACGAGTTCACGAGATGATTAGATTCACCAAAGCATATGCTGCATTGTATATCTGCTATTTTGGGATGTATTTTGCTAGTGAATTGCTAGAAGCAGCAAAATTACAATGGTAGCCATTCTGCTCACTTTTTATACAAAGGATCATGAAAATGTGTTTAAACTTTTGGTATTTGTGTACTTAAGTGCAAAGTAACTCTCAAGGAGATCAAGTATCCTTCTTTCTGTCTCCCTGGCCTACAATCTTTGACATTATTCTATGAAATATCATTCATAATTCCAGTTGGTCTATGTCATATACAATATGCTCACCTCATAAGTAGTAAAATAAGCCACTTGGTGCCTTCACCAATTCTATTTCAACAGACATGATTATCAATAGAACTAAACTTTTATTGATAGAAGTTTAAACAGGAATAGACAAAGGATGCCTCCAAATGCATCCTTTGCCTACTTCTATTTAAAACTCAAAAAACAGACACAAAAATTCCTATGGCTAATGATCTTTTGTTCTGGGAGAAGTTGCTAGGTGGCACCTCTGAACAACGCCTTTAACACTTTATGGGAGACCTGACCTCATAAAATGTGTTGTATTTTCTTTCCCTTGAAATTCCATTTCAGTCAGAGGTGAGGATTTTCACTGGCTCCCAGAAACCTTTGAGTTTCAACTGTATCAGGAGTAAGCTTAGAAACCCTTCTGGCCTGCAAAAAAATAAAAGTCAAATTTCCCCATGCAGCTTCAACAGCATTTATCATTCTAAGTGAGCTGTATTTGGCTGAATTATAAAAGCCTGTTTGTTTATGTCTCTTCTAATGGAATATGAGCCCAGTGTGGGCGAGGGTCCATTACTATCCTATTCATTTGTATGCGCCAATAGTATTAGTAGAATTGGTATTCACTGAAAAGAAGAGAAAACTATTTAAGGTGGGAATGCAAGTTTTTACTTCTAGTAAACATTTTAACATTTTAGTACCCCATTTCTTTTTAGTCTTAGCCTGAAAACATATGAACTGGGAGGGCAAGCCATAACTTTCTCCTGGAGCCATTCATTTGTCCATCAACACAGAAGAATTAGAAGAAATGAAAGGGCAGAGGGGGCTTATGTTATTTTCAGCACCTACTTGGTGTCAGACATTGGCTTGGGGTTTTGCTTGTGTCATTTGATCCACAACCACACCACCGAGATTGACTGAATTATCCCCGTCTTTAAAATTAGGAAGCTGGGACTCGGGGAAAGTAAAGAACATGCTCAACTAATAAACAGTGGAATCCAGATCCATCTAGCTCCCAAGCATGGGCCACATCCTCTGCTCTGTTACGACAACCAGGCTTTTACTCAGGCAGCATCACTGACTTTCCTAATTCTCTACTTTAAATCTTCCAATTAAAAGGAGAGCCTAGATCTGCCAAAACAGAGAGACCGTACCTAAAACTATGGTGGTTAACGTGATTTGAGGTTAGAAAAAACTATGGGCAAATTACTTTTTCTCTCAAAGTCTCAGTTGATTAATCTGAGAAATGGTAACAATGTCTATCTCCCAAGGTGACTAGGAGAAATAAATGACCTTACAAACCCATATGCCAGAGCGCTGTGAGTACCTAACTCATAGTCATTTTTCCAGGAAGGGTAGCTACTGCCATGACAGCTAATCACTTGTTCAAACAAAAATATTTCTATCATTAATTATTTCCTATACTTTAACGACAAAGAGAAAGCTTGTTTAAAAGTTTTTTTCCTCCCAAATACTGACATAAGCTTGCCCTGGGAATCCCATTCCTCTTCACATCTGACAGTAACCCGGAATTTACAGCTCTGTGACCGGCTCACAATGTATTCACATCAGGGCGCTGCTCTGCTTTTGCCCATCATAGTTACTTCTACATGTTTGCAACTTAATTCCAATAAATATATAAAATAAACGCTGAATTCTATTAGAAGTACAAAAGGGTAGAGGGATGCTGGGGGCAAGAGGAGGAGTTGAGTGGTTTATGGAGAGCCCTTCCTATCCAACAGAGCCCATGCCAAGGAAATTCATACAAACGGTCTAGATAAGCAGGCCACCAGAAACAATCTGGTTTTGATGAACTAAATTAGGATTCACTCATTCTACAAATATCTAATGAGCTCCGACTATGTGTGGGGCCCTTTGTTAGGTGTTAGAATACCGCATGAGTCAAAGCAGATATGGGCCCTGCCTCCTCTAGTTTACAGTCTGTTAGAGAAGACCAGCATTACATTAGGCCAAGAATCAAGCAAACAAAAGTAGAACTGCAACCATGAAAAATGCTAGCAAGGTGAGAGAGAGAGACAGGGCAGTAAAATCCTGTCAAGCAGGATCTAGCCTAATCATGCAGGTCAGGGAAGTTGACCGAGGAAGTGATGCTGAATTCGGTATTTGAAGGCTGGCCCACATGTCTATGAACTGATGAATGGGGAAATAAAATATGGTTTATCCATACAATGAACTATATTTCACCATAAAAACAAATGAAGTACTGATTCATGCTAAAATGTGGAGGAACCTCAAAAACATTATGTTAAGGGAAAGATGCCACAAACTGAAAGCCACCGTATTGTATGATTCCACTTACATAAAATGTCCAGGACAGGAGGGATGGTGGTGGTAAGGGTGGTGGTTGGCTGAAGAGTGACTGCTGCTGGGTATGATGGGGAGTGAGTGCTACAGGATACAGGTTTCTTTCTGGGGTGATGAACATATTCTGAAGTAAGACAATGGTGATAGTCTGAAGTCAGATAGCGGTGATGGTTACATACCTCTGTGAATATATTAAAAATACTGAAATATACACTCTAAATAAGTGACTGATGAGGTCTGTGAATTTTAAAAAAAAAAATCTAAACACCAACCCAAACCAGACGGTCTGTGAATTATATCTCAATAAAGCTATGTGAAAATACTGCAAGGCTAGGGAAATGACAAGCTGAGGAGCAAAGCACCTATGGTTGGAGGACGCATGATGAGCACCATTGGAGACACCAAAAAAAAAAATAATAATAA
This sequence comes from Sapajus apella, assembly GCF_009761245.1. Taxonomy (NCBI): domain Eukaryota; kingdom Metazoa; phylum Chordata; class Mammalia; order Primates; family Cebidae; genus Sapajus; species Sapajus apella. The sequence continues at coordinate 4,416,919 of NW_022436977.1, read as the reverse complement.
TAAAAAAAGGCCAGGGAGTATCAGGTCTGAGACGAGACTGAGGGTTAGGGCGGGAGGGAGGAGCAAATCCACACAGGGCCCTGCCAGCCATGTTGGTGTTCCATTTATCCTAAATGCAATGGGTGGCATTGGAAGTCTTTAAGCAGGCAAGAGATGGAGGGAGGAGGAAAGGACACAATCGTATTTACATTGTGAGAAGATCATTCTGGCTAAACTAAGGAGTACAGTCGGGAGGGGGTTGGAAAGCTTACGTGTAGATCAGGTGAGAGGCTGCACAGGTCGAGGTATCATGGACGGGCAGAAGTGCAGAGATTAGAAAGATGTGTAGGAGGTTAAATCATCAGGACAAGGTGACAGACTAGATCTCAGAGTAAAGAAGAGGAAATAATTCTTGTTTTCACGTTTTATAACAAGATGGGTGGTGGCGGCGCCCATGGGATACAGGACACTGTACGAGGCCCAAGTTGTCAGAGGGAGAGAATGAGTCTGGTTTGGGACGTGGACTCCAAGCCTTTGGCATCCAAAAGGGTATATGAGGAAGACACTGTGTGCGATGACACCAGAGTTCACTGGAGAGGCCTGGGCTTGAGATGGAGATTTGTGGCTCACCTAAAGACAGACAAGTGGAGGCATGAGTACACATGGCCTGCCCCAGTGAGAAGACAGGAAGGTCTGAAATTGAGCTCTGAGGAGCCCTGACACTTCAGAGCCTGAAATTCCTGAAACTGTATAACTGGAATCTCATAAGACAAACCCAAAGTGATGGTCATTCTGTGAAGTAACTGGCCTAGAGTCATCATATGTGTTAAGGTCATGGAAGTCAAGGGAACGCTGAGGAACGGTTCCACATTAAAGGAAACTAAATAGACCTGACAACTAGATGTAATAGGTGATTCTGAACCGGTACCTTTCGCTGTAAAGGACATGATTGAGACAATGGGTGAACTTTGAACAAGGTCAAAGGATTTGAAGGTTATAATGTATCAGTGCTAATTTGCTGATTTTGATGGTTGTATTATGTATATGCAGGAGATTATTCTTGTATATGGGGATTACACACTAAAGTGTTCTAGGTAATGGGGCCTGAGGTTGGCAACTTATTTTCAGATGACTGAGAAGAAAATTAAGTTTATCTGTACTAGTCTTGTTTCTTTACTGTATGCCAGTAGGCATGACCCATGTGACAGGGAGATTGTTTTTTGAAGAGAAGGAATGATCCATGGTGCACAGGTCCTGAGAAGGAAAAGCTGAAGCAAAGGAAGTTTGAGAAGAAGCTTAAAATCTTTTTTTTTTTTTTTGACACAGTTTCGCTCTTGTTGCCCAGGCTGGAATGTAATGGCGTGACCTTGGCACACTGCAACCTCCGTCTCCCAGGTTCAAAATCGTTGTCGTGTTGTGTGGGAAAATGAGTCACTAAGAGAATTAGAAGATTGCCAAGCATATGTGGGGCCCATAACAGGATGGTGATAATGAACAAAGCTATGCCATGACTTTTAAGCACATTCAATAACTTAGAAAACGTAGCATTTAAAACAGATTTTTAAGGTTGCATGTATATCTAACTTAGCAAGTTTATTTCTTATGACAGATATCTCTTCCCCATTAATTTTGAAAAAAAATGAACGATTGTGAAGGATGTTAGAAAAATATAGTTTAAAACTCACAAAACTATCAAACTTAGTTTATGTATATGTATATGTGTATATATATAAATATGCACATGTACACATATACATAAAATACATATTTATTTTAATAAAAAAACATAGGTTATTTAAAATATCATTATCCAAGTACTTCAAGACCAAAACAGTTGGCATGATAACTGTTTAACTGAATGTATTTACAAATTGTCAGCCTCTTGACAAGATTTGAACAGTGGAAACAGGTAAGATAAACAACCGCATAAAAATATCAAGTCCAAAAATATTATTAGCTAGCGGAAACTCAATTATGATGTAAAGAAAAATTACTTTTGAATACCAAATTCAGTGAAACAATGGGAAACTTATCAAAGTGTAATTTATATAATTTTTTCTTTTCAGATCTCTAGGTGAGGCATGCCTTTATTTTACACGTCTTCATCTGGGATCTCGATTGCTCATAAGAGACGATGCCTCCAGTTTATTTATTTGCATCATTTCTTTTCTGGCATACACCAAATGGTAACACTCGTGATCTGGTTTTCCCGAGATGCATATTTAAACTGGGACTTGACTTAGCTCAGCAAGCAACTAACTTCCTGGAATACTGTCACTGAAGTTTTGTATTATGTGGTTGTGTGTATGTTCTAGACATACACGTATGAAGCAGTTAAAGTTCTTTTTGGCAAATTGGTGGTTGAGGGAGGATAGGGTTAGAACTATATCTACTGACTTTTAGGGGTGTGCCTGATGTACTGTTCAGTGGAAAAATATGCATACTATGATTCTACTTCCATACCAAAAAGAGAGAGAAACTCCCTATAAATGTGTATCCATGCAGATGTACATCTGTATTAGCAAAGAGAAAAAGATGGAAAGACAAATCTGCTATTACTTGTTCCATCAGGATGGGCAAATTGAGAGGATGACAACAGAACCACAGGAATGGTTACATACTCTTCTTAAGCAAAAGAATATATATATAGATGTTCATGTGTAATATATAAAAGTCTTCATCATTTTGTTCTCAATATCACTTCGCTTCTGAAGAGTTGGAAGATATTTGTTCCTCCTACTTACTCTGCCAAGGATGATCATTTTATCACTGATTACCTGTTAAGGTTTGTCTTTAAAACTGTCTTTTTGTGTCACAAGGGAAGTACACTATGAAAGGGACATACTGCACGTAAAGTGTATGTCAAATTCAGCACATGCTCTATCCATGAAGAATACTTCAGTTAATTGACTGGCTAGCATAATTACACGCAGAGTACTAGAAATTATGCAAGAATACAAAGAAAACCCTTCCAGGTAGCTTCTATCACATTTAACCAATTGTAGTTACCATTTTTACAGATCCCTTAAAAAGCTATAAAATGTGACCCAAATGTCATTTAAAGCCAGAAGTGTTGAACTGAAGAAGAACTGTGCATCTCCCCACTACAAAAATCAAGTAGAATCCTGTAAATAAAGACAGTGCCCTCCTGGGCATGAGACTGAGTCTGTGTGAGATTTGGCTAACCTCACAACTTTGAAAGTGAATTACAGAAGAGAAAAAATTAAAAGTTGGTTTCCAATAAAACTACAAGCCCCTAAAAGGTAAAAACCAAGAATTCTATATTTCATCAACAGAGTAGACCAAAACTGCCCACTTCACCTTTTCACACGACAACTATATGGAGTGTAATCACACACCCAGGTTGGACCAAGGGTAGGTATTAGAAACATTTTATATTCACAGCTAAAGTCATTTTGAAAACAATGAAAAGAGGCCAAAGGTAATTTTGACAAATGCTTAGGAGTTTTTTAACAGCCCAGGCATCTACCTATTTCTGCCCTAGCTTCACTAAGAATTATCTTCAAACAAGATCATAAACTAGAAAAAGTAGTTTTCATTTATGGATCAAAGAGCAGCACGAGGGATCCTTCTGCATAAGGCCACAACAGCAATTATGGACAATAATAAAATAAGGGATCCTTTCTTATTATCTATGTCTATATAAATATTATATCTGTATACATTTATAATATGATACTAGCTATAATTTATCGACTGCCTACCATGTGTCAGGCACTTTGCCAGGTGCTTTAAGTACTTTATGATACTTATTCCTCAAACAACTGTGCAAGGTAGGCATTGTCCCTCCTGTTTTACAGATTCAGATCTGCAATTTGCTCCAAGTCACCCAGCTCTTCAAACCAAAGGCCATCACGCTATCAGATTATAAAAGTCCAGCTCTCTTGGCTATACCCCAAGGAGTTTGTGCATGTCGATCACTGAGCTTGGAATGAATTTATGCTCCAGTCTACAGCTACAAAACAAACAGGCGAGGCAAAGTGGGTCTTCCATGAGGCAGAGCTGCCTCAGGCAATGGGGAGAGAGTAGTGCTGAGTTTTCCTTTGGTCCACCTGTTCCTTCTGTTCTCAGGTTGTTCAGAGAGGACTAATTCTTCCCAACAATGCTTGCAGTTCAGCCCTCACTTGCAAGCAGAACTCAAAAGCTCCCAATTTATAGCTTTATTCTGAAAAAAACCAGTTATGGTCTCAGTGGGACCCTTCCAAGTTGTAAGACCTCCTGCCATTTTCTTTCTCCAAATCCATCGCCAACCCAGTGAGACAGAGAGGGTGATTCATTCTTTATCTCCAAATTGACCTAGATAGGAGCTCCATATAAACAAGACACTCAAGCCTACAGCTTCTATTAACTTAATAGTGAGTCTTATTCAAGTATTATTTGCTTGCTATGGTGTCCAATTTGGTTGCCACCAAAGCACATGGCTCTTGCATACATGAAACGTGGCCATTCTGAATAGAGATGTGCTGTAAGTGCAACATATACACCAGATTTTCGAGACTTAGTATGAAAAAAGGGATGTAAACTATCGTATCAACAAGCCAGGCAGTCCCAACTACTTGGGAGGCTGAGGCAGTAAGATCCCTTGAGCCCAGAACTTTGAGACAAGCCTGGGCAGCATAGTAAGAAAAAAAAAAAAAAATCTTATTAACAATTGTTTTATATTGGTTACAAGCTAAAATTAAAATATTTTGGATATATTAGGTTAAATAAACTGCATTATTAAAGTTAATTTCATCTGTTTCTTTTTATTCTTTTTAAGGTAGTTACTAGACATTTTAAAATTAGGTATGCCACTTGCATTAGAGTTCTACTGGACAGTACTGGTCTAGAATGAAAGCTTGCCAAAGCTATTTAAAGACCGTTACAGTTCTGTATCATACACAGGTCCTTTTTATTTCTAGAAGGAAGAAATGTGTTAAAATTGCAGCTACAGAAAATCCTTGATGGACTGAAACTAAGGGGGGAAAAGAAGGAAGCAGGTGGGTTTGAAAGAAGGGAAAAAAAGGAGTATCCAGTATTTTCTTTTAAAAATGTGATTCTTGATTTGTTTGGTGGCACAAAGTGATTTTCTTATGTTTCTCAGGCTGCTTGACTTGAGTCAAATAATCTATATAGAGGCTATTCCTGGATCTTAGTTGAAAGCTGTTGCCTTTCCAATTGTTTAACTGATCACTTCAGAATGATAATCATAGCTCATTGTTATTCCCTTTTTAAAAACCATTGACATCCATCCAAAAAGTTGTAACTTACAGGTCAGGGAATATTTATAGTCTGTGAAGAAAACCCTGGGGAACTGCCAGTAAGGAGGATTATTTACCAATTTCTTATTCTTCAAGTTTGAATTTATTCGATATTTGTATCCAACAGACATTTTGCAATCCTGTATAACTCTGATGGGTGAATATAATCATGTATACTGGTCAAGTTAAAGGAAAAAAACCTTTTTTCTTTTTCAGAGGAGAGGGCCAGGAACCCTGGCTGATCCTACTAAAAACATCACACACCAAAAAAAATCCACTCAAGGACGTAGTGTTACATACTTGAAGAATTTTCTGAAGTTAGCCAAGAAAAATAAGCTACGATCAAAAAGGAAACGCTGGAGTTTCAGTTTTCTGGAGATTGTACTTCCTGGTGACATAAAAACAAAAGTTAAATTCAGAAAAATTCAACTATGAAGTTAGCATCATATGAAAAACAATGGAAAATATTTAACTATGTGCATATGTTTGTACACAAACAGAAACAGATATAAACAGACCTTAATTAGCACTGTAGACTTTAATTATCTTTGTACAGTAATTGGGAATGGTTTTGTTCTGATTTATTCCATAACGCTTACTGTGTTCTGTTAACAACTCATTTTTTTCCCCTTCCAGCCTGTAATAGAAGGCTTTTACTGCATACTTTATTGCATCTGCTTCTCATTTAATGACCATTGTTCTGGTCTGTCAGAGTGAGTGGCTATACAACTTCCCAAATCTGCAAGATTAAGCAAATATTTTGACAATGCCTAGTTTCTTTTTTCCTTTTTTTTTTTCTCCACATACCAAATAAAAATAAAAAGAATTTTTACTTATCCACACAATGTGAGGAGAGTTCTTAAAGACGACAAAGAATCAAGCGGCAGCGAAATGTACTTCACGTGGCAAAATACATCAAGCAATTTTCTGCCCCGTTTCACTTAAAAGTCCTAAGAATCCTGCCCAAACCACACTGCTGGGGTCAATGGGAGTGCTCCTGGACTGCAGGGAGGTTGTGGGCCCCTGGGGGCAAATCACCTAGAGACCTCCAAGCTTCTAGAATGAGACAGAGGCCTTCTGCTCATTTTGGAAGGCCCCAGCAGGTAAGCCGAATGATAGGTTTCTGAATCACTCACTATGAAATGTTATTTTTTAAAATGGTCATGCTACATATCAAATTGCAACACCACTGATGGTACAAGAACCAGGGTGACGACTCTCCCCACGGAAGGTGGGTACGCTTACACAAATGGACGCATTTCTAAGCCACTGGAAGGAGGGAAAAGGTGGTGGTAAGAGGATAAAGAGAAAAATCTATTAACCCACAGGCATTCATTAATTCTACAAATGATCTAATGGTGGGAAGCAGAAAATAAACCAATAAACCAACAAAAGCATGACATGCACATAAATGCTAAGAGGGAATGGTGTGTGATGCTGCAGTCACTGGAATGAGGGAGAGCGGTTAAGAACAGATGAGCTTTCAAGAGACGGTTCCTGCCTTTTAGGAAACAAGTTACAGAAAGGTAACTAGGAACAGAAAGCAAGGTGACAGGACCACGTTAACCCCAGAAGCGTAAGCCTCTTAACACTTTCTGGTGGGCAGCCTCTCCTGGGAGGCAGCAGCCAACGAAAATTCCTGCAAGAGGGTCCTATGGGAAGGCTGGGTGCGGTGGCTCACGCCTATATTTCCAGCACTTTGGGAGGCCGAGGTGGGTGGATCACAAGGTCAGTAGTTCGAGACCAGCTTGGCCAATATGGTGAAACCCCGTCTCTACTAAAAAAAATACAAAAATTAGCCGGGTGTGGTGGCATGCCCCTGCAGTCCCAGCTACTGGGGAGGCTGAGGCAGGAGAACCACTTGAACCTGGGAGGCGGAGGCTGCAGTGAGCCCAGATGGCGCCACTACACTACAGCCTGGGCAACAAAGAGAGAGACTCTGTCTCCAAAGGAAAAAAAAAAAAAAAAAAGAAGGTCCCATGGGAGCAGCCAGAAAGACAGGAAAGAAGACACCACAGGGACAGGTCCGTAGGAGAGCATTGGCAAAGATAGAGGGCACAATCCTCTTTGGAGGAAGCAGAGGTTTGCCTTGTTGCCATTAGATTGCTTCACATCTCCACTAGTTTGTGTTTACTATAGGTAGGAAAGTACAAAGCAGGATATGCATGCACTTCAAGAAGCTCAAGTGCAAGGTCATGAGGTTCATTTGGGAGCTACTGGCAAACCCCTTATATTTGGGGTGGGCGCCCTGTGGAGCACGCCTCTGGAAGAGTCCCTTCACTGTTAACACCCCTGACTGGGCCCTTAATTGGAGCAGGTCTGTGTGTTTTAATAAACATCTTTGATGAGTTCTCTGGACTGTTCCATTAAACATTCAATCTACCAAAACTGCCTGGTAATTCTCTCTAAAAATGTTTTCCTGTTACCACTTCCAGTTTTTTCTCAAGTTAGGCAGTACAAAGAAACAAAAATCCAAAAGACTTGACTTTAATTTAGAAGCCTCAAAGAGTGTGTTTACCCTAGAGCAGAGATTTCTAAGGTTGTAGTATTGGAATCGCTTGCCCCCAGCCCCCACCCCTGCCCTTCTCTCTCCAAACAGGAAAACAAAGCAGCATCAAAGCTTGAGGTACTGAACAGAATAAACATGTTAGTGGAGATTTGCTGGCCTCAGTGAAAAGAATCTGAATCGGTAGGTCTTGGGGTATCTTCACTTTTAATAAACGCTACAGGGCATTTTGATGCAGTTGGTTCAGAAATTAAATTTTCAAACACACTTTTGTCAAGAAGCAACCTGGTACATGGCTTAGGAGTGGGGTATGAAGCTAGACTAGACGGTAAGAATTCAAATCCCAGCTCCTCTACTTCCTAGCTGCGTGACCAAAAAAAAAAAACAAACACTCTGTGCTTCAGTCTTCTTATCTTCAAAATGGGATAATGGCAGCAACATGTAAGAATTTAAAAATATATAAAGTACTTAGTACAGGGCAAGGCATGTAATAAGCGCATGAAAAATGTTAGCCACTGTTAACAGTGGATTCATCCCAAAGTGATTTCAACTAATGAGCCAAATTTGGGAGGAGGAGGTATGCTGAATCAGACTCCAACCAAACCAATGAATACAGCTAAGCATAAAACTGAATCCTTGTTAGGTGTTCTCCTGCCATCATTTCAGCATGGTCAGCACCAGTCTATAAGCTGTACCGACATCCCATACAATATGGGTCTCCTGTAGCATAATATGTCCTAACAATCCTCTCGGGCACAGACACAGTCACACGGCAGGAGACAAAGCAACAGAACCAGCAAGCGTACACTCTGCTGTCTCACTTCATGGGAATCCCATTCAACACCAGTCTGGGAAGAGAAGACCTTGCAATGCAGATCCAGTTAATTCAATTCAACAAGCATTTATTGAACCCTTAAGATGGATCAGAAATTCTCCTAGATGCTGAGAATGATACAAAGAGCAACAAGAAAATCACCATGTCTTCAAGGAGGTCATCATCTAGTGGGAAAACGAGATACAAGTAATTTGAAGGCAAGGTCGCCTGAGATGAATGCTATAATAGAAGATGGAAGAATGCCATGTGAACACAGAGCAAGTAGTAATTAACTCTGATAGGGACAGTCAGGAAAGGCTTCCCTGAAGAGCAGACATAGCATGCCATTGTGAGAGATCAATAAGCTAAGCCTATGAAATTGTTTAATGACTTTATCATTCATGGAAACAATCCAGAAAAAGCCTGAGGGACCATCTCTGTCTCTGCATTAACATGGGTGTGCTTAAGATTTGATTAAATGTTTGTTGTTTCTGTAACATCACATTTTAAAAAAACCAAGTATGAACATTCGTCTACTATTCTGATCTTCTTCTAAGAGAAAGAGTCCTAGAATACTTCTCTTTTTTTCAAAAGCAAACCCTCTGTGTTAATAGCAAAATAAGAATGGCAAGTTATTAAACGTATTATGAACTAGTTAGCCAAATCACAAGTGTGAGAAGGGTCACATTTGTTTTACATAGCAGCAAGGCAAAATATGAGAGTTCTTTTCTTCTTATATATAGTTGCTTCTTTCTACCTGACTTTAACCATTAGTAATTTCTTTGGACCAGCACAGGAAACAGGTATTGATCACAATAAAACATCGCATCCACAAACAGTTGATATAGCAGGTTATGGTCTCCATGGAAACCTTCCAATAGAACCAATCTGAATTCAATTTCAGAAGTAATGAGAGCAGATAATTTTACACTCAATCAATCACTGTCAGTTGCCATTATCAGCCAATCAGTCATTATGTCAGTCAGTCACACTCTCAACAAACTTCTTCTGTGGCATGGTCAGATGAGAATGTTTTGACATACAGAAGCAACATGAGAAAATTGGCTCATCTTTCCTGGCAAGACGCCAAAGACACAGCAATGCATTGTGTTTGCTAAGGCAATAAACAGACAGGCCAACCAAAATACACTGTGGTAGTGGAAGATTCGAGGCAGCAATTTCAATCATTGTTATGATACGGATGGCAGAGAAGTACTTGCAACCCAAAGGTCATATAGTTTAATCCGGTCACTTAAACAGGAAGAAACGGAGCACCAGAGAAGTTAACGTTATCGCCGAAGGCTGCACAGCTAACTGGTGGAAAGCCCAGGATGTCTTGCTGCTGCTATTCAGCGTCTTCTTTCTTTGAGGCAAGAGGGTAGGGTATTTGAAGATTAGATTCTGTTTCTAAACAGAGAGATCCAAGCCTGCAGGAGACTCGCAGGATATTTGTGAGGCTTGTGCTTTGGAGCCAACTCAAACCTCTTGCTGTTTGAGGTTAGCTCCTCCTTGGCCAAATACAACTTCTGGTTTCTAAGGACAGACAAAAGACTTTGAAATACTACAGGGCAACCAAATCACTGTCTCAAAATGACATTTTCGATAAGTTTAGCACAGGAGTATCAAGAACACCTGGACTGAATTCCCTAAAAATGCATGGGAGAAGGAGGTAAAATTTGAGGGGAAAAATCTGCTTCTGGCAAAATATAATTGGGCTCTTGTCAACCTCAAACATTAGAAATGCTGGAACTTGGGAACTGGGAAGAATCTGAAAGGTGTCTGGTTTCTTTCTTTTTTCTTTTTACTGCATTATTGCTTTGTTCATTTCTTAGAGACAGTTCTCTGAGGCTGAGGCTGACATTCTTTCTTGGTAAAATAGATGGATCACCTTGATAGTCTGCAAACTTCAATGTGCATGAGAACCTACAAAATCTGTTAAAAATGCAAATCCCCAGATCCCATGTCCAGAAATTTTCATTCAGCAGGTGAGGCTGGGTCCAGGAATCCCCCTTTTTATTAACCTGGGGCTCAGGTAACTCTGATGCACTTTCTCTGCCAATCAGTGTTGGAAAACATTGGTTAACTAATGCTATTTGGTAAAGAATTTGGGGCATTTTCTGATGGTAGTTTTCCAATTACATTCCTCCCCAGACATTTCAACTTCGTAAGTTGTGTGTATCACCTGTATCATAAGAACACAATTCTAATGGCTATGATCACGAGAGAGAGAGAGAGAGAGAGAGAGAGCTATTTTCTGTTAGCTGTAAGTAGGCTTTATCTTAAATAGGTAGGTGGTATATGGGACACTCTAATTCATCCTATCAGAATTTGTCTAAGGCAACAAAGCAGGTTCAGGCTTGAGCTAAAACTAGTAATTGCAACAAGAACAGTTTGGAAGCTTCCACATGAAATGCTTGCTCCATTTCTTCTAGTCTGCTTGCCTGACCTCAGCTCACGATACCTATTTTATCTTCTTGCAAAACACTGATAAAAAGCTTTTTGCCCGTTTCTACATGTAATACTGATCCTTTCCCTCCATTTCCTTCCTGGCTCCATTTTTTTTCGTTTTCTGATGCATTTCAGGACATTTGATGAGTCTTGGAGTGTGTTTAAATGAGGACAACCATATGACGTATACACTATGTAGACCATACACTCTATGAGGACAAATACAGTTCTTTTTTTGCCATTTCATCCTCTGAACATGTCACAGTACCTGGCACAAAGCACTTAATAAATATTCATTGAATATATAAAATGAATGAAAAGATGGATGGATGAAAGACAAGTAAAAATTCACCCATTTGGAAACTGAATGAATGCAGATACCTCAAAAGATGTATTAGTTTATGGTCATAATCGACAAACACTCATTTTTTTCAAAGGTTGTTTTTATTGATAAAACTCTTGGTTAGGTGTTGTTTACCCCACAGAAACCAAAAGCAACTATATTATTTTCTAATTATGCCTTCCTTTGTAAAAGGAAGATTTTTCTTTGCTATCATACACATTTTTCTCTGCTGTCTTCAGCTTATTTCATTTTTGTTATGACTGGAATGGAAATGTTACTGGAAGCTAAAACAACTCATAGACATTGGGTGATAGGGGAGACAGTTAGGAAGGGGGAGATGGAAAAAAACCCAGGCCTCACCAGGGCAATCAGCAACAGATCCTTTAGAAGCCTGTAAAAATTAAGACGGCTTTTAAAACTCTCTTTGCCTGTCATCACTACGCACATTCCAGGATCACAGTCTTTCTGCATCATGCAGACGACAGTAACCCTTAGGAAGCTTAACTTGTCTCATTGGTAGGTTTCACAGCCTCATGTCAGTGACGTCACAGAAAACAACTTTAAATTTCCCATGAAACAAGCAAACTGGAGGGGAAATGAATTCAATAGGGTATCAGAGGTGCTTTCCATCCTATCAGAAAAAAGGAGGAAAGCAGGAAGGAAGGCAGGAAGAAAAGGAGGAGAAATTAACATTTGTTGAACATCCATTGACAACTAGGTGCCACACTAAACTCTTCATATTTTATACCATTTTAAGCCTATTACATTTCCAGGGGGTGGGAATTCCTAGGTTCATTTAATTTTATTCATTTATTTTGTCATCCAGGCTGGAGTGCAGTGGCACAATCATAGCTCACTGCAGTCTCGAACTCCTGGGTTTAAGGGATCTTCCTGCCTCAGATTCCCAAAGGCATGAGCCACAGCGCCCAGCTCATATGTTCATTTTATAGGTGAGGAAAATAGGACTCAGAGAGGTCCATCCCCATGGCCAAACAGCTAATGAACAATAAAGCTGCGACTAAAATAATAGCAAATATTTACTAAGGACTTAACATCAGTCAGTTTCATGTGTGTTAACTATTAACTCATTGAATCCTCCTTTCAATCTTGAGAAGTAGGTACCTCTATGCCCTTTTCAGAGGTCACAGAACAAACACAGATAGGCTAAGTAATCTGCCCAAGGAGTCACAGCTGGTAAATCGCAGAGCCGGGGCTGGAGTCCGTGTGGTCAGCTTCAGAGCCTACTCTCGTAACTATCACGCTCTGCCATTCTCTACATTAGGGTCTAGGTTGGCCTTTTTCCAAAGGCTAAGTCCTTTCTGGAATACAACTTTGATTTTATGTTTCTAGAGAAAACAAAAAAGGCAGACCTCAACAATAGCCGATTATACTTCTCCCAGCATGACAAATTATGAGTTTTTGTTATATATAAAGATATGCTATGTGGTCATAATTAAGGTGGCCGTATAATTTATTGTCCAAACCAAGACTCATCTGGGAGTGAAAGAGGGTGCTATTAATACTTATCCAGGGACAACGGCAGTAACCTGGAATTGTTCCAGGGCGGCAAGGGAGCCTGGTCACCCTAGTCCTAATGAATATGTGTGTGTGTGTGCGCACAAACACACACACACGCACACACAGGCACAGACACATACGATTAGATAGCATTACTTTCAGACGCATTCTGATACTATCAGCCGGAGTACGGATGTGGAATTAAATGCTTTCTAATACTGTGTGAGCCCATCCTCCTCCCACCTCAAGAGCTGCTAGCCCTTTCTTTACCTCATACATTTCTTTTAACTTGTTTTCTCACAAAAGACTGTGCGTAATTGGTCAGCCACGAGAGATTAATTTGTGCTTAGCTGGCTGAGCGGACACATGATAACTCAATAGCGGATGATGCCAGTGCATGGACCAGCAGCTTCTCTCTATAAGCCTTCCTACCTACTGGGGACCTCGTTCCTCCCCAGCCTGCTTCTTTGAGAATTGCCAGCCAAGCCCTTTACTTTATTTACCTCATTTTTACCTGCCTTGGAGAAATTCAAACTTGCAGTTTTTAAGTTTCTTCAATGGGCCATTTTTCTTATGGAAATGGAAATAATAGCAAAGACGCCCAGACTCTCCCCTTCTAAAGCAGTGCCTGAAAGAGTGCACCGGGGCAGGTGGATAGCAGGGAAACTGATCAAGGGCAAGGTTATGCATATCCTTCATCCTGCTCACACCGTTTATTACTGCAGTCAGACACAGAGAGCAGGCTCAGAGTGATGGGCATGGTGATGACAATGGCAGCGATGGTGATGGGAAGACTGCTAAGAACTTACAAAGTGCTTTACACAGGTTATCTCATCTAATGCTATCTCAGCCCTAGGTGGTAGGTACGATGATCATTCCCATTTTAGAGATGGAAAAAGATGTTTACAGAGGGCAAACATTCTGCCCCAAGTCCAACCAAGGTAACTTAACCTCAGGGCCAACACTCTAACCCACAGGGCCTGGACATTCAAATGCGCTAGTCAACCACAGATGATAGAGCGGAGGACAAACGGACTAGAGGGACCCATGCCCCCCACCTCTTCATCTCACAAATGAGGACTCCAGTTCAGTTCTTTTTCCTCCTCCAGAAAATATTTACCTGTCAAGAACTTTGTAAAAATGAAATGAGAGGTCAAAAACCTAACGAAGAAGTGCTGCATAAATGTTAACTGATATTGCTAGACCAGCCCTTAAAGGCTATTTCAGAACGTATTACTCCAAAAGAGTAATTTTTTCATACTTGGACATCAGACACAGCATTGGAGCAAATTCCACCTAACCATAGAAATGCACTGTGGCCTGAGTTACGTATGTCATACCGTTCTTTCCCAGGGCAGGTACACTTGCCACATCCCAGTACACTGCCAATAAAGATAAAGTACCTTCTAATATACTTACAAAAGCACAGAGTGCAGGGGCTAGGGACTATAAGAAGGCAGGAGGCAGGGAAGCAAAGGGTTTTCTTTTTTTTTAATGTCCCAACTCCTCTAACCTGGTCCCTTTGCTTTGTTTGGCTGGTACGACAGGTGGTGACTCTTAAGCACTGTGCAGCCTGCTCTTGTGTCCAGATTATCCCAAGCAGCCTGGAACTTCAAGAGAATCTGCAGTAATGCACAAGTCAGGATTTGGTTCCCAGAGCAAAGCTGTGCTCAAAGGATCTGACATCAGAAACAAATCTAAAAAGAGCCACAAACACGAACCCCAGGCTCCTCCCACCCCCTCCCTAACTCACCTGTGGGGTTTAAAGAGATTCCATTTTAATGAAGCAGGATGGGCTTAACACTTGGGAAGGAAAGAAAATCTGGCCTACCCCAAAGCAATTAGCTTCCTCTGCTAGGAAGAGGCTGTGCGAGGTTTTATTTCAATTTTCCTCAAGGGGGTAGGCAGTTCTCTGGTCTAAGATTCATGCCTTTGAGGCTGCTCCTCAAGTGAGGAGACCACATGGCCCTGTCACCCGAATGCCAGGTCCCTCGGTGTCACCTTCCGCTCCTCTCAGGGTCACTCTGCTGAGTCGCCCCGTGATGAGGGTATTATCTGGACCCGGGCTAATACAGTAGCTACCAGCCACCTGTGGCCACCGAGCAGTGGAACCCGGCCAGTCCCAACTGAAACGTGCTCTCAGTGCAAAATCCATGCCCGAGTTGGAAGTGAATATAAATATCTCAATACTTTTGACATGAATTACATGCTACAATTGTACTATCTTGGATATATTGAGTTAAAAGTCGTATCTCCAAAATTATACCTATTTTTTTTTTACTTCTTAAAAAACATGGCCACACAAGTATTTAACACTGCATCAGTGGCTATCATATGCACGCTATATTCCCACTGGACAGCGCTGTTCTAGACCCTCATCAGCTATGATGTGCCCCATACACTAGCAGCATGTGTATCAACCGGGAGCCTGCTAGACATGTACAGTCTCAGGCCCCATCCCACACCTACTGAATCATAATCTGCATTTGCAGAGATCCCCAGGTAATTTGCATGTACACTGAAGTCTGTGAAGCACTGCACTGGGGCTTAAAACACTGCTTGGCACACAAGAAGCACTTGAGAAACATTTGTTGAACGAATAAACGAATTATGCCTACGAAAGTGCTGTACGTGGGACACTTGGGAAAATGTGATGGGCTGTCCCTGGCTTTCTCCTTAGCTCATTAACACTGATATATTCATCATATTAGTCACCTTTCATTTGAGTAGCTGATATGGTTTGGCCGTGTCCCCACCCACATTTCATCCTGAATTAAAGCTCGCTTAATTCCCACATGTCAGGGAAGGGACCCGGCGGGAGGTAACTCAATCAGGGGGGCAGGTCTTTCCCATAGTGTTCTCATGATAGTGAATAAGTCTCACGAGAGCTGATGGCTTTACAAAGTGGAGCTCCCCTGCACATGCTCGCCTTGCCTGTCGCCATGTGAGACGTGACTTTGCTCCTCATTCACCTTTCGCCATGGTTGCGAGTCCTCCCCAGCCATGTGGAACTGCGAGTCAATTAAACTTTTTTCCTTTATAAATGACTCAGTCTCAGGTATGTCTTTATTAACAGCCTGAGAATGGACTAATACAGTAGGTCCATGGAATCAGGCCTTGAGAGAGTGTGATCCTTGAGAGAAAGTACGGTTCCTATACACCAGCAGCCTGGACATCCTAGGAACAGGTTTGAAATTCAGAATGCTGGGTCCCTCCTCAGACCTACTGATTCAGAACCTGGGTTATAAACAGACTTCCAGCTGAATGCTAAACCTGGGTCAGAAACAGACCTCCAGCTGAATGTTAACCACTTCAGTGACTGAGAAGCTGGGGAGCATGGGGCAGCATCTTTCAGTTGCTGCATGGAAGCAAAAAAGCTGAGACAAGGGCAGAAGGTGCAGAAAATGAGTACCTTGAGGCTGAGTCATAATCTGCATTTTCAGAGATCCCCAGGTAATTTACATGCGCATTGAAGTCTGTGAAGTACTAAAACATTGGGGCCTAAAACATTGCTTGGCACACAAGAAGCACTTAAAAAATACTATCACCTTCAGTGTTAGAATTTCAACATATAAATTTTGGGGGGAAACACTCAGACCGTGGCACCCATTTAAAGCTTTCCCTTGCTTATATGCAGTATATGTCATGTCTACTCACATTCCATTTTCCAAAGCAGGTTATATGGCCAAGTCCAAAGTCAATGAGACAGGAAGGGAAGACATGTTCAGGGAGACAATGTACCATTGTAAACTAGTAAACTGATCACAAGGTGCCCAGATCATCCAAGGAGCACCAGGTATACAGGGGAGATGAAGACCCTAGCACAGGTCAGACAGTGCAGAGGAGGGCAGGCCCCAGCCAGGACTCAGGGAGAGGCTGGGCTCCAAGGCATACTGCAGTGTCCAGCAAATCAAACACCTGACAAGGGACTGGCCTACACCCTCACTCTGCATTCCATTCCTTTCTAGACCTAAAATCCTCAACACAAACGGAATGTCTGATCACTTTAGCTATAAAAACATATAAAGCCGTATTTTCCCCACTTAAATCAGAAACAAATGCTAAGGGAAAACGATGTCGTGGCAGGCAGAGAACAGCAGTCACAACTATTGTCTCTGTCTCCTGGCAGTCTCTCCCAGACATCCACAACCCCGACTCGGACAACCTCAGGCCAGAACGAGAGGGCTGGAAGGCCAGTGAGGAGCAGAGAGAAAAGAAAGCAGAGACTGAGAAATCCGGGGACAGGGTGGATCAACGGAGAAAAGGAGAGGAAGTGAGAGGAAGCAGTTAGGTCTCAGAAGTTCCACCACAGCTACTTGTGTGCCTGGGAGAGGGAAAGGAGGGCAAGAGAGGGGGAGGAGAGAATACGAAGGTGTGTCTTAAATAAATTTCCCTTTTAATTAGCATGAGGAAGAAGAGGAATCTAAGTCTGGCTAGAGGGCATGAAAAACAGGATGGGCCTTGTGCAAACACAACTTCCTCCACCCCCTTGTGGCAAAATATGGTCAGCTCTCTCTTACCTTTGATAATTGTCCTAGGGAATAGTCTTC
This sequence comes from Sapajus apella, assembly GCF_009761245.1. NCBI lineage: Eukaryota > Metazoa > Chordata > Mammalia > Primates > Cebidae > Sapajus > Sapajus apella. The sequence continues at coordinate 4,399,500 of NW_022436977.1, read as the reverse complement.
CCCAGGAGAAGTGGCGGGGAGACAGCCAGCAGGTTTCTATTCGTCAATAAGCCTCTCACAAAGGGGAAGGTGGGCACGTGGAACTGAGTGTCACAGTCAACTCACTGCCACCACGCTGGAGCAGCTTAGAGATCAACCTGAGTGAGCCAGAGGCGAGCCGCAGGTAGGGTGCTGCAGAGAGCGTCATGTGAATGCAGGATGATCCCTGGGTCCCTATACCAAGCAGCAGGGTGCCTTTGACAAACATTGCTCAATATTTTTTAAGCAAATCAACAGACCCCAGCTGGACCGAGTGGGATATGACACAGCAGGGCCCAGTGCTGAATTGAGGAAAGGGAGCTAGAATTGATCCCAGACGGATTCCAACAGACCTTCAACAGAGAGGGAAGAAACAGCCTCCTCCGGTATCAACTTGAAGTAACGTTCTTCTGACTTCAAGGCTACTCTGATGAAACACGAGAACTCTTGAGGTATTCAGAGCCAGCCTGCTGCCAAACAGCATGCTTTGTCAAAGTGAAATTGATATTTGCAAACTCAAGGCCCTTCTTGGAGAGCATCTTTTGCTCAAAATGGCTGGCTTGGCGTTCTCGACCGCCAAAGCAGCTCTAGCTAGTCCTTAAGTTTTGACTGGGGCAATGGGCCATTCCATAGCCTCCTCTGGTAAGAAACCTATAAGGATTCTCTCTTTTTATTCTAGAAGGGGTTGAGGTCTTTGGCATGCTGAGAAGCCTTCAAAACCACAGAGGGCCTTCTATGATGCCATGGATGAATGGACTCTGACTGTCATCATGCCCACATCCAGGGATTTACACTTGCTGTCTTCAGGTCACCTGGCATATGGCCTGCCCCCCCCCTGCAGAAGCCCCTGCCACACAGGATGAGGAAATAAGACAGGCTGACCTGGGGACTGAGGTTTGTTCCCTTACTTTCAGAGGATTTCAAAAGGAAGACCGGTTTTCTCATTCTATACTCACATTCTTCCTGAAGGGGAAGACAACAGGGCTTAGGTTTTTGCAAGTGCGAAGGCCTAAAATGCATTAAGACCACGGAAGTGCCTCTGGAGGGCTCGGTAATTGCAGCCTCCATGTGTCCTTTACCTTCTTAAAAGGGCAAATGGAACTTCTCCTTGGAGTGTCTCTTAACCTCGTTCTTGAGAAATAAATCAGGATAAGGGTGTTGAGATTGGTCAAAAAAAAACTTCAGTGAAAAATCTGAGGCATCACTCTCTTTATGCTGTATTGTTCCATTTTTAAAATGACATATTTACATTTTTCCCCCTTTTTTTTTTTGCATCTGACAGTACACAAAAAATTCCAATCCTTTATTGTACCCAAAGTATTTATATGCTCAATAGACCCAGAACGAGAAGCAGAGAAAGTGAAGCATGATCCTCTGGCCACAACTTTTCGCCTTGGTTTTCCCAGCTATTAAAAGGGAGATATCATCATTCATTCAACAAGCATTTCTTGTGCACCCATTTTCCAGGATAGAACCATCCAAACCAAGATGCTTCTTCCTATTGTGGCAAAAATGAGCAATGTTAAAAGTCCCCAGAATGCAGAAGTGACTCGTGTTTATGTAAGTAGGTATTTAGATACGGCTTTGGAAAAGAAAACACAGACCTACAAGAGTCCACCAGCATTTGAATAAGGTGTGTAACCTGGGTGTTCAAAACCGCACTACAGTTCATGTGTGCTTTAAGTCAGCATCCTTTGTCGTTCCTCCCTTTAAGTTCCATTTGAAACTAAAGTAAGATGATGCTGGCATTGCTGATTAAATTATATGCAGGGCTGTGTGGCCTGATCTCCTCCGTAAGCCTTTGATAACGTGTCCCTAGGTTATCCAGCTCCACTTACCCGAGTGCCCACTTTATCCCAGGAAACGAGGGCTGAACACTGTGTCCCGGTTTCCTCTTTCCAGTGAGCCAGGCCTTCTGAGACGTTAGCAGCTCAGCCAGACCACGGAGGTGAGACGGGCACAGGCACACTCCAGATGCAGGGTCTCTGCCCTCTGTCGAGAGCCACTCAGCAGAGAGGACGAAACTCCTGTTCCAGGGGAACTGTTTTTCCTCTTGCCCACACCCCAGATGTCTCCGTGGCAGCCCCTGCCCTGAGAGGCCCATGAGGAGGAGCCAGCCTGTTTCTGATTATTCTGCTTGACAGGGACGATCTGCCGGCATGCGCAGTTGTAGACATTTCACAAGCTCAGGACTCAAGGAGACTTTGCCGTCAATTCCAACCGGACCCATAGAGTCCCCCTGAGATAATTCTCATCTGTGTGGGAGGCCTACGGGGCGGTTTTAAATAGGGGCTGGCAGGACGGTGAGGTCTGGGCCTCTTCTGCATGACTCTTCCAGCACAGGCTCTGTCCCGGAGTCTCCTGGGAGTCAAGGCCTACTTTTGGCCTCAGACACAGTCAAGGATCATCCTGATGCAAAAACCAAAATCACCTTTGAACCTCTTGCTCCATATCATCTTCCACTTTGGGTTTCCGCTTTGCCTTTGTATTGGGGACAAAGACTATCCATGAATCCTTACTTTCAAAAATTGCCACTGAGGTAGTGGCTCTGAATCGTTCCCCCCTGGATCCCCCCACCCGTCGGAACACCCTCATGTCCCAACACCACATCTGCTGAAGTTGACTGGGCCTGAAATGCTGGCGGCTCAGTGTTTTCGGGAACTGCGGAGGGCTCTCCTGCCACAATTCTCTTGTTGTCGTCAAAAGCAATTACATGTTTCAGATGATGAAAAGCACTGTCATGAAAAGCTGGCACAGCAGCCAAGGAGACAGATGTATTAAACCACACGGCTTCTCAGAACTCCCACTTATGTTAGCGCTCGGCATGGGGAAGGGAACTGTGACACCCCTCCTGTAACGTCCTCCCATTTGGATTTACTGCATGGGGCTCGTTTTTGATGAGGTGCTAAATTCTTTCGGTGGACAAACACGAACTTGCAGAAGTCAGTCATCGTACAAGTCCATGTCCTCAAACAAAAATAATAATGTCATAAAGGCAAAGATGCTAGCATAAAAAAGTACAGTAGGTGGACTTTTGTGAGTCAACATTAAAAAATCCAGCATTCTTTGGGAGGCCGAGGCGGGTGGATCACGAGGTCAAGAGATCGAGACCACCCTGGTCAACATGGTGAAACCCCGTCTCTGCTAAAAATACAAAAAATTAGCCGGGTATGGTGGTGCGTGCCTGTAATCCCAGCTACTCAGGAGGCTGAGGCAGGAGAATTGCCTGAACCCAGGAGGCGGAGGTTGCGGTGAGCCGAGATCGCGCCATTGCACTCCAGCCTGGGTAACAAGAGCAAAACTCCATCCCAAAAAAAAAAAAAAAAATCCAGCATTTCTGAACCCAGGAGGCAGAGGCTGCAGTGAGCTGAGATCACGCCACTGCGCTACAGCTTGGGCAACAGTGCAAGACTCCATCTCAAAAAAAAAAAAAAAAAAAAAGAAAGAAAAGAATTCAGCATTTCTAACTGGTAGGATGAGGAGTACCAGTCTGCAGGACGTTAATTTACTGATAGGCTATGAACAATACATTACACACTCACGGAAGTGGAGAAACTATAGGTCAGACAAAGCTACAAGTATTGCTTCGCTGCAGGACTTCTCAGAGCTTTGATATGGTAATGAGTGCTGTGCAGTGAGAGAGACAACTCAAATCAATATACGGCCAACACATTTGATTTGACCACAAAACCCATTTCCCTGAACTACACTTGTTATCACCTCCTAGAGCTGGGGTCAGAAAACCACTGCCCATGGAGCGGTCTGACCTGGCCGCTGCTTGTTTTCGTAAATGTTCACTGCCCACATCCAAGCTCATTTGTGAACATGCTGTCGCTGGCTGCTTTCACACTGCAGCCGCAGTGCTGAGTCATGAGACACACACCCGAGGCTCACAAAGCCTAAAATACTTACTCTTTGGCCCTTTACAGAAAATGTGTACAAACTCTGTTCTCTGAAATACAGTTTGGGAACCTACTTCATTCGTGGTATCCGTAATTCTAACAAATTTCAAACAGTTTTTAAGTCAACACTGAAAAGCTTTCCATGGTTTGAATTTAATAATTACAGTAAGTAACTTTCTTAAAGTATCGTGACAATACAGTAGAAGGACACTGTGCCATTATATAGAGTCTGTCTTCCAGGAGCTCCCAAGCCTTTGTAAAAAAGAGAATTCGAGCCACAAATAACTGGGGGACAACAGGGGTTCTAAACACAAAGAGGGGGCAATATGGCATAGTAGAAAGAATGCAAGAATGTGGGACACAGGGCCACAGGGGTCACGGTTTAGTCTTGGCTGTGGTATCTTCTCCTGCGATAACAGTAAGACCTGATTTACTGAGCACTTACTGTGCGCCAGGCACCATCCCGATTGCTTTCCATAAGGAATTGCTCTCTAATTCTTATCACGGTGAATAGGCGCTAATATTATCCCAGTTTACAGGTGAGGAAACCAAGTTTTAGGATGATTCACTTGTTAACATAAAGCACATACCTAGCAGGTGAACAAGAGCCAAAACGCGTCTGTTGGACGGGTAACCACCGCGTTACAGTGGCTGCTTCTTAGCGGCAGTAGGTATGCTCTGCATTTCCCCAGACATGACAGAAGCAGTGGAGAAGGCAGTGCTCTCCAGGCTCTGACACACAGCCCATGTTTGCTGACTGGACAACCACACAATGCAATGCTGTGGTTGGACCGATCTTCAGGAGGCTGCATCTGAGCAGGGTGTGGAAGGATGGCAGAAGGAAAGGGGAGTGAGGCACTCAGGGTAGACAGAGGGTGATACTGCCACGTCCTCCACTTGGAAGGAATCTGGAAGGTTTCGACAAATATATATATTTTGGAGCAGGAAAAGCAGAAAGCAGGGGCTGGCTATCTACCTTCTGCTACCTCATCCCCACTCCCTCTAAGGGGATGAGGCAGAGATAAGCATGCTTCGTGGGGCATGCTGATTCACAAACTTGAAAGCCCGAGCTCCACTCAGCAGCAGCCTGGGCAGGCTGAATGGTGGTGTGCAGGTGTCTGCGGCATGGGCAGCTTCTCTTTCTCCTAGAGTCAAACCAGTGATCCCCTGCAACAAGAATCCTCCACTTGACCAGAATGCTGTGTTGGCACCTTCTGGACAGGAGCCCTATCGGGTATTTCATTAAAGCATCCCACGGCAGTTTTAAGTGTGGCTCCACGAGAGTAAGACACCAGGACAGCTGTGCCACCTAGTGATGCTTGCATGTACTGTCTGCATCCCAGAGAGTGGGAGAGGCTCCGGGAAGGACTGGTATTTGCTATTTTTGGCCACCACTTCTACATGCAAAAGAATCTTAAGTCTCCGCCTGGGCTTCAGAACATTTCTTGTGGCCTCACTGACCATTCCCGTAAGCCTCAGGGGACATGAGTGTCTTCATGCTAAGAGGGGGCAGTCCAACTCTGTATCACGAATTACCAGGGAACATTCAACAGACACTTCCCTTCCTCCATTCCTGCCTTTCAGCAGAGAGGGAGGACGCACCTCCTCTTACATCCTATTGTGGCTACAATAACCTGCTTACTTTCTTGTGCAGCCTGGAAGTCGTATGCACACAGCATCTGCTGCTTTCTAAACTAAATAGAAATGCCATCGTCTGCAGTCAGAAACAGAAAAGGCAGAGGATGTCTGGTGAGAATCTGTCCTACACCCCAGAGAGGCAAGAGTTAAAGGAGCTAACCACTAGTGTTATGTGGGTGCAGCTGATGCACACAGAGAATGATCAGTGTTTTTGTTTAATGGGACCTCTTCTCCACTCCCAAACACAGCAGTGGAGGGAAAGGCCTTTTAAGGCTTATTAAGGTTGAGGAGAAACTGGTGAAATGATACTAAATGTTTTCTTTCTTTTTCCATTTCAGATTCCTTGCAAGAGGTCCACCAGAAAGCTAGAATTCTAGAAGTCAGGACGGCAAAGCCTCATACATCATGCTTTTCCTCCTTTGAATTACAGTTAACTCCAGTGGTACCACTGACACGGCTTTCATGTAGTGGTTCTAGGATCGCACGATGCTAATACAAGGGAGCTACGGAAGGGAAAGGAAAACATCAGTCCAGGAGAGAATGGAGGGTGAATGATATTTATCAGATTTTAGCTTCTGAGAATGGATTTGCTTTACCAGATCCAAGACAGCCTGTTTCTACACATCATCACCAATTCTGTGGGAAACATTCCAGATATTCCAAGAGTGCATTTTGAGACTGAGTAGTTGGTTCCCTCACTGACTGTTTCTACTGTAAGTAACAGTATATTTCCACACACTCTTGATTGCCATTTTACAGTTCATCAATAAGACAAAAGCAGAAAAGATGTACAGAGACCAACAGGGAAGAAAGGCGCGAAAATGAAAACTTCAGCACCGTGCAACGTACGGGAGCCTTGAATGTGCCCTGCGCAAAAGTGTCCACTCTGTACCCCGCTTACATAGCTGTTCACCTGGTACAAGATTATGGAAGTGACACTTTTTTCCTAATTCACCCAAAGTACCTTGGGACTAAATTGTAGCACAGTGTAAGTACAGAATCCTAAGCGGCGGCGGTGGCGGGGGGGGGCGGGGGGGGGGGGGACTCGATATTCATGATCCTTAATCTATTTTATTCATTAAAGACTTGGCCAAATACATCACTCTTGCTTTTGTCCCTGTAGCAACCAGTGCTGTTATCACAAAGAGACAAAACCAGGCCTGACTGGAGCTACTCAATCACTTGGTCCTGAATCACTTGCTTTTCACCGAAAGCCAACAGTCTTGATTCTTCATATTTTAAGACTCTCATTGCAATGTACTGTTACTTTTTGCATAGAGCTGTCAGCTGCGAAAACATTTTTTTTTAACACAAAAATCTGGCTTTTGCACCCTGAACCCCCGCCACCCTTCCTGGAGACTTGATGGTAGCCTACTGACTCAGGCTGACAAAAAGGACAAAGGCCCTGGGTTCTCTCTGCTCCCTGGTTGTCCAGATGTAATTCGGCCTCACACAGGTAACCCCTCGGGCAGCAGAGAAAGCTCAGGGAAAAGGCTCAGGGTTGTGAACACAGTTTCAGAGTGAACACCTGTTCTGGAATGCGCTTCTTGAATTTGCTGGCTCCAACATTAAGTATTCTTGCATGGGCTTTCTCATTTAACCCCACCCTAAATCCTATGAGGCGGTTACCAGCATACTTCCATCAGATAAAAAAGCTGAGGCTCAGAGATGTTAAGCATCTTGTCCAAAGGCAAACGGTCTTCAGTGGAAAAACTGAAATTTCTATCTGGAAATCTCCGAATCCCACGCTCCTTCCACTATGCACAGTGCCTCTCAAATAGAAGAAAGTAAAAAGGGGAGAAACTGGAGAAGTCAAAACCCAGGATTATTCAGGGGCAGAGAATTAACCATATTTTGGGTAAATATGTGTTTTCCAGCCATTGGATCAACCATGATGTGATTCAAACTGGCTTTTACGAAAGCCAAAGATACCAGATGGATCATCCTTCAATCTGGTGTTTTTGTCATCTAAACATGGTCCTAGAAATCAAAACAAATAGAAACACACAAAAAAATTTTTCAAAATATGGACAATCTCTATTCTAGAATAAAGGCAAAGAATGAAAAAATAATTATCAAAACCAGTCCTAGAATAGACAGGACCTATTTTAACATTTAAAAAGGCAGACACCCGTCCAGTTTCCTTCTGCAAATAGTCACCAATCACTGCTTCTGCTGAGTAGAGATAAAAATACCTGATGTGGTTTTCCAAAGGGCTTCTCACAGTATTTGGCCTATTCAACCTTTGCATCTGCCTTCCCTCTTGGCCCCTGACTTTTTTTAGGTGTACCATGAAAAGGCAATGCCTTTAATGATCTACATTTGACAAGACTGGAAATTAACCTTTTAGTGAATCTTTCACATTCGATGTGAAACTACAGAACCAGTGGTGATGTGACATTTTTGGTAGGTGAGCACATCAAAGGCGCCTGCCTTCAAGATCTCCCTGAACACCCAAGGGTATCTCAGGCTGCCAGGTCTCCTTAGACTCGACAGGCGAGGGGAGAGGGAGGAAGGAAGCCTGGGCAAGCTCTTGAAACATCTACATAAAATGAAGGTATTCAAAGCTGCTTCTATTTAGGTCTTATGCACTTCATTATGCCTGGCTTTTGAATACTCGAGTATCAAAGAGAAATACAGGCAAAAGTCAGGATATTGTTTCTTACTGTTAAGCCCCCAAATGCAGAACTACACAAACACTTGACTCCTATGAACCCACACTCACACATGATCTTTCTGCCAGCATTTCTCGGAATGATCATGTTTACAATTTCTGTGGAGAAGGCAAGTGCCTTCAGCATTTCTTTAGATGTCATGAAGCATTTTTAAACTGAAAGCACATGACATTTGGAGTCACCTCATAACACTGACATATCATACTGAAAGTAACAACAAATACTTAAACTGGTCTCTAAGGTACCATCTTTCTTGTACCCCCATACTTGGGGTATAAGGATCACCTCTGAGACACAGACATCTATAGAAACTTCTTGTTTCTTTGTCTCTTTCATTTCTCCTTAACACAGGGAACCAAGGGGAGAAGAAACCATGGAAAACTACTGGCGTTTGCATAGGGCCACCATCAAGTTCCAGCACTTGACCTTGAGCACCTCACCCGTACTTACTAGAGATCAATGATAACCCTAAGCAGACGGATTAAAACTCTAGGACTTCTGAAATCTCGCTCTTCATTCAGGAATCCATCCTCCTGGAAAAAAGACCACTGTGGACGGGGAAGCTTGAAGGACAAGCATTTAGATCTGAAAGGTATTTAAGAGGAGATTCAACAAAGGATTCTGTGGGACTAGGGATTTTACGAGTCATTCTTACGTGAGCGTGGCTTGCGGCTGACTGAGTAGGGTGTTTGTTGCTGCTCAGTCCTTGCCCCTTACAGGCTGGAGTAGTCAGGAAGGCTTCCTGAAAGAGGAAGGACTCCAATCAGACTATGATGAGGACTTCTGGGTGCCCTGGTAGGGAGGGGAGTAAGAGCAAAGGAGGAGACAAGAACACGTAAGCTGTTGTGTGAGATTGTGAGGACGAAGCATTCGTAGAAAGGTCACTTTTAGATTAGGAAAATACAGATGAGAAAGGCAGGGTGTCGCCAGGCGGAAGAAGGCTAGAGTTTCGGAGCTCTATCCACGGCGAGCTTCTGAGCCCCTCTCAGCGCCCTTAACCATTGGATGAGTGAATGTGCGGGCGTGCCAGTTCAGGAGGAAGAAAGAAATTCTTTAGGGAACATTAATCTTTCTACAGGGTCCTGGACAACTCTGAGGGAAGTCAGCTCAGGGGCAAAGAAATCAGCTTAGAAAGCAAGGAATTTAGTCCGAGTCGGAGGTATTAAGGTCCTGAGTTCAGGTCCATGATAGAAACAAGCAAAAGAGGTAATTTGAAGAATGTCAGGGAAGTCACAGACTAATTGAATATCAAAGGGTGAGCGGAGGAAGACAGAACAAAATTACTGATACCTAAGCCTCTGTGCTGGAGTGATCAGAAGGACGGCACGAGTGTTAACAGAGCCAGAGGATTCAGGAGACCCTCTGTCCCCACTTTCAGGGCCTGACACTTTGTATCTTAACCAGACAAAACACACTGCATCGTAATGTGTAGTGCTGCTAATCCCACTGTAAAACTAGGCAAGGACAAAGTCTCTACGTTATCAGCCTTTCTGTGGCTTAAGCACCCCAAAACCCAATGCCTTAGACAAAAGAGGTGCTCAGTAAATAAATACCGGTTGTATAAGACAGGTTTCATTTTGGAGGAAGAAGAGGTAGTCAGCTGGAAAATGTGGTGAATTTATGGTGATAAAGCATTTCCACAGGCAGACAAATGTTGAAATTTTGGACAGTGAGGTCATGTTTGATTTCTTCCTTAATTACTAACGACCTCTGCCATTCCTCTGGTAATATGCAATGACTCCTGTGTCTTCCTCCTAATGTCTGTCAGTCATAGCCTTTCCTTTCCAGTGGGCAGAGGGATGTTATAGTTCTGAAGACAGATTATTCTCCTAGAGAGAGAGCAGAGAGAAGATAAGAAACCCAGTGACAGAACCTCAGAGGATGGCTCTATCTAGGCAGAGGAGGAAAAGGAGACACGTCATTCCCAGTTGCTGTAAGAGTCAGGACAACCAAGATCCTTGCCTACTAAGGGAAAAACGTAAGATGTAGGCCAATGGGGCCATGTGCAGATGATCTCAGGTATAAGATGTTCACTGCACACCTTAGAGTGGTGTTTACTCAACCATAGATAATGATATTTAATTGTCACTCTTGGAAAGACAGTTCACTTTGAGTTCCCTGTGTAGCAAAGAGTTATTCAAATGTGCCTATTTATTACAAGACCATTGTATAAGCAATTATGAATGTTTCTGAAAGAACGCAGGTTTGTGGAAATCTTCCTCGCTCCATTCAAAATCTGCTTTGAGATACGCTATTGCGATTTGTATCAACAGAACCTTTCCTCCCACTAGGAAATCAGAGCCCAGGATTTCCTGCTATTTATGAGTAATAATAAAAAATTCTTCTTCTCTGTTTTCTTTATGTGTCCTGTCCCTAAATCGGGCTCAGCCTGAAAGCTGGGATAAGGACAGATGGTCTCAAGGAGAAAAACGACAGTGAATTCAAAGCTCCCATTTGGCAGTCAATCACTCTAATCAAGAAACAGGGATTTGGTTATTTTCAATAATAAAATAATTCATAAAATGTAAAGGATGAACAAAATGTAAAGGATAAATTAAAATAGTTCCACACTGAAGGAAAAAAAAGGCTTTCTGACAAATACCACCCAACCACTAGTTCCATGGAGGCAGAGGGGGTTCCGTATTATCTGATTTATCCTCACTGCCTAGAGCACCGTGTGGTTCCAGACCTCAGTCAAACCCAGGAAATGAAGAGATTGTAAACTAACTGCTTTCAGGGACAGAGTTCACATTTCTCAGGATCTCCACCACCCCTAGTATCCTGCTGGGCCAAAGTCAGTGCCTGGTTGACATGTCCCTGGGACCCTGGCTTCTCTTTCCCACATTCCTCTTGGCTCCGCTTCCTCCCCTCCTCATTGTGCTCCTGGGAGAGTCAATGCATAGCAGGAACTCTTCTCCCAGGCCTGGTGTCAGGTAGTTGCCATGACAACACCCCCTGAGAGCAGGCACTTGCCACGGGTGCCTTCCAGGTACACCTCAGGGCGGGGGCTGAGGGCAAGAGTAACCCTGAGGCCCACATCAGGGGATGAAGTGATTAGAACCCATCCTGGTAAATAACACACATTTCTCTTGACTCCCGACCAATGTCAGCTGCTCAGGGAAACTGTGGACCCCCTCACTGGGGTGACATTCTAGCTTTCTCATGCCAAGAACACATAGGGAAAGCAGCTTGGGATGCTTCAATGATTCAGTCACCTCACTTTTTCTAGTGAAAAGAGAAAAATGGCTGTAATCTTACATCAAGACGATGGAAAACAGGGGTGTCCAATCTTTTGGCTTCCCTGTGCCTCATCGGAAGAAGAACTGTCTTGGGCCACACATAAAATACATTAACAATAGCTGATGAGCCAAAAAAAATTACAAAAATATCTGATAATGTTTTAAGAAAGTTTACAAATTTGCAACAGGCCACGTTCAAAGCCTACATTGTATGCAGACCGTGGACCTTGGGTTGGCCAAGCTTGATGTATAATGTCAAGCCTGAATCAAGCAGGTATCCCCAAAGTCCTCATGGCTGAGGAAGGAGCTACTGTTATTCCTCCCTGGAATCTGGCATTATAGGGCATGGCAAGAAGTGCTGATGTCAAGGTAATGAGGCCAGGTGTATCTGTTGTTGCTGACCTGAGGTATGGATGCTGTGAACAGGGGGCTTGGTAGACGAAAATAGACAAACTTCTGACCTCACCCCTCATTCTAAAGTGTAATTCCCAGATTTTCAGTAACTTATGTACCAACCTCTAAGCCCCTTTATTTATTCATTCCTAGGCATATTAAAAATAATTCAGGTTTACATAGTCTTTCTCTAATTGGAAGAGTTCGGAGGAAATTTAAACTACTGCTTTAGTTGTTGGGCATACAGATCTGCAGAGATAGGGTGTTAAGTATCACTGTATCACCACTTTGCATATAGGCAGCACTCAATAAATATTAATGAGGCCGGCCGTGGGGGCTCACACCTGTAATCCCAGCACTTTGGGAGACCAAGACTGGTGGATCACTTAAGGTCAGGAGTTCGAGACCAGCCTGGACAACATGGTGAAACTGCATCTTTACTAAAAATACAAAAATTAGCTGGGCATGGTGGTGTGCACTTATAATCCCAGCTACCTGGGAGGCTGAAGCAGAAGAATCCCTTGAACCTGGGGAGTGGAGGTTGCAGTGAGCTGAGATCATGCCACTGCACTCCAGCCTGGGCAACCGAGTGAGACTCTGTCTCAAAAAAAAATGTTAATTAGCTGAATAGAAATACTATAGGTAAAGCCAGTACCCCCTATGGGGCACTGCCACCTCTTCACCATGTCTTCTTGGCTCTGACGGCATGACAATGCTTTCAATGCAGACACGGGCCTTGTTCCCACACAGGGTGATTAGTGTTCTGTTTGGTCAAGCCACAAAACTGAGGAAATGGCCTTGGACCAGCTTCCCAAGTTTGTCTCCTTCTTAGCCCTCTCCTTGAGATGCAGCTCTAGTCTTGCTCCTGTATCCCCTAGGCTTAGCCACCCTCTCCTTTCTGCAGTGCTGCATGGTCGATTCTGTATTTCATTTGCAACCTGCCTCTCTGTGCCACTCACCTGAGAGTGAGCAGAGCGGAGCTGGACACTGACCTCGAAGGAGTCAGGGAACAGGTCTCAGAGGGGGGGACCTTTAGGGGAGTGTGGAGAGGCAGGAGGAACAAGCCAAGTAGAGAAGAGCAGGGCGAATAATTCAGGCAGAGGAAACAGCCTCAGTAAAATCCTGGCATGCCTGTGACCCCTGCTTCTCAGATGGACGGCCTCCCGGAATCTCTGGGGGCATTTGCATATCATGTATATATTAATTTATGTATTCAAGGCATGCACAGCATTCCTATCTGGAATGATGATAGTGATTATGCTCCCTCCTCTCCCAACTGCACAGGGATGCAACAGGGGTGCCCTATCCAACTGGAAAAGCAGTCTCTACCCCCAAGTGTGGGTATTTCCATGCTCACTAACAAGGTTCAGGGACATGCTCCCCAGGCCTGTGATGAAGCACGTGGTAGAAGGCATTCCATTTTATATGAACTCTTTTTCCTATACTTTTTTTTTTCTAATTTATTAAGATAATCTGAAAATGACAGAATTTACACAGTTGAAGGATATTACCTGAGATCCCACCACGTAAAGAAAAGATCATAATATAAGGCATGAAGAGTGGGAACTCATAGACCAGGCATATTCACCAGTGCGCTCCCTGACCTAGAGACCATGATTGCAAGTGCCAGGCTGGCCCTGCGAAGCTCACAGATCAGGACACGCCACTTAATGGCACCACCAGCAACAGCCTCCCCTTAGAGATTCAATAATATCTGATCCCTTCAAGGGGTGGAACTGCCAATTTTCCTAACCACAAATTCAGGCTCCACAGAAAACACGGCTTCTCTTTATTTTAGATTACCTTATTTTATAAAAAGCAAGATTATATAAATGATGCAGAGAAAAAAGGCAGGCAGAAGCCACTGCCCAGTGAGAGCCTGCAAAAATATAAAAATGTAACTTGATAAAGGAAACAGTTACCTAGAAACTGCTGTAGAGTAAATGTGTAAAACATTTTATCTTTCATTATTTAAATGTGAAAACGAATTCAGTTAATACCACTTGACCTTGTAACTATACAAAATGAATTTTTCTACATTAGCATGATCAACCAACAGTGCAATAAAATGTAAAATAATATCCCCGAAATCAGATGAGCCTGGTTGAAATCTTTGTCCTCCTAAATCGTATCTTCTTGGAAACACCCTTGAAAGTTTCTAAAGGCTCAGTCTCTTCATCTTTGAAATGGAGATATTTCCACTGAGGGGATTAAATGGTTCCTGGATACAAAAGTATTTAGAGTACTGCCTGGCACATCGCGTGTGGTCAGTATTAACTATTGTTATTTGAAAACAAAAAGAAAACTAAAATGACGGTTTTCCATTTAAAAATTCCAAATCAGCTTTCCCGTGAAAATGGTAAAAACACGAGCCGGCGTTGCAGAATAGAGAGGACGTCTGGCCCAGCTACTGAAACTGGGAGGAGGCTGGGAAAGGAAAGCCAAGTCCTAGACCTGGCCCTCAACTGCCTTTCCCTCTGGCGTGGGTATGTCCATTCACCTTGCTGGGGCTCTCTCTTGCTTCAGAATAAAGTGTGAATGGAGTTAGTGCTAGATGATGTGTCAAGCCCACTCCAGCCACAACATTCCGGAGTCAACCTCTAGGGCAGCTGCAATGGCAAAAGTCAACACAGTACATTTTATAAGCCATAATTAGAGGACAGAGTGATCGGGCCTATTGCCCACATTATGTAATTAGCCCTCTGCCTCCAGGGAGGGAGTGCCTGTGTGCAATTATGCAATCACATTTTGAAGGGAAAGACACCAACTCACATCACATCATCAAGAACAATTATGATTCACTTGAGTCACAGTTTCCATCCGAGAAGGTTGTCCAGGTAATTTTAGTCTGTACCTTTGTAGTGCCAAATATTTAAATAGTTCCTTATTTTTGCAACGCCTTGCAATACAAAAGCACATTTACATGACCCATTCTTACTGGCTTTATATTAGACTGGTAAGCTACATCCCATTATACCTGGCCCATAACCTGGAACTCCCACAGGTGCAAACTTCAGGGATCTCAAACTTTAGAACCCAGAGAGTCATCTAAGGAGCTTGTTAAAAATGCAGACCCTCCTCCCTCATTATTGATTCTGCAGATCTATTGTGGAGCCCAGGGATGTGCTCTTTTTAACAATGTCTCCAAATTCCTCTGGTGTCACTGGTCCACACCATGAAGAAAACTAAGATTTACCATGGACAGCTTTGGTGGAGACCATGCAGATGGTTGCAGGACCACCATTACATGAATTGAGGCTACTGGGCTTCCCCCAGCCATCGGGAAGCATGAAGAGCTATTGCCCAATCCCCCCATCCCCTTTCCTGGTATAGAGGCAGAATTCTAGAATTTCTAAGCTATAAGCCAGCTGGGGAGCAATAAGCATTCCCCAAGTTCCCCACTCCACCCTGTCCCTTCAAACATAATGAAGCTGCTTCATCACTTGCCCTGAGCTACTTAACTCACTCTTCCCCATCTTCCCCCAACAGAGACTAACAAGCATCACTAAGTGTTCTCAGTACATCCAGCAAGGAGAACCTGAGTCCCGCCAATTGAGAAAGCAATGTATCTAGAGCTCCAGAATGTATCACAAATTAATAATAGTGTTATCATTTGAAACTCAGCTCAAATGTCACTTCTTCCAGGAAGCCTCTTAAAGGTAACCCCTCCCAACAGAATCTGTTTTAGATATTAGGTAATAACATGACATGCCCATGAAAATCTTCACCACAGGTACCAGGTATCAAATGTACTATAACTGTTTATAACTGTTTTATTTAGATTATGTGCTCCTCGAAGGTGGGTGCCATATCTGTGTTATCTCTACATCTGCAGCTCCCATCCGTCTCACCTGGTTAATTCTTACTAGTCTAAGTTAAACTGTCATTTTCCCAACAGAGCCTTCCCTAATGTAAGTTGATCCTTACTATGAATGCTCATTCCACCCTTTTTTCTCTTTTGCCACACCTCATGATGCTTCTATTTTCCACATTGACTGGTTGATCAATGCCTCTGCAATCCCACTAGCACCATGAGGGCATCAAAGGGGAATAAAAAAAAGGCATTAAAATAATATCTTTTGAATAAATAAATGGATTCAGATGACAATACTGCTACCCTGTAGAGGCTGGTCAGAAAATATGGGGCAGCGTAGGATACCTGGATAGTTCTACCTCTAAGGTGCTGTTTCATATTGGTTGCTTCCTCCTTTTGCATTCAAAGAATCCAGTATAAAGCTCATGCTGGTACAAGTTTGACTGCAAAATTGGGAGAGAAAAGGCCATTTAGAGCACAAAAATATCCACCAAGACTTTGTTTCCATTGCATAATCCATTTCCTTCATGCAAGACTCTGGCTTCACTCCTTTAATATGATTACGTTTCATATTCTCCAGTAACTTCATTCTACCCCAAAAGCAGACAGCTCCTCTTTCTACCATGGCCAGTGTTCCCTTCAAAATTGATTGCAACTTGGGTGAAACATCTCAGTGGAAAGCCAACAACTGAATCCCACGCTCAATGTTCCTCTTCTGGAGTAGGGTTTAGACCTCTTATGCCTACTTCCCTGAGAAATTTACTAATGTGTCTAGCGGTTTTTATGACTGTAAAGACCCAGTCTGCAAGGGGATATTAGCACTCAGCTACCTTCCACATGCAACATGACCTTCCCATTTTCACCCATCACTCATCAACTTTTAACAAACATGGCCTAAAGATTCCATGGTGGAAGACAGGCATTGTGGAACCAGAAATGGACATGACTCTGCTACACGTTCAACTTCTTTCAACGGGGAAACTTTGTTTTCAGGAACAAATGATAAAGATGTGAGTAGTTTACAACTTCTACAATTGTGGGAAGAGAGGGCATATTCCTTGAGAACACAGAATACCCTTTCAAGAAGTTCCAGCTCTCTTTGGAGCCAACTAGGTAAAAATGTCATTTCTCAAGTCTGAAGAATCAAAATCTTCCTTCTTCTAGATCCACATGCTATGAAATTAAAGGATTCATAAGACCACCCCACCCCTCCCCCAAAAAAAAAAGGGTGGATAGGCTAAGGCCTTGGTCCATTGAGCATTGTCATTTTTGGCACTTGCATTAAAGGTACGACTGTGGAAAAGAATGACTGCAACCTGATTTCAATGTCAAAGGTTAAAGATTTGGCCCAGGTGCCTCTAGTACCTCTCCCAAGTTAACCACTATTGACATATTATCTATGCATTAGTCTACTCTTTTTTTTTTTTTTTTGAGATGGAGTCTCACTTTGTCACCCAGAATAGAGTGCAGTGGCGTGACCCTGGCTCGCTGCAACCTCCATCTCCTGGGTTCAAGCAATTCTCCTGCCTCAGTCTCTTGAGTAGCTGGGATTACAGGCACACAACACCACACCTGGCTAATTTTTGTATTTTTAGTAGAGACAGAATTTCACTATGTTGGTCAGGCTGGTCTCGAACTCCTGACCTCAAGTGACCCACCTGCCACGCCCTCCCAAAGTGCTGGGATTACAGGTGTGAGCCACCACACCTGGCCTAAACTTTTAAACTCTCATTAATTTTTAACTTGAACAATTTAACTTAAAACTGCCTCTAATGATGTTGATGACAACGAGGGTAATGGCAGCCATTTGTTAAATACTTTTATAAATTTCAAGAATTATGGCAGGTGGACATACACCTCTCATCTAAAGATTTTAAAAATAATTTTAAGATTGTTATTTATTTCATTTTTAGATAAGAAAATCAAGAATCAGAATTATTGGGTAAAATGCCCATGACCAGACAAATAAATAGTGGAACAATGACTTAAACACTAGTGTTCTCATCCAGGACACTGTGGTGTCACCCTCAAAATAGATGCATATATTCTGCTGCCAGGTTCAAGGAACAAGTCCAAGTTCACACAGTTCCATTCTATAATGTTCATCCCATCCATTCTCAGCTTCCTAAATAAAAGACACTAAATACATTTGCCCTTCCAAGGTACTGTCTGAAATCCCTTGGCTACTTTAATTACCCCTCTCAGAGCTTTCCTTGGTTTTGTTAGGTTGTTCTTAAGGAGTATTGGTCCAACCATAGATGTATCAATAGTCAGAGACATGCTTTTGGTTTTGATTCCAGCATCCTCCATTATTATACCCAGCATTAGGTCTCTTAACCAAAGCCATATGTTGGTCAACGTCTTTGGGAAAATGTCTAAAATGATTTATAAGCCCATTTTCTAGGTTATCACCTATAATTCTGGATGCTTGCTCCAGTTATAATGTGAGGTGTTTCTTTTTCCATAGGCTTGGTTCATATGGATGTTCTCCTGTCTCTTTAACACACTTGGCCCACGATGGCTTTCTATTTCACTACGCAAATGATTATAGAGAAGTGTTAAACTGGATCAGCTCTAACCAATACCTAAGGGTGTATACTGTCTATAGTCCTCCATTCAGAGAAATAACATTGTTTATCTAACCATTATTTCCTGTCTTGAAGATAGCCTCCACCCATGAGAGTATTTCCTCTGCTATTACAGTCATTAACAATTTTAATGGGAGGAAATATCTGAAAAAATTCACTATGTCAATTGCATGTATTTGTCAGAGTCTCATGCAAATGGTTCAATTGTTCCATGTTCCTTGACATCTTGGACTCAACTTCGGAATATTTCATTGCTCTGGGCATCTAAGCATATACAAGCAAGGCAGAGTAGGTGGCTGCACAGTTGTTCTGTAAACATGAGCCATCTATTTAGTCAATATAAACCACTCTGGGAAGAACAGGATTTCTTTGCTCACATGAAGAGTCTCCGCTACTGGAAATGATCACAATCACCCAAGTTTTTACCTTTGGCTTAGCTCATTTAGCTCAAGACCTGCAACAAGTCACCCAATAACATGGTGAAAATTTTCTTGGGCACACAAGCGGTTAAAACCATTTCTCCACTCAGTGAGAGGCAGAAACAAGCACTCTTGAAAAAACAAAGAGAAATTAGTCTGATAATGAAAAACCACTGAAAGCAATTTATGAACCATTTCCCCTGACAATATATAAACGCTTAATATACTATACATAATTCAGGGTCGGTCTTCCTTTGATGCCTTCCTTCTAATCATCCACTTTTCTAGCAGAAATACTGACATCTGAATCTCTTTTTCCGCACTATTTCAAAGGGATATACAATAGCAAAAATGGCTATGCACTGGATGAAGCTAAAAGCTTGTACTGTTTATTCAATGGTACACCTCTGATAATTTAAAAAGAAGATTAATCAACTAGTTGTGAAACCAAATATTTGCAGAAACTAAGCACTTATGTAAAAACCTACAGTGGCCTTAAATAAACAAACTAGTTGATCATCACAAATTAAAAGAATTTAAATGGCAAAAACTACCATTTCTTTAAAAACTATGATAGCTAAGAAAAAAAAAAACTTTTGCAAAATAAAATTGGGTGGAGGATCTAATAAACAGGGAGCTATGGCATCCCAATGGAGAAAAAAGCAAAAAGAAGTTTCAGAAAGGATAACAAATTAGTTTAGCAAAGTCACAATAAGAGAGGGCAGACAAAAATAAAGGCATAGGATGCAGCGTCCAGGGAAAGAGGAAGGGGCGAGTGGAAACAGCTGGAATTGTTCAGCTGTGTCAACATTCGGCTGTTTCACAGATTGACTAGCAAAGTGTCATCTGAAACCAATTACATTCCCAAAACCCCACGGACCCAGTTCATAACATTGATTAATCCACATTGTGAAAAAGTCCCCAAGCAAAACTAGAACAGCTGTCAGCCCTTGGAGCTCAAAACACAGCAATTGCTTGAGGAAAAAAAAAAAGAAAGAAAATCTCCTCTTGAAATTTTAGGGATTTTCAGAAGGTATGTCTACTGAAACAGAAGATAAATTTAAAACTACTCCACCTCCTGTCTGTTTGAGCACAACCGGCTATAATTAGAAAAGCAGGGGTCATGTTAGAATAAACCCAAAGTCCATTCCCAAAGTCAGAATGGAACTGCCTCACAGGCTCTAATACCTTGTGTCTTTCTGCTCCTTTCTGGAGGTAACACCATCATTTGATGTTTTTAAAAGTATGGTTTTTTTTTTTCTTCTTCTCATCATTTTAAATGCATTAATCTACTCCCTTTGGGCCCATAAAAATATACGTTATATATTTTCTATTAAAAGCTGTTTTTATACCTCTTGTTCTATTTCACAGAGGTAGAAGAATACGAAAAGTCCTTGATTCGCAAGCATCTAACTTGTGCATGAGTCAAATAAAAATGGTCACTGCACTCCTCTGATGTGCAAAACTCCTGGTATAGGAGCCCGTAAAGGTGTTCACACACACTCCTATGCCCCCCACCCCGGGATCCCATATACCCCGTACCTTCTAGCAAAGCCACTCATCCAAAGATGACACACTCATGCCAAATGCCTTGGCCTTCCCCTGAAGCTACTGCAGCTTCAGATACCAGATACCAGATACTAGAAATCCAGATACCAGGTATGGCAGAGGGGACCCCAACACCATATAGGCAGCCATGAAGATCTCCTTAAGAAGTCTCCATTTCTGCAGATCCTGCCCTAACATCACCACTGTGAGGATACGGAAGTTGTAGGCATCTGGATGGATTTTTTCCCACATACATAAAATACATGCGTATTTGTTTGCTCATTCATTCAGCAAACATTTATTGGATGTCGATTCTATCTCAGACACAGGGTTGTACCCAAAAAACCAATATTCAGTTTATAAAACATTTGCACATACTGAATTTTGTAGATGGGTAAACTGAAGCTTCAAGAGGTTTAGTGACCTGCACAGGGCCATCTAACTAGTAAGTGTTACAGTTTGTACTTAAACCGAAGGCTATCTGCTACCTTTCACACGCCTTCCAAAAACCTTATTACTATATTATGCTTGACATGGGTTTTCATAAGCTAGCAGGGGAGCCCAAAAGCATGCAAAATATAGTTTCTACCTGGAAATGCATCCAAGTTACAAAAAAACTGGGTAGAAATTGGACTTTAAGAACATATGCGGTTTACATATTCAGATTACATTCTACTTTTGCTCCCTCCTCTATAAAAACCCCATTAGTAATCTAATGGATGACTCCACCGAAAAGCCACAGTGTAACTGCAAGTTTTATGAATTGAACTAAGTCTTTGATACACTGATTCTTTTTCTTCTGCATGCTTATGCAGATGTAGCACTAACCAATAGTACCAATATGAGGCGGTTTCTAACTCAAAAGCATTCAGAGAAAAGCAAACCTTGATTTTACTGGTACATCCCTCGATTGGAAGGGAGGGGAAGGGTGGGGTGGGGAGGGGAGGGGAGAGGGCAACTCACAATTCACTATGCCATGCAAAGGAATGGGCTTATTCTTTGGATTTCAGAACTGAGATGAAGGTCACCAAAAACAACAAATTATCTTAGATGTAGAGACAAAGTGTTACTAAATACTGTTCTTCAAATAGTAATAACATTTCTGGAGCTTTGCAGCAGGTAACAGCCCTACTGAGTGCTGAAGGATGCGTTGGGTGGGCCAGGGTATAGTCAACAGGTAGAGATGGGGTGGAGGGAGGACACTCAAAGACAGGGCGGTAAGAAACAACCACTAAAGTCTCTAGGTAGATCCTCTACTTCTTTCTTTTTACTATTTTTTCACCCTGAAGGATATTTATAATTATTGTTTTTTAAATGTTCGTGATATCACAGATAAAGAACACCAATTGCTCCCAATAGAACTCTAACTACAGTATATGTTTACAAGAGCAAATTACTGTTTATACATGGACAGGATTGTGAACAAGGGGAAGAACATTACAAATTATATGTTACTGAAGGAAAGCCAAAACATTTCCTTTTTTTTTTCTTCTTCTCATGAAAAGACATCATTACCTGTATATGCCCCTCCTCTCAGCTCCCTCAGTGGACATTGGCATCAATGAGCCCATTAATGAGCCCGTAAGGGGCGCATGATAAGACAACAAGGAGTTCCATAGTAAGTTTATATTTTTATGTTATGATTTTAGAACATGGGACAATAACCAGAGTGATGGAGGTAAAACTATTCATATTTCCATATTCCAAATTACTTCAAGAATCACTAGAGTACAGAGTTTATAACTTTAAATGCTAAATGGAGAAATCTTCTGTCCCAAGAATTGCACACATATGGCTTTCAAATAAATCTATCTCAAAAGGCCTATCATTTAACAAAACAGGAACAAAACTTTAAAAGAATACAAACGAAGTTTTGTATAAGTTGGTATCTTTTTTTATATACATTTCGAATAACAAAAAGTTACTGTAAGCTACACTTTTTATTTTATTATAAACCATTCTTATTTTATAAAATGTAGCCCTACTCCTGGAAAAAATATTTTTTGGGAACTAATGGGGGCCAACACATATATCTGAGGTTACCATATAACCCTAAGAAGAACACAAGGAACACAGTATTAGGCATAGCTCATTGGTTGAAATATCACTTTAAGGATTAAATGGGTAAAGTCCATGTAAAATGCTCAGAACAGGGCATGGGCCATAATAAAGTGCTGGAATAATATTAGGTGTTCAAAATCAGTGTTTGCATTCCATTGGAGTTCCAGGAAAAGTGCGTTCCAGGAATTTATGTTTGGGTAGACCTAAGGTAGTTTTGCAGCAAAAGATGACTTTGAAAAAGGAGGGATTTCTCTCCACTTCTCACCACCATCAAATGCATCTTTTCTTAACTCTCTGTAGAAAGAAGCAGAGAAAGGGCTGACAGTGCCTGTCTGCTCTGAAGTACAACTGGCCAAGGGCCAGACATGGTCTCTCTTCTCTTGCCTCTGTGCTGTAATTGACTCCTCTGAGCAGTTCCTTCCGATTCCTATGCCAAAGGCTCTTGTTAGATTGTGAGGCAAGGTGGAGGGCAGGGCGCAGCGATTCCATTTGTCACAACAAGCTTCCTTACTGCTCCTGTTTTATTTAAAACCAAGACACTCAATCCACCATGTGGGATCCTTAGTAGCACACCTCTCAAAGGCTTGCATTCATTCAGGGATGGAATGGACAGTGAAGCCCACCGTGGCACATTTCCTCACAGCCCTGTCAGCGCTCGCTGGTTCAGATTCTCAAATGGTATCAACTGCCCATCAATAGTGCCACTGTTTATACTGGAGGGCTGTAACTTGCCTCCACTTAAGAGAGTTTCAACGATATTGGCTTAGGGAATACAGGGAAATGGACTTGTGCAGACTTGAGAAAACCTCAGAACTGAAATTCAGTTAATCAGGTATCTGACTCAAAGTAAGGTAACCATTAAATAGGAATGCATATCTTGCCTTCTCAAGCTGCTTCCTACATCAATGCAATTATGCTTCGCCCATCTTCAGATGAGAGGCAGGCATCCATGTTAGATCTACTTTAAAAGAAAAAGACATGTTGGGGTTTTCTGAAGTTACTCAATTTCTCCACAATGTGTTCGCACCATAAATGCCAAGCATTGCTGAATCAATTGCTAAATTTCAAAAGGCATGCCTTGGCTTCAGATACATTAATTTTCTGGAATAACAAGCAGTCCCTTTTAATGGACATAAGATACTATTTCCTTCATCTTACCACTCATCTTGACCATAACACGTGGGATGCTTCAGAACCACTGGTGGGTTTCGATGGTTTTCTACTCAAGAACAATGTCAACTACAGAATGAGGCCTAGACACAAATCCACAGGGTATGCTTGCTATGATCATGAGGAGCAAAAAAGCTCCTCCAGGCCCCCCACCATCGTGCCAACACACTTTGATCTCACTTCTCCTTGTGAGCTCTTGAGAGGGTAAGCCTGTGTCTGCACATGAAGCCTTAGCTGCAGTGCTGGATATACTTAATGCCACCCTTTGCAAGCCTAAAAGAACAAGATCAAAGAATAAGACTGGTGCCATTAGAGAAGCCATTTGAGAAACTAAAACTACCTATAAGCCACCTATAAAGAAGTTACGTAATTCAAAAACATACAGCAAGCACCTACTCTGT
The DNA here is from genome assembly GCF_009761245.1 of Sapajus apella. NCBI lineage: Eukaryota > Metazoa > Chordata > Mammalia > Primates > Cebidae > Sapajus > Sapajus apella. Next base: position 4,375,634 of record NW_022436977.1, on the reverse strand, counting down.
CCCAGACCCTGCCCCGCAGTAGCCAACAATCCCCTCACTGATACAGACACAGACATAGATATTAGGTATGACAGTTAATTCTGTTATTTCAGAAAGAAACCATTTCTTCTTAACTGAACTACAGGCAGTATATCTACAAATGGGTTTACAGTTGGCTTGAAATTGATTCTGACTTTGAAATGCTGGTAAGGAAATAAGTCATATCTGTCAGTGCTTATCCTTCCTAATTATAGGAATACTTTTTAAAAAAAAAATCATTATTCTACTGAACTATTCCAAGAGGAAGTATCAGGAGGGTGGTAGACTCCTGGGAATATTTCTCCATGTTCTAGTTCCCCTCTTTTGCCTTAGATGAGATACAGGCCAAGCTGTGGGCTGCAACTAATTCACAGGAAAGCCATGGGATGTTTGCAAGATTTCATGGAGAGCCCAGGCATGGTGGCTCAGGCCTGTAATCCCAGCACTTTGGGAGGCTGAGGCAGGTGTATCACTTGGGGTCAGGAGTTTCAGTCCAACATAGTGAAACCCCATCTCTACTACAAATACAAAAATTAGCCAGGTATGGCGGTACATGCCTGCCATACCTGCTACTCAGGAGGCTGAGGCCTCAGAATCACTTGAGCCCAGGAGGCAGAGGTTGCAGTGAACCGAGGTCGTGCCACTGCACTCCAGCATGGGTGACAGAGACTCTATCTCAAAAAAAAAAAAAAAAAAAAGTTTCCATAGAGAAACAACAGCGGCACATTCAGATTCAGCATGGATTACTATTAAGTTATTTGAAACTAACTAACAAATGGAGCTAGTAGGTATTTCTCCTGTTACAGGGGGCACTGTGAAAAAGTTCCAAGACACAAAAGCACCATGAACTGAGAAAGTCTGGAAGCTTTAGGAATCTGGAGGGAGGAGGCTCTTTCCATCAGACTTTAATGTCCTTAAGCAACAGGCAAAGGGGCATCCCTGCTCTCCAAGGTCACCTTGAAGGGAGTTGCCATGACTCAGCCTCATGTTCAACCATGTCTTCCTAGGGAAGCCCTGCAGTGGGTGTCATCTGTGCAGATGGATCAGCTTCATTAATCAGTAAAGAACTTTGCTCCCCCCATTAGTTGATGCTTCTCATTGGTAGGGCACCTTCAGTCAACAGTCTGTTTGACTGGAGAAGTAAGGGTTTGGGTTGAGTAAAATGCCATCCCAACCCCATCTCAACTGAGCAGAACAGCCTATGAAAGAGACCAGGCAGATATAATTATCCCAGTTTTTGAGATGAGAAAACTCAGGTCTATCTGAGTTTAATGAGGTTAATGGATTTTCCCAGAGTCTCAAAGCTACTAGAGCAGAGCTGCGCCTTGACCTAAGCCTTCCATGTCTAAACCTCCTCCCGTTACACCACAGCTGCTTAGATTTTGAGCAAGAATTAGTGCCCTTCCCTGCTTCAACACACATACACAGTGGAGAAACAAGGAGTCATTCCCCTCAAGGCAAGAACTGTCCTATATCACACCCTCCTCATACAGGCTTGTGGAATGATTTGGCTCCTCCAGCTGCCAGGCAGCCCTGAAGCATCCAAAGGAGAGAAGTGACCACACTGTTACCCTGCTGAGGCAGCGGGGAGGCTGTCGCAAAGCCCATCTTCACTTCCTGAAAGCTTAGTCCCCGCCTTCTAGTCCTGCTCCTACCCTAGGCCATCTCTCTCCTCTTTGCAGAAAAAAGGTTGTGGAGATGCTCAAGAACCGGCAGGGATGCAGACCAGTGATTATCTGACACGAGCATGCATCAGATGTGCCAGGGGAGGTATGTTAAAGCAGAGGTCGCAGGGCCTGACCCCAGAGTAGCCAAGGGTGGGGCCAAAGAATATGCATTTCTAACACATTCCCCGGTGATGCTGATGCTGCTGGCTCAGGAACCACACTCAGCGATCCACCAACATACAGTGACTTCTCTCCTCCCAGGATCTCACTTATTGCTCCATGCATAGCAAAGATACTTATTGAGCAAACATTAAAAACGGCATCCCTTGATCATCTCAACAAAAACATTTCAACAACTTCTATCATTAGCTCTGTTTTAGACCCAGTGGTAAAAGTTAAAGTCCCTGCCTTCCAGGAACATGCAAGCTAAAGATAGACTTAATTCATGTAGACATGCACACAAAGATAAGACTACCATATTCAGATTATAATAAATCCCACTGAATAAAACAAAAGGCTTACAATAGAAACTGCAAAGTTCCTTGGGAAGTCTCCAAAGTTTGCACTTTTTAATTTTCAGTGATACCATCATCATGCCGTGGATCACTGTGCAGATATTACAACTGTATTTAATCACACATCTAAAGCCAGATTGGGCTGCTCCAACCTAATGCCACGTGAGTCCTTGAACTGCCATCAGCTGGCTCTGACAGCAGGCATGGCTGCAGCAGGCAGTTACAGAAATGGATTTAAATGTGGGTGACTCTTGGTATCAAAGATCTGTGAACTGTTCAGCTAAGCAGAGGAATCATCAGAATAATGATCATTTTTCACTCTACCCCCCTCCCTTGCTCGTTCAAAGGAAAAAACAAGCCCTTAATTGCTTCTTGAACTACACACAAGTGGGCCGTTGACTGTGGCTGTAATTCAGCATGGAGAAGCAAGGGAAACACTGAAACAGATTTTGTGGCGGTAATGCCTTAAACGGAGAAAACACTGCAGTGGGATCGGCAGGCACAGGACACTGTTAAGCGGAATGATACCTCCTTAAGGCACGGCTTGAGGTGTTGTCAGCTGTTGAAGTAATATTTCATTGTAGATGACACCAGGTGTGATCAAGAGGGAATATATTAACAACACAGGGGGTGTGGTGGGGGCAGGCAAAGGGTAGTGAGGGGAGAAAAATAAGGAGAGAGAACAAATAGAAACGACTTTAGAAGGACAGCACATTACAGATGCCCTACTGGATTTGGGCTCCTAATGAAGAAGGCAGTGTTTACGGGAACTGAAGAATTGTGGGTCATTTGCCATTTATCTTGAAAGATACATCGATATAAATGATTACGTATTGAGAAATCTGGACCATTTCCTTCATTCTAGACTATGGGTACCTAGATAGGGTTATGAACATGGAAAGGTAGAAACTGTTTTGCCCATCCTGCCCTTCAGTCCTAAGTCATGACCCTCTGTACAGGTAGCACTGGCCACAGGGAAGAGAAAACAGAGGCCTGCAACTGAGAAGCCTCCTGCCAACGACAAGCCTTTTGTAAACACTTCTCTCCATGTTTACCTAAGAAACATGCAGGCTTTCCAAGGAAAGCCTCCTTTTAAAAACTGTGCCTTTTTACTTCTCTGTGCTGTTAGGTCCCTAAAATAAAAACTAATGCCCACACTTCTTTAAGTCTCCCATCCCACTCCATCCAGAAACATCTGTTCTTCCCTTAGACGCCTTTTTCACTACATTACAAAGGTAGTGCATCCATTTCTGTACCCACACATGCAGGCCTGCTTCCACACCAGGAGAGAGTCGGGTGAAGGCCCCCACTTCCGTCTTCTATTCTCATGTAACATAGTGGCTATGTTACATCCTCATTAACACTGAACCTTGTTTGCAAATCAAGTGTCAGTGAAGAGAGCAAGCACTCTGATACGAGAAAAAGCCTAATACCTACTTCTTAGTGAAGTGACCACTGGATAATAAGAAAAAAGATTAGCATCTGTAAGTACTTACTACGTGCCAAGTCCATACTAAAGGCTTTATTTTAATTTTTTTTTTTTTTTTTTTTAGACAGAGTCCTGCTCTGTCGCCTAGGCTGGAGTACAGGGGTGCGATCATGGCTCACTACAACCTGCGATCTGCCTCCTAGGTTCAAGTGATTCTCCTGCCTCAGCCTCCTCAGAAGCTGAGATTACAGGCAAGCACCACCATGCCTGGTCTTTTTTTTTTTTCTTTCTGTAGTAGAGACAGGGTTTCACCATGTTGGCCAGGCTGGTCTCAAACTCCTGACCTGTGACCCACCCGCCTTGGCCTCCCAAAGTGTTGGGATTACAGGCATGAGCCAACACACCCGGCCCATACTAAAGGCTTTAAACAGATTCTCTCATTCAGTCCCAACAGTAACTGCTCTAGGTAGATACTATCATGATCCCCATTCTACAGAGAAAACCAGTGCTCAGAGATGGTAAGTAGATTGCAAAAGTCATAGTGATGGTGGTAAAGTCATGCTTTGAATCCCCATTTCTCTGACTTTGGTGTCTAAGCTCTCATATGCTATTAATGGCCAGAAAAGGTACCACAATCAGGGTACAACCTACACAGGGACAATGTGAAGGAGGGTATGGCCTGTCCATCTATCTATCCATCAATCAATCTATCTATCTATCTATCTATCTATCTATCTATCTACCTACCTACCTACCCACCCACCCACCTATCCACCTATCTATCTCATGGAATCAGGGGCTTAAATATCTACCACATACTGGGCAATGATCTGATTGTTCTTATATACTATTTCTAAACTTTGTAACAACTTAAACAAGGTAAGCTGTTTAATTCTCATTTAAGAAATAAGAAAACTCAAGAGTCCACATGACTGAATAATTTACCTACCTTTCCATAAGTGATTAAATGACTAAGTCCATATGCCTTCCCAGTTTCACTCGCCCAAGACTCCCTAACTAACCAATTACAGACTTATTACCATCCTCCTCCTAATTTCACAAAAGATTAAAAAAAGTACTAGCCCTAATCTAGGACTGTTACAAGACCATACTATTGCATATCTTATCCTTCTGAGCATCAGAAATGATGCCACCAATTCATTTAGACATTGCCTTCAAATTCCCATATAAAAGGTACTTACTATTTTAAAAACTGAAATTTATAATGGTTATATTAATAGATCAACTAAGGAGATTCAAATAACTTATTTCATTGGCAGATCATAGATGCAGTACTATACTGTTCATTTAGTTTATAAAGCTTTCTCCACGACATAAGCCTGACTTTATTCCCCTGATGGCAAGATACTCTCTCTCTCACTCTTTAACCAATCACAGTCTCACTCCCATCACCAAGTGTCATGCAAGGATTTCAAGGGTCTCTTAATAGTAGCTACATCAACTAGTTCAGCTTCTACTGATTTACCTACTCATTTTCAGAGGAATCATGTAAAAAATGCATAACTCCATTGCTACTGTTGAATTTTTTTTCTAAATTCTTTTGATGGAAAAAAGGGACAGAGTTAGAGTATCAGTTAGCAACATTTACCGAGAAGGTATAATATGCTCTGCTCTTAGGCACTAGATACTCAGCAGAATAGCCCTTTCCCTTATCTGCAAAGAGCTGGCTAGGGAGTTTTACGCGAGCTTTACATTTGCTGGCCTGGGCATTTCTGGATGGTGGTGGTGAAGAGCTCATGTTTTGAATCAGACCCGGCTTGAAACCTGGCTTTGTGGCTCTATTTCCTGTGCAACCATGAGCAAGTTACTTAAACTCATTAGGGCTCAGTTTCTGTCTTTGTAATGGGGCAAGAAGAAGTAGCAAATCCTGTATATAAAGAGGCCGGCAAGTGTCCAGCACACAGTAAGGATTATGGGAGTCACAGACCTAGCACACAGTTGAACAGAAGGGAGCTGGTTCATGGGAAACGCTTCCCAGGCAGCTCAGGAAGCTGTGAGTTATTCAGAGCTTTTCTCTCTTACTTATTCAGGGCTTTGCACTCTCTTCCTTGGTTGCAACTCCCCACTTCCCTACCTCTAAACCCCATGCAAATTTCACCTGATTAACCTTTATTCATCCTTCAATCTAATCTAAACCTCCATTCCCATTTCATCCTGAAATACCCACCTGATCACAAGAGCACCTAAGCTTACCCATATCTTTGCACCTGTCACTCGCCTTTGAGAGTCCCTATTTACTTGTCTATACCCACCGCCAGAGTGAGAAACTAGAGGACAAGACTATGTGTCAGCACTATGTCCCCAGATCGTGGTACAATAATGGACAGTAGCAAGTGTTCAATAATCATTTGTTTAGAAGGTGAATGGATAAATGCAAATAGCTACCATGTCTAAACCTGCAGAGATCTGCCCTTAATAAAAAGGGCATGGCTCAAATGTGACATCAAATTCTGCTGCCCCATCTTGTGCCTCATGTCATGAAATCTCTGGATAAGCAGCAGGAATGGCTGCAGTGTCACTTGGAGGCCTTGCTACCGTGATGTCAGCTGCTCGTCCTGCACACAGTGGGTATGGAGTCCATTACATGGCTTGGCTAGCTCTCTCTTCATAAGATCATCATTGCTAGATATGGGCGTGAATATGGATGCAATTCAGATGTTTATACCAACGTCTGGTATAAATAAACCAGGAAAGAATTCAGGTCGGTCCAATCATTAGTAACAATATCTTCTTGCTCTCCTGGGAGCTGTTTCAGATTTTGGCTTCATCCTCACCTCTACATAAAGAGACAGGGATGGGACTGCAGCTTCTAGAATTACAACCATTTTGTCAACTTGTCATTTGACTCACTGTCTGGCCGGTGCCTCTCCCTCTGGGTCCAGAGACATTTTGCACAGGAAGAAAGCAATAAAGTAAAGTCACAGGGCCGATGAATTCTCCAATCTTCAAAGCACCTCGTTCTGTCCCACAGTACATACATATTTCTGGTAAGCGCCATGGAGAGCCTCACATCTGTTACCTCCTGCACCGCTGGGAATCAAAGCATTTATCCCCATGAGATGTTTTCTAAAGGCCTGAGGGCACTGGGACATTTTATCCTCACTCCCTTGGAGAGAGCTTCCCTGACTACATGAAAATACCTGAAAAGGCTAACTTTGTCTGTTCCTTATTGCCTTAAAAAGAAGAGTACTCTTAACCTTTAGGGATTTATATTTGGAAGAGGGAAATGAACTAGATACAGCTTATAAAAAGGCAGGAGGGTGAGTCACTTTTTCAAATTGTTTACAAGCTTGGGACCAAAAAATACACATATTTGTAGATCTCTGAATATACACCGGTCTTATTTCTCAGAGTGTATTATACCTTCTCTCTATTATCTTTATACTTTTCAAAGAAAACTAAGTGGGACCTATACAGCAGGTGCTAAAAACCTTGTTGCTTATTAGAATAACTAGGATTTACAACCATTAATTAATAAAAATTAGACCTGGGAATAATGGCAAGAATTCTAGAAAGCTGAGAAACAGCCCATATTTGGGGTTTCAGCTATACTACTTACTAATCGTTTCCAATAGATGGGGATAATACACAGTCGCCTCACAGGTTTATTGTGACAATCAGGTAAAGTGCTGAGCTTCTTAGTAGTGACAGATCTTTCTACAGCTGCCCCTTGAACAACACAGGTTTGATTGCTAGGGTCTACTTACATACGTAGTCAACTAAATACAGATCAAAAATACAGTATTTGGCTGGGCGCAGTGGCTCATGCCTGTAATCCCAGCACTTTGGGAGGCTGAGGCGGGCCTATCACCTGGGGTCAGGAGTTTTTGAGACCAGCCTGGCCAACATGATGAAACCCCGCCACTACTAAAAATACAAAAATTATCTGGCCGTAGCGGCAGGTACCAGTAATCCCAGCTGCTCTGGAGGCTGAGGCAGGAGAATCGCTTGAACACGGGAGGTAGAGGTTTCACTGAGCCGAGATCACGCCTGCACTCTAGCCTGGGTGATAACAGCAAGGCTCCATCTCAAAAAAAACCCACAAAAATACAGTATTTGCTGGAGGTAAAACCTGCACCTAGAGAGGGCTGATTTTTTGTAAATGTGGGTTCTGCAGTGCCAATTTCATCACTTGAGTATGTGGGAACAGACACTGGCACCAGTCCCCAGGAACACTGAAAGATGGCCGCAGTTCTCCACTGGGACTGAAGGGCAAAACCCAATGGGGTTGTTTTTTCAGAGAAAGAGTTACATCAACATGTCTTTTAAATGTTAAATCACATTTTTAATTAAATCTCCATTGATTATTTCTTTAGATTTCTTTTGCCTAGGACATCCTGGGACTCTAAGAGAAGAGATAAAATAGGAATAACCTATTTGATCTGTTTAATAACTGAGAAAGAATTGGAGAGTGTTATCCTTAGCAGAAGCTTAGAAGGCATCTAAAGAAAGAGAGGCTGGATGAATTCCCCAAGATGACATACCCCAAGACAACAGAAGCAGGCTGGGATGGAAGGCCTCCTGACTCTTTCTTCAGTGCTCTCTGCTAAACAAAGCCTTCCTTTTTGGCTTTCGACATGAAACCCGCATCTGAGACCACAAAAGCGTCCCTCTCAAAAAGGTGTGGAACTGTTGTGAACGCTGCACCTGCAAGGTCGCCCCGACTGTTCACTGCAGCATTCTTTCTCTTGCACCTCCACAATAGCCAGGCGGGACTGATGTTCCATTGTCCCGAGGCTGACATGGCTTCCCTCTCCCAGCCCGAGAGCATCCACATGGGTCACACTGGCTTCACTAAGAGTGACCATGTTATTACAATTCCAGGCAGAATCCGAAGTGCCGGATTAAGATTACAAAATGCCTAGTTCCGGTAGGTATCAGAGAAAAGGGCAGACCCAGTTCCTTTAGATTATCTGGGCCACGAGGTAGCAGTTCCTACATACAAAGCCATCCATACCCATGAACTTCCTGGAATGGGGTAATTAATTTCCTAGTCCCTCTGAATCTGAGGCAGAAATCCCTCCATGTTCAGAAGCCTAACATATTTCACAAAATCCTCTAGTGCAGGAAAAGCCCAATTTAAACAGACCCAAATAACCCCAGAATACACTGTTGCCGACTCCACATCTGTTGCTGTGTTTGTTCATCTGGAAAGGATTCTGTAGTTTTCTAGCGCTAAAGGGGAAAATTAGGAAAGGGAAAAAAAGCCCCCTCAACTCACACTTCCACCCACTTCTCCAAGCACCTTCTCCGTTACGGGGGATTGCTCTTCCCAGAAAAATCAAAGAGAGTCAGCCTCCTCATGCAAAACAAATAGAAGATGGGAATACGTAGGCATCTCTTGTTTATCAAGTCTAAAAGCATGAAGAAAACGGGGAGAATACAAAAGGAAGGGATAAAAAGAGTCCTTTCTTTCTGGTTGGCCTCAGAATAATACGAAGACAGCACAAGCAAACCCTGAGCCGCTCATGCACCGAAAGCTCTGTTTCCACCCCTTCCGGGTTGAACCAACATTTAAGGCCCAAGAGTTAGCTGGGTAGGAGGTAGGTAAGGGGTCCCTACCATGGAGATTATTCCCTTGCAGCCAAAGTGAAGTGAGAGACATAAGAATACTGAAGGGAGCTTTCTCACCTCAGGCTGGACCCAAGAGGGGCTATCAGTGCCATCCCCCCTCACTCAAATTTTCTGCCAAGCCTCTCAGGGAACATAAACAAATCATTTCCTCTCTCTACGTGACAGTACATGCGTCTGTTTGGTTCACTGGAAAAGCACAAGATTCTTCTAGATCCCATTAACCATGCTTCATGACTAGTCCATCCACCTGGATATTCACCCACCATATCAGGCAAAAAAAAAAAACCTAGGTAGCAACTATACAGATTCTAAGTCAAAAAGAGAGAGCAAATTGCACACCTTCTCTAGGAAAAGCAAACCACTAACTTGCTGAGGTCTCTTATTCAAGCCCCAAGATAACCACAAGAGAGGGATAATTTATTTGACCTTTTTCAGAGGAACCTAAATATAGGAAATGTTACCACTTTCCTTTGGGACTTGCTCTATCTTCTTAGAAGCTAAGGAGTATCTCTGTGTATGTCTCTGTCTCATTTCCTAAATTTCAACTATTCTACTGCCAGTTTGAGTTCTCTTGGCAGAATCTTCAAGTGTTCTCAGTAACAGATGCCTGGAGGAGAGGGATGCTATGAGTTCTGAAACAGAGCAATGCACAGAGCCGGGGAAGCAGCTGCTCCGCTCTAGTCACTGTGTATACAACTTCACCAAAAGTGTTTAGGAAACAGATCATTCTGGAACCTATACCACCTATTCAAAATTCAGGCCCTTTCAGTCCTACCCATCCTTTTTTGTTTTTCTTTTTCCTATGCTGTTTGTTTTCTGCCATGAGCTTTAGCAATCTGTTTATGTTGTGAGTGTGTGTGTCTGTGCGTGTGCATATGTGTGTGTGTGTATTTGTGTGTGTTTCCCTCTCCAGCCTGGCTGAATTATCCCCAAGTGACTCTTAATCCTCAACCATAATTCCCTGTGATTGCACTGACATGATAACGGGGGAGCCCATTTTCCTCCCACCCCTCCTCACTCCCTCCCGCCCCTCCTCACTCCCTCCCCCCTTGTTGCTAAGCTCAGCCAAGGATGCTCTAGGGAGCTGTTCATTTAAAAGAGGAAGTTCACAGCAGGGTCACCAGGCTTTTAAACAGAGAGAGAGGTTGCCCAGGGTAAAAGGGGAGCTAAAAGTCACAAACCCTTTCCTTTGTCCTGTGACCCCAGCATGTGCAGACATCAGTCCCAAGTTGCCACTCTCTCCAAGGCCCCTGACTGCCTCATAGCATACCTGGATGGGCGGTTCTGACTAGCAGAGGTCTGCACTGGGAAGCAGAAGGCCAGCACCTACCGTGAGCTAGCTGTTTCATGGTGGGAAAGTCACTTGCCCACTCTTGCCCTCAATTTCCACAATCACAAAAGTGGACTGGACAGATCTGGCTGGATGATGAAACAGGCAGTACTTCTCAAACTTCACCATGTAGTCATCACCTGGAGACCTTGTTGAAAGACTCCCGGGCTCGCCTTTAAAGGTTTTAATTCAGTAGGTTGGGGTTAGGGCCTGAGGATCTGCATTTCTAACATGCTCCCTGGTGATGCTGATACTGCAGTCTGAGGACCACACTTTGAGAACCACTGACCTATGGCCTCTTTCACCCCAGATATTCCACTGCTCTACCCCCAGGATGGCACAAGAGCGGTCAGAACTATTTGGCCCTGGTCATGTGAAAAATTCCACAAAGGAATACAAAAGTCACAGGGCTCTCTCACACTTAAATAGTTTCGTTCTTTCCTGCCCCCAACATCTGCTCACTTCTATGCAAAGACAAGCAGCAAAGATATGGGGTGAGGAGAACTACTGGCTTAACTTCAAGTTACCAACAGTTGCTACCCCTGTGAGATCATTTGCAATTATAAAACAGAAACAAGGCTGGGCACGGTGGCTCATGTCTGTCATCCTAGCACTTTGGGAGGCGAGGCAGGTGGATTGCAAGGTCAGGAGATCGAGACCATCCTGGCCAACATGGTGAAACCCCTTCTCTACCAACAATACAAAAATTAGCTGGGCGTGGTGGTGCGCGCCCGTAGTCCCAGCTACACTACTTGGGAGGCTGAGGCAGGAGGACCCCTTGAACCGGGGAGTCAGGGTTTGCCATGAGCCGAGATCGCACCACTGCACTCCAGCCTGGCAACAGGGAGAGGCTCTGTCTAAAAAAAAACCAACACACTAACCAACCAACCAACCAAACAAAAAAAACAGAAACAAGTTGAAACAGCAAAGTAGGAATAACAATGAATTATACAGGCTCCTCTTGCCTAGGTTGCTATTGGGTCATAGTCTGTCAACTGCATAAGTCACCGGGAACAGTAAAATGTAAATTTGGTAGTCCCACATATTGTGTAAAGAGGTATAAAAAATTACTCCAAAGCAGTAGGAAAAGGAGTACTGTCATGCAGACCTTCAGGTATTTACCTTGCTTCTAGCTCTGTAATCCTTTTCAACTGCAAAATCAGAAACCTTTCTGCCATTTGGCAATCTGACTATCATCCATCAAATATTTACAAATTCCTGCATATGTCCACGCTCAGAGTTATCTGGCCTGGTGTGGAACAGCAAAAGCCCTGGGCTGGGGATGCTGGGATTATGTCTGAGAAGGAATTCTGGTTCTAAGCTTCTGCTTTCAGATACCGAAGTATTTTGGCTGACCCGAAATTCTGCTTATGTGACTGCAATAGTTTATGCTAAGGCATAGTTGTAAATGAGAACTTAATGAACTCAGAGTAATGTCACTAGGCCAGTGTTTCTCAGCCCCTCTTCCTGTTTGAAAATCTTTGCTATATTGAGTCACTGCTACTAAGAATATTATATGCATCAGAGAAACTAAAATAAATAGTAAGAACCACTGCATTGGGACAAGTAAAATTTTAAGTAAAAATTTTATTCTTTAACTTAAAATTTGATTTGGCCACTTTAGAGGTTGCCAAATGGAATGGGAGCCAGGTAACTGGTCCTTTCCCAAAAGTTCTAAAAATTTTTTTTCTAAATTTCCCAATAGCTTTTGAAAAATCTGTATTTGTTTGAATTGGAGGTTAGCAAACCATGGCCCACTGACTATTTTATTTAAATAAAGTTTTATTGGAAAATAGCCAAACTCATTTGTTTATGTATTATTTATGGTACTTTTTTTTTTTTTTTTTTTTTTTTTGAGACAGAGTTTCACTCTTGTTGCCCAGGCTGGAATGCAATGGCATGATCTGGGCTCACCACAATCTCTGCCTCCTGGGCTCAAGTGATTCTCCTGCCTCAGCCTTCCAAGTAGCTGGGATTACAGGCATGTGTCACCATGCCTGGCTAATTTTTTTTGCATTTTTAGTAGAGACGGGGTTTCTCCATGTTGGTTAGGCTGGTCTCAAACTCCCGACCTCAGGTGATCCACCCACCTCGGCCTCCCAAAGTGCTGGGATTGCAGGCATGAGCCACCGTGCCCAGCCACTATCCATGGCACTTCCGTTGTACAACAGCAGACTTGAGGAGTTGCTACAACAAGCATATGAGCTGGGTGTAGTGGCTCACACCTGTAATCTCAATGTTTTCGGAGGCCAAGGCAGAAGGATGGCTTGAGGCCAGGAATTTGAGACCAGCTTGGGCAACATAGCAAGGCCCGTCATTGCAAAAAATTTAAAAATCAGCCAGCCATGGTAGTATGGCCTGTAGTCCTAACCATTCAAGAGGCTGAGGTGGGAGGACTGCTTGAGTCCAGGAGTTTGAGGTCACAACGAGCTATGATTACGCCTGGGTGACAGAATGAGACTCTGTCTCAAAAAGAAAAGACAGGCAAGCATATGACTTGCTTAAAATATTTACTACTAGGCCTATAGAGAAAAAATGCTGGTTTAAATAACAGAAAGGAAATAATGACAGCACGTAAACTCTAAGATGTGATGTACAACGTGCATCCTCCATCCAATTACCAGATAAATTAATTACAAACCTGTTGGATCACAATCCTATCAGCCAAAGTCAGAACCCACTTCTTTCTCCTGGCTCTCAGCAGTGTCTTCCAATGCAAACTAATAATGCTTTGAAATTCACTCAGCTGTTTCACAAACTTTTGAGAGGCTGTTCTATTCAAAGTGCTAAAATCAATTTAAGTACTGAAAATTTATACATATCCATATCCACCAAAAACTAAAAGCAGAGCCATACTAATCACAAATTTCTGCATACAATTTGAGTCATATAAAAACAACATATGAGGAAGGGGACAAATGAGGTCTTTAGAAGCCATAAGTCTGCAGTTGGCAGATAAAATGCCATCTCAGATAATCACATTCAGTTGTCACTAATGTTAATATATGTCGGTAACAGTCGCGCGCTGCACACTAGAGGTTAGCTTTACTGCCCATATGCAGATGTTTGCAATACTGAGTCTCTGCCATAACCCTGTGGGAATGGCATTTTTTATGTGTTCTGCAGTGAATTTATGACCAGGGAGCCATAAATGTTATAGTTCTTTAAACCTTTTGCTTTTGGAGATTGTCACAGTGCTTGAAAAGTAGACGGTCGCAGATGTCTTCTGTTAGCAAGCCACTTCTCGATGTGCTCAGGGATACGGCCTACGCCAGCTTCTAAAGTTCCAGTCATTTGTATTATCAATGCCACATAGTTTGAAACCCTACTATCGACTTTGTTCAGTTTGGATCTACAGAGGGGGTTATCAGGGCCTGGACGTGCCGGGTGCTGGGCTAAGCTCTGAGACAAGACCCTTGACCTCACGGCAATCACATGTTGGCCAGAGTGACGGGCCATCTATGAAACAGGACATGGTTAGTGCCAAAACAGAGCTCGAGACCAGATCCATCAGACAGCAGTGGAACGAGAGCCTGCGGAAGTCTGGGGGCAGGAGGCCATGCCTGCACCAAGTCTTGAAGGACCAGTGCAAGACATGGAAGCAAAGAAAAGTGTGTGCACGTGTGTGTCTGTGTGTGTGCTCTGAGTGTGTGTGCATGTCTCTTCATGCAAGAAAAACTGTACAAACAAAGCCACAGCTGCAAGAAACAGGCTGATTTGCTCCAGAACGCACATGTAGTTTAGTACTAATGAAGCATGAAGTGGTGGGGACAGGGAGACAGGAGACACACCGCTGTAGAGACTGGAAAGACTGGACTCAGGAGAGAGGTTCATAGCCCTTGATTCAAATTCTGGCTCTATCACCTAAAGTAGCGTCATGTTGAGTAACTTGCTGAATCCCATGTGCCTCCTGTCCTCATTAGTAAATGGGACCTCAGAGGAAGGTGAAGGGAGGCATGGCGGGGGCCTGAGAACAAAATGGGCTAGTAAACTAGTAAACTAACAACAAAGCCACCGGGGAAGAGAAACACTCATTCTATTTAGCAAGAAAAGGTCTTGCACTTTCTTTAAAGAATTCTATCTAAAGTCTCCTTCATGAGTATTGAATGATGATGGAAGAAGTCATTTAAAAGAGGAACTGAAAAGCACAGCCAAACCTCCGAAATCTCCCATTCACCTGTATTGTCATCAAGCAGGTAAGAAACACTGCTAGGGACACTATGAATCACAAATACAAACGATACTGTTCAGAATGGTAGCCTTATAAGCTTCTTCCCCATTGTCTATATACACACCAGCTCTGTCTGCTACATGTGTGCCCAGAACCACTGGGAGCGGGAAACAGACCCCTTACAGTAACACAAAACCCACATCTGACATACCAAGAGCCATATAAAAGGTTCTTTCAAAATAAATGAATCAGCACCTCAAGCATAATAAAAGGAACGAATTTAGCATTTTCTGTTAACAGGGCTTTTCCAATTTCTCTCAGAGATAATAAAAAGCCCCCCATGAATATGAGTAAATCCCCCTACTCTGAAAAAAAGTCAAAGATTAGTGGCCACCCTTCCTCAAAGCCTGCCTTAGTTTTATGTGAGAGGGAATTCCACAGAAGAATATAGACTTTGTCAAGTTGAGAAAAATCCTGCTTCTCACAGCTGTGTCTTGTGTTTATTGCTTTTTCTTGCACTAACAACACACATAAACACATGTTCACATACATGCACACAAACACGCACATACATACACAGAAAAGGAAATGATCACATCTGCATGCTGAGACCTGTATCTCTCAGAAACGTGGTGCAAGGTGAAAGGATGCTTTTCAGTTGTCTGAATACACAGGCCATCCTTGGAGATTACTTCTAAGGTCTCTAGACAGAAGACCCTGAACCAGAAAGACAGTCCTGATGTAGCCCCAAATGAAAAAGGTCACCCTGATGAAGAAATTCTCCTTTAAAGGTTTCAGAGCCACTTTTTGCGTGCATTGTGGACAACAGACCTATCCAGCTGCAGCAAAAACCATCACTGCAGGCTCTGAGGCCCTGGGATTGGTTTGCTGAGAATCTCTGCAGCCCACCCAGCAGCAGCAGGCTCCAAGTATGCCCTGACCTCACCAAGCTGCTGGCAAACACAGCTTTCCAACAATGGAGAGTAGAAGATTCCCAATTACCAGGCCAATGACCATTCTGAGGGTGGATATAATTAAGCAAATGAATCATCCAAGTGCAACTTTTAACCATATGAGCTGGCGGCTGGAATTCACTCTGTCTCTAGCCCCTACTTCAACTTTCAAAGCACCAAATGGGGCAAGGCCAGCGTTTTCTCCTAAAACACTTTTACCCCAGAGAAGTTGCTCCATTCTTAATCTTCAGTAGGCAGAGAAGGATAAATGAGTTTTTCTCTAGAGTAGGGTAAAGTAGGGATAGTGCCCGTCTAGGAACCCTGGTCTGGGTTCTGAGGACCAGCTGTGTCACCAATTCCTGAGTCAGGCTGAGTGAATCGTTTTCAAGATCTTGTATTTTTTATTCTGTTTACTAAGAGATCCGAATCGACTAGATGATCCTAAAGCTTCCTTCCAGTTTTATGATTCTAAGTGAAAATAACCCAAATCAAGGTGTCCCTCTGTGAATATGAATGAGGCAGTTGCCAACACAATGTCATTTGAGGGCTCTAAAAAAAAAAAAAAAATACCCCAGCCTCTATTGGAGATCCCTGAGAATCTCGCCACCTAGTGATTCTTGGATCAAGGATGAAAGCTGCTAAAATGTACTCATTGTGTAATCTGGGGATGCGTGCCCATTAACTCATTATCAGCCATTTAGTCACCCACGTAAACTAAGCTATCCAATAAAGTCAGCCAAAGGTTAGGTAATTTTTGTTGGGGAAGAACAGGTCTTAAATCCCTAGCCCAGGAAGATGACAGCAGCCACAATCCATCTATACTGAAATGATTATGAAGCTCTAGACAAGATGAGACAAGAGACAAGCTGTTTAGTTAATGAGAATCTCAAATCTCTCCCTGTGAAACAGGAAATCAGTGGTCTCCAGCTACCGTGTCACACAGCCGTATTCATTATGATCTGCCACTGTAATTCACCCCTGCTTGAAAGCTTTTGTTACCCCCAAAATGCCCCCCCAGAATTCACCACCTTGACACACAGTCATTTATGAGTCTCAGAAGAGCTGAAACCAGTGTCTGAAAACCTCATGACCTCACTCTGTCCCTGCTAATACCTAAAACAGTCCACTGTTCCACTTACACAGGCTTTTCTTCAGCAGATTTACAAGGTAACATCTGCTTCCGAAACAGATGTTTAGGCCAGAATTCTCTTCTGCTCATTAATGCTTTTCCGGTTAACATCTAACTATCTCACTCATTAGTTCTTAATAATACTTTTTGTATCTGAGCCATGCCAAATACGCGCTCTTTAGAGCTCTGCATTATTGTTGCTTCTGTTGCTGCTGAATTACGCTGCTGAATAAAGGAAAAGTAAAAATAAGCCCCTCTAAGAAGGCTGCTATGTGTCAGAGCGCTATCTTTGTGAACTGAACAAGCTGAAATCAATTAAAAGTGTGTGTTTAGAGAATGCATCTCAGCTGTCTAATTGCACCACCTCTGCTTTAGGGCCAAAGTTTGACTCCCTGCCAAATTGCCATCAAAATGGGCGTCCGTTAGCACTGCCGCACCCCCCCCCCCGCCACTGCCTGGGCCTGATGCAAGCGCTTGTGTAATGAAGAAAGCCCAGTTCACCCCAGGGCTCCGCACACACACTCCCACTTCCCAGGGACAATCCTCAGCTATGGGACGCCAGCAAAAGATGCCATGAAGCCTCCGGGAAGAAGGTCCTGGGACCAGGTAATTTATTCCACCCAGCTTCCTCGGTCAGCCAGCCTTAATAGATTGGCTACAGGAAGCATTCGCATGATACTCTTTACTTATCCACAAGCAACTTCACCTAACAAGAATTCATTCAAGAATGGCAGACTCAACATACCTTTGCTGAGTGCCTAGTAGTGCCCTGGGCTGCTAAGTATTTTATATCCATCCACTATTAGAAACATAAACACTGTTTCTGTGTATTCACAGCCAAGCGAAAAGATAAAGAAAGGTTCGTATTTTCACGATTTGTTCCAACAATGGCATATGTTAAAATGGTCTTTTAAACACTTTGAAACACTTGATGGTGGCCCCCAAGACTAGCTTTTATGTTTCCAGAAGCCAACACCGTAGTCAAACAATTGAACAAACCAAGATATAAATAAAGCTAAAGTTGGTCTATACAATAATGGAAAAGCCAATCCTCTAGGGAGCTTGGGCCAACACAATGTATTGTTTGGGATCGGGAGAAAGGATGCTTAATAAATCATCAACAATAGTTTCCATGGTTACAGTAAAATGTATACTCACCTATATTGTTTAGCTTTGTAACCATTCCTACGGGAAGAAATAACGAAGGATGTTGGTGATGAGCATATATGAAACTCATTGAACTTAAAGGCTGGCTGTATGTCCAAAAAAATATTGTGAAATAAAACGGAAACTACGTCTAATCAAGTAAACTTTCAGTTTTTCGGCCTCTCGGTAGCCAACATTTCTTGGTCCCAATGAAAGACACTGCAGCTCCATAATCCTCTCTGTACTTTTTATAGTAGGTCCTTCCCTTTCTGCCTAAGTGGCTGCTTTTCAGCAAAATTACTTGGCAAACACTGCTTTATCAAGTATAAATCAGATATGCTACTCTGGAATCTAAACCCACAAAGAATATGCCCCATAACACTACACAAAAATGAAAAGTAGAAACGCCGCATTCTTGCTGCCAAAAGAAATGTAAAAATATGAATGAAAATGATTGCTGGGTGTGCCTTCCATGAGATTCCATTTAAACAACATTCCCCATTTACTTAAATCTCTACAATCTAATGGGCTTACATATTGCAAAATGAAATAAAAGCACATTTTATGAGGAAATTAAAATGTTATGAACTGCCCTGGGTGGTGTTGGCATTATACACAGAATAGTGAGTACTAACCACAGTCAAAACCTTCTTCCCCTCCAGTCAACAGCTACCATCTGAAGCTTTGAAGCAATGTGTTAAGGCAATTCAAGCTGGAGATTTGGGGGCTCTCCACTGCGCCTCTCTCCAGATAAATTCCAGGGGATTCCATCATTCACCTACACATTCCTACAGTGTAGGTGAATGACGAAGGAGGTATAAAGGAAGTATGAGACTGCACCTCCCAGCCCTGTTGTTTAAACACTCCCCACTTCCAGACCTACTCTGCTTCCTCTTCCTGTATCTGCTGTCAACACCGCGGCCTCCTTCGCCTGGACTTCTCTTCTGAAGTTGTCTCCTTACATTCTGTAGTCAGATTGATGGCTAATATCTATCTCATGTGACTGTGGTCACAGTATTTATTCATTTATTCCACAAAGAGATAAACAAAAAAAGGTAATACTCTTCCATCTGTAAGAGTTTTCTTAAATCTCAACCAGAAAGATAAACTTCCTTTCCTAATACTGTGTTCCTTTCAATATGAATGCATTAGGTATCACAAGAGACCACGCTGTTCCCAAAGCTTCCCTAGGACAGAGCTCAAGGGCTTGCACTAAGTGGGTGTCAGGTGTGAGTCTTACCAAGAGCACCAGCCAAACAAACAATACAGGCATGAGGCCACATGGTAGACTATCTGGGGATTCTCTCAGATCCTATGTCTAGAGATGCAGACCAACAATGCTGTGGCTACAGAGCTGGTGGCTTTCTCATCCCTGTACTCAGAAGTCACTGTGGACAGGGGAGAGATGCAGAAAACCACACAGGAGAGTAACCTACACCCTGTGACCTCCACGATACCGTGGTAACTAAAGATGATGGGTCGACAATAAGTAAGCATGCTCATCTGGACTTCTGTAGAACTGCTATTTGCTTGAGGAAAGCACCTTTCCCATCAACTCTTTGGAAGCGGTGGCATGGCAAAGCTCTTCTCATGACCCATAACTCGATGGCCATCTCTGAACCTAACCAACTGAGAAGGTGAAAAAGGAGCAGCCACACTTTCTCTTGCTCCACAAGGTCTACGAGTAGCTTGCAACTCACTGACAGAGTTTCCAGAACTCTGTGAAATGGGGTTGGGGCAGGCACACACTGAATGAAAGAAAACAATGTCTGCCATGTCAATGACCTAAAGAGGGCAGAGAAGACCTCAGCTGAGGATTACAAACCTCTCTGCTTCCACAGCCAACTCCTTCAAGGCACATACTGATCAGAGATATTTTCCAAGGTTCGACATGCATGGCCTAGGGCTTTGTCTCAGTTGTAGGACTTGGGCACAGGAGAGAGCCTCATGCTGGTGAACCTGGCAGGTCAAGGTGCTGATATTCATTAGAAAGACTTAGCCTTTTCTCCTAAGCACAGGGCATCAAGAGGTATCCATTCCTGGGGTAACTACTCCTTCATGTGAGTGAACAAAAATGCTGAGATTTCCATAGATTTCAAGGAGATATCAGAACAGTAAGAATTCTTGCCCCCAGAAAGACCTATAAATTTAGGAGGTAGAGATTCACCCTCCAGTTTTAGGAAGGAAGATCTAGATCATTAAATTGACCTTGGAGTGATATTTTTACTTATGCATTCTAAGTAATCAAATATAACCACATGAGCTAATCAAGCAGATCCAGGTAGTAGGTATCTCAGCTAGTGCTGTCTGGTATGTTTTAAGTGACACCAGGACAGAGCCCAGCCCTGCTCCAGCCGTAGGGGATGCCCAGCCAATGAATATAAAACAAACCACAGAAAAGAGTCTCCTCAGCAGTGATCCCACTTCTCTCAAACAAAATGTGGAAAGGTCTGAAAAATACACCAACCATATCTTATGCTCATTGCTCTATGGGGAAGACAAAGATGAGAAGGAATTAGTTATTTCTGCCACAGATAGGAAAGATCAGGAAGGAAATGGAAAATATTCTTTGAACCACTACTGGGAATACAGAGCTGAGTCAGACACTGGAGATACAGTGACAAAGAAGACCCAGTTACCGCCCTTCGGGGGCATGGTGCACCCAGCAGCAGACAACTACTTGCAGCAAACCTAATAAGGTAGAAGAACAATAGATACTTGTGCATATGCCTCAGGAATGAGAAAGAGGCATTCCTCTACCTAAGTAAAGAAGAATTCAGAAGAGATGCTATTGGAGCTGATTTCACTAGGCAGAGAAAAGGGCCAGAGGATTGCAGGAAAAAAGCAGTGCACCTTCCTGAGAGCCCATATTCTTCCTGCATCAACTTGGCTTCTTCAGTGCTCAGGACAGTGGCTGAAATATCATGGGAACTCGGTAAAGGTTACTGGATAAATCAGAGAATTTAGGGCACGGATGAACAGAATGTCCTTTGGGTGTAAAGCTGTATCAGGGAAGGCGCTGGTCAGTCCTTGGTTTTGAAAGATGTTTCTGGTGTTCTGGAGGCTGAGCTGGCTTGCCCAGGGATAAGCTAGAAAGTTCAAGTAGGAGGCTGCTGCCATGGTCAGAAGGGTAGGGGAGACCGGGCTGTGCTGAGCTCAAGTGTATCATAGGGGACAGTTTTCAGAAGTATTTTAGATACTTATGGTAGGAATTTATTTACCAAAATTATATTTTTTAAAATACCTACTTTAAAAAAAATGTCTTTTAAAAGCCTTATTTCCTGGAAAGAAAGAGCTTTTAATAACGTACTAATAATTGTGAAAGAGTTACATATGAAACCAGTAATGAAAAGACTGCATTCCACTAAACAAGGTTAATGCCTGCCCATCTGAGGAATCTTGGCTTCTCTGTAAATATAAACTCAGTCTGGGGGCTGGGCCCTGGTGACAAACACATTCTCTAATCTTACGGAGAATGAGATAAGATGGCTCCAAGGTTGTGCAAGGACACAAAATCTAAGTGTACATAAACCAGAGGTTTTGAGCACTTTTTAAAAAGCAGCAGAACCCTTTGTTTAAGCAAAATCATATGCAGAATCCTATAGGCAAATCAGATTACAAATAAGGATGTTCGTTTGAGGTGAAGTGTCGGGGACTAGGGGACCCCAGGGTCCATCCATGATTCTCCATCCCTTCCTGGCCCTTGGAAGCAGCCCAGATAGGCCCTGAAGAAACACCCAGGGACCTCTTGGGGCACAAACTACTTTCTAAAAGTCAGGACAACTTCCAAACTGGCCCATCTTTTATACTAAAGTCCTGGTCCTCAGAATGATGAGATAGCCCCTGAAGGATCTGGATTGCTACTTCCTGCTGCTTGTTTGATTATTGACAGGGGGGTTGGAATTATGAATCACAAGCCAAAGGGCAGACTTCAAAAGCTTGTCTGCAAGTGGGAGAAGTGAGAGGAGCAGGAGATTGCTGCTTCTTGGTGAATCCCAGAGATGGGACTTTGCAGATGAGGAAGGCAAGACCCCATGTGGACAGCACCTTACCAGGCCCACAACCACATGGGAGGTGTGTGAGGCAGAGTCAGGTGTGAAGGCTCCTGAAGTTTCTAGGTGGCTTTGGGTAATGGCTGTGTACACCAGTGTCCCGTATAGAGCTGCAGCCTTCTCAGGGGTTAAAACAGAATTGAGTACATGCCTCATTGGGTACATGCCTCATCCAGCGTGCTCTGGTGTAAGTACACAAGCAGTGCAGCATGGGGCAAATCCAATGACATTTTGTTCCTGAGCAGAGACTGACAAGCTCATTTAGCAGTGACAATTCACAGTCCACAAGAAAATGCTGAATCTCACTTACAGACACAGTAAAAATCAGGCAAAGACAGCCAGATAGCCCTGGAAGCTCTTTTAGACATGCATATTTTAATGCCATAAATCTTTATTTTTCTTAACCAAATAGTCCACAAGATTATCTGTTACCACAAAGTCCCTGTGAGATAGGTTATCATCCCCATTTGAGAGATGGGGAAACTGACTTGTACAAGCCAGGGATAAGACAAGAGCTGGATCTTCCTTGCACACAGCTGCCTGTGGAGCTCACACAAAGAGCTTCCACAATCAGCAGAATGTAAGCTCCTAGTGCCTATTAAGGCAGCTCAGTGCCACTGAAAATCAGTCCTGGCCGGGCGCCGTGGCTCACGCCTATAATCCCAGCACTTTGGGAGGCCAAGGCCAGTGGATCACTAGGTCAGGAGTTCGAGACCAGCCTGGCCAATATGATGAAACCCCATCTCCACTAAAAATACCCAAATTAGCTAGACATGGTGGTGCACACCTGTAATCCCAGCTACTTGGGAGGCTGAGGCAGGAGAATTGCTTGAACCTGGAGGCGGAGGTTGCAGTGAGCTGATATTACGCCACTGTACTCTAGCCTGGGTGACAGAGTCAGACTCCATCTCAAAAAAAAAAAAAAAAAAAAATCGGTCCTGTCCCATCCCAAAAGGACATCTGGATAAATACACCTGGGGAGCCATTTTGTGAGTGCTCATGATACATTTCCCATCGTGCCCTCAGATCAGCTCTCTGGTGCAATACTTTGGGAAACACTTCTCTGCTAGCCTGATATATGGATTTGGGTTATTTCAAGTCGAAAATATTTATTGGGCATCGCCCATGTAGAAGGCACA
This sequence comes from Sapajus apella, assembly GCF_009761245.1. Lineage (NCBI taxonomy): Eukaryota > Metazoa > Chordata > Mammalia > Primates > Cebidae > Sapajus > Sapajus apella. The sequence goes on along the minus strand of NW_022436977.1, from coordinate 4,352,490 downwards.
TGTGCGTGGCAATGGATGCAAAAAATCAAAAATAGTGAGTAACACAAGGTCTTGGCATCCCAGAGGCTCTTACTCTACTAGGGGAGACCAACATGAAGCATTTAAAAATAAGGCCGAATGTGGGAAGTACTGTAAAGAGGCAAAAGCAAACAAGACGGGGAGGTGTTTCCAGTGGGGCAGACCGTGGAAGGGCCTGTGGAGGAAACGGGATTTGAGCAGGGTCCAGAAAGTCAGGCAAGACTGACTCACAAACAGACACGAGGGAAAGGGGAGAGAAGCCTGCCTTGCCTGGTGTGCTTCCCAGCACATTGGGCTGGTTAAATATCTAAATTTTAATCAGCTTTCTGCATGCAAAGGAAATAAAAGGAAATGCTACATGCCTGGAATTGCTATAAACCTTTCCCCAGGATTTACCAAGGTCCCACATTTTCCGGCCTTGACTCCTTCTCTGACCTCAGTTCTGTCCCTCCCTCTCCTCCCTCCCCTCATTGCATCCACCTTGTCCTCCAAGGGGGCCCCAGGGCTTTCTGCTTGTCATTTTCCCTCTGCCTGGAAGGTAAACTCCATCAGAGCAGGAACTTCCCAGTTACTTACAATTTTATCCTCGGTACTTGGCACAGAGTAGGAGCTCAATTAGTATCTTTGGAATAAATAAAAGGATAAAATAAAGTTCTCAAGTACAGTAGAAAGGAGCTCAGAAACGTAGAATGTCTTCTTGGATAATTCGTCTGGCTGTTTTTAATTTTTTTTTTTTTTTTTTTTTTTTGAGATGGTGTTTCGCTCTTTTTGCCCAGGCTGGAGTGAAATGGCACGATCTCGGCTCACTGAAACCTCTGCCTCCCGGGTTCAAGCAATTCTCCTGCCTCAGCCTCCCGAGTAGTTGGGATTATAGGCATGCACTACCACGCCCAGCTATTTTTGTATTTTTTAGTAGAGATGGAGTTTCTCCATGTTGGTGAGGCTGGTCTTGAACTCCCGGTCTCAGGTAATCCACCTGCCTCAGCCTCCCAAAGTGCTGGGATTACAAGCGTGAGCCACCGTGCCCAGCTGGCTGTTTTTAATTTTTAAAATAGGTGTTTCTGGGCTGTGAATGGTGACTTCACCTGCCCTAAACCACAAGGACTAACTAGTATTAAGTCTGATACACCGTGACCTTTCATTTCCAATGTACTTTTGCAGTTTTCGAATACAAGATCATTTCAGTCTGCACAAGAAGGGGTTTGGTGTTTTAATTCCTACTTCACAGCTGAGAAAACTTATAATCAAGGCAAAGAAACTTCCCGGTAGTCAGTCAATAACTGCAGGAACTAAGAATGGAACCTGAGTCTTCAGCCTGGTATGTTGGGCCTAGAAGGGAATTGCTACTCCTATCTATCTTCCCTGTCTATTCTATCCTTCCTCCCTCCCTCCCTCCCTCCCTCCCCTCCTTCCTCCCTCCCTCCCTCCCAGGCCTAGAACAGAATTGCTACTCCTATCTATCCTCCCTCCCTCCCTCCTTCCCTCCCTCCCTCTCTTCCTTCCTTCCCTCCTTCCTTCTTCCTTCCTTCCTTTCCTTCCCTCCCTTCCTCCTTCCCTCCCTTCCTTTCCCTCCCTCCCTTCCTTTCCCTCCCTCCCTCCTTCCCTCCCTCCCTCCTTCCCTCCCTCCTTCCTTCCTTACTTTTCTTCCCTTCCTCCTTCCCTACTTCCCTGTCTCCTTCACTGCCTCCTTCCCTCCCAGTCTCCCTCCTTCCTTTCTTCATTCCTTCCTTTTTACTTTTTTAAGAAACAATGCCTGGCTTTGTCACCCAGGCTGGAGGGCAGTGGCGTGATCACAGTTCACTACAGCCTCAAAATGTTGAGCTCAAATGACCTCTCACCCCTCCTCCTGAGTAGCTAAGCCTAGAGGCACATGCCATCATGCCCAGCTAATATTTTTTATTTTTTGTAGAGACAGGAGTCTCACTATGTTGCCCAGACTGGTCTCAACTCCTGGGCTCAAGCAGTCCTTCCATCTCGGCCTGCCCAAATGCTAGAGTTACAGATGTGCACGCCCAGCCTGCTACTCAGGGCTTCCATGTCTCAACAAGGGAATGTAGTGTGATCTGAGGAAAATCTCACCCTACAAACAGGAAATATTAAGCAAGTTTTGACAGTTACTCCTCCTTTGCTTTGCTTTAAAGTGAACATAACTTCTCTTGATTACTATTATTGGAATGTCTAAACTTAAAAATAATAACTACTACTTAGGAGCAATCGTTATTTTAACTGTGAATTAAGATCATGAGTCTTTTGTTTAAAATGCACTTGTGTGTTCTACTGAATACTTCTAAAGGTTCCGGGCTGTGATTCCCTTGCAGGCAACGCATGCTTCAGTTAAATTTTTCATTTGCAAATTAGGTTCGTTTACAGCCCAAAATGAAAAGTCAACATCAGACAGACCAAGAAACGGGGCCATTCTTTACCTAGAAGGAGTAATTAGCTGAAATATCTGTGGGGAAATTTTATCTTTCACATATTGTCAATTTTACAAAGGTATGAAAGAATCACTGTAAAAACCTCAAGAACACACCTAATTACGGTTTACCCCAGTGACTGTTCATATCTGCCTGTTTACTCAAATTGGAATGGGAATTGAAGACAGTCCTTGGATGAGACCACACTCTACAATATGGAATTCAGTAAGGAGGTTCCGGTTCACAACCTCCAAGTGCAAAGTTTGGGCGAATTCATTTTGTATATGTCTATCTATAGATTTAGACGGCCATGTAGATGTCAGCTCTAATTATCTCCTAAAGGGCAGTCTATACTGTCCCCCACTAAATCCCCAGTGGGGGAAGGGAGACCTTTCCTTGGAACGTTACCTCCCTATTTATTTAATTTTCTAGATAAATCAGGAAGGTACAAGGAGAATGGAAAGGTAAGCTCACACGTCACAGGCATCCTCACAGCAGTGGGACATTAGGCTGGTGGTTATCTACAAAACATTACTTATGAGTTCAAAACTAACACATGCAACGCATACCTCCTACCAGAAAAAAAAAAGCACAAGATCTTTTCATCACGATTGTGTACCATGTTCAGCTCTGGCCATTTTTATTTCCAGCAAGTTGGATTCATTCCATTTTTAGTGGCAACTCCTTTAGGAAACAATCTTTTTAAACTTGTGTTTTGAGAAATGAAGTTAATGGGCCAGAACTAGTTTATCATGAAATACTCATCAAGTCAGAAAATACATTTCAAATCCTCCTACCCTTAGGTGAATGAAATTCGTTTGTAGGACACTGCTGGCGTAACTATCTAAAGGTCATCTTTCTAGTTACTGAAGACAGTTCTAAAATAGAAAACTTGGGTTCACTACTATTACCTTTTGTGAAACTTAATTTAAAAAGAAGGAAACAAGTTTGATACTAAATCTAATGAAGTAGTCAATCATCTTAAATTACAGGAACAGAATTCAAAAGACCCAGAAATTGCCTTCTTTCCTCTCCCCACCAACACCTAGAAATGAGTGGTCAATTTTTTTTATTGAGATGGAGTCTCACTCTGTCACCCAGGCTGGAGTGCAGTGGCACAATCTCAGCTCACTGCAGCCTCTGCCTCCCGGATTCCAGCGATTCTCCTGCCTCAGCCTCAGAGGCAGCTAAGATTACAGGCATGCATCACCATGCCTGGCTAATTTTTTGTCTTTTTAGTAGAGACAGGGTTTTGCCATCTTGGCCAGGCTGGTTTTGAACTCCTGATCTCAGGTGATCCACCCGCCTCGGCCCCGCAAAGTGCTCGAATAACAGGCATGAGCCACTGCGCCCTGCCTGAGTGGTCAATTTTTGAAGTGTTCTAATTTATTACAGCATTTTGAAAAGCTGGAAGAACGGAGGCTGTACATGAAAGAAGCAGAGCATTGTGCCTTTCTGCACTCCCCGGCTCCAGGGCTATCCGTTGCTTAAGGGTCTGTGGCAAGAGATCTCCAGGGCCACCTATGGCTAGAGAGTTGGGATCATTCATTTGGCATGGGGCTGCACTCCCCATAATGGAAAGCGGCAATGACGCATTCCTGTGGCTCTGGTTTTCAATATTCCTTATCAGCCACCACATTATCTATCACCAGCACATGCCCTCATGTTACAATTAACTAGAGCACAGCTTATCTTACATGCCTTACAGTTTAGGCTAATGTCTTTCTGAGATTTGGGAGGGGTTAATCACATCCCTGGTATGTTGATTCTTACCAGCTTTAATTTCAGAAAATTATACTACCTGGAATACTGGCATGAGAAACCATGCACTCAGACCACCTTGTATATAACTCTGTTATAACACTTATTCTACTGTGTGGATTGATAGTTTGTAAGACTGTCTCTTTCACCAGAATCTCCTTGAAGATAGGTAATGTGCCTCAATCTTAGCTGGTACATGTTAACTGCTCATCAAATGTCTGTATAGTGAACAAATTAACAGTGAATAGCTACTTAAATTCCTCTCCATGGAAGTACAGAGTCGCAGCAACCTCTACAGATCACCTACTCATTCACTCTTCAACCAATATTTAAAACATACTGAAGACGTCCAGATGAACAAAACAGATATGGCCCTCCTCTCAGGGTGTGGATGCTTAATAGAGAAGACAGACACCGAACAAGTAATCACATAAATGAATATCTAACTGTAAACTGTAACAAAGTAAGTGGAAGCAAAGGAGGGTCACGAGAGATGGACTTTTGCTGTGTGTGCTCCGAGCTAACCTGGACCACTCAGCCTGCCCAGCTCACACCATCTCCCAGGCTCACGGGGAAGGCGAGGGCTTTGCTTAAGAATGCACCCTAACAAACCCCAGGTCATCCCCTGAATCCTAGTTTTGGCACAAGCTACACATACATTTCTCCCAGCGCTCAGCACAAGGTTCTGCGCCCCGGTCCACGTCACTGCCCCACTGCGGAGAGTAGACGCTTGGGAGAATCTGTGCTTTCCTCCTTGTCAGTTGTCAGCAGGTGCAAACACCCAATCTTGGGGTTTCCATAGGAGAAGCCCCTCCTCAACCCGACTGACTTGACAAGCTCAGGGGTGCCAAGGAGTGGACTACAAAATGTCACACAGACAGTGAAATCTAACGTCTCCATGTCTTCCTTGAGTGGCCTATAAACATCCTTCCCTTAAAAGAACAAAATAAAAGCCCTGCTTCCCATTGTGAGTTCTGGCCTGTCAGAGCCACAGCTGAGGACCTCTGGCCTCCCAGGCCTTTCGTTTTTGCTCTGTATCCCCTCTGCTTCAGTTCCCTGACATCCAAAGCTCTTCTTAAAACATCCTTTGATATCCAATTTCCTTTTTATATGGCCCCTACTGTCAAAAGCACATTTTGTTTTCTCGCTGGAGAAGGGATCCAAATTCCTCTTCTGTGTACCCACAACTTCCTGGTTCTGCTCATATATCCCCAGGCTGGTGCACTTAATCCTCACACTCACTCAGTCTGCTCTTTTCCAGGGCTGCCTCCCAGACTGAAGCATGCACCTACTTTTTCTTTCTGTAATATACAACAATCCAATCTAGCTTTCCTTGCTTGACCATTCTTTTCCCTCCATGACAGCGTGTTACACATTCCGATTCCTCCTGGTTAGAGACTGGATGCTTTTTTAAAAACGCCCAACAGAGGCTTTTCAAAGCCCCAGCCCTTTGTTTAAGAATCGTTCTGTATTTTGAATATGAATGTTTCTTAATTTTGAATACCCAGTGGGCATTCAAAGCTAGATAAAAATTATTGAGTGTCTACTATATGCTTGGCAGAGATATCTGTTTAATAGCTGTGTTTATTCAAACACCTTCCTATCTCCCTGGTTCCCTAACTCCTTTCACTTATTTCAGGTGGGTAACTCGAGCACAGTGTGCTCTGGAGTATGGGAGAAAGCAAGGTTGTGAGCAGCCATGGAGAAGGCATGGTGGGATGTGGGCTGCCCTCCTCTCCTGGGCGGGGCTGAGGAACTTGGTGGTGGAGGACAGGCACTGAGCATCAGCAGGCTTCTTTGGGGCAGGGAGGAGGGAGCCTTCACAATGACCGCATGGGTAACCAACCCCCAGATAATTAAGAGTTAACTGGATAACATTTGGGATGATCCAGGCCCTCATTCCTCCTACCTACTCCCTTGAATCTGGTAAAGTCAATGTAGTGCCTTCCACTTTCCAGACATAAACCGTGGGGTTAAGAACTTTCTCCAAGGCCTCACAGGGAGGGTGGTGCCCCCTGCAGCAGCTGCAACCCACCACCACCACACACACCAAGACCTTGTCCCCAGCGCCCATAGCGTCTGGCCCCATTAACACTAAGGAGGCTGTGCCTGCCACTGCCAGGAGACCTCAATGACTCCAAGTCAGTGTGTGCACAGGCTTGAGGCTCCATACTAATTCTCACAGCATTCATACTGTCCTGGCAGCTCACCCCCAGAACAGATCGCAGGTTGTCAGCCAGCAGGTAAAGACCTCTACATGTGGGCAACACCAGGATCATCTGCACGCAGGAAAGAGGCCATTCCCATCCCACCCATTTACACAGGCAGGATACGCCCTGCCGCTTGGACCTAAAAAGGCCTCTGCAGGCACCACAGGGTTTATGAAACCAAAGAAAACAAGCAAAAAACTCACTGAATCAGGGGGAAGTAGCAGGGGCTTCTTTTCCCCTCCCCTAATGTTCACACTTTGCCAATTACAAAATAATTTGCCAATCTGTTTAATTTCCTTGGCAGCTATGGACATGCTAAACTCACAAAAGTTAATTCTCTGAGAGAAGAGAGACGGATCTTAGATAAACAAGGCTGCATCTGGGGAGGTGGGAAAAGCCACATGATGCATGTTCTCCTCTCCCCTTCCACCCAACTCACCTGTCATCCTCCTCGGCTTCCTCACTGCAAAACCAGCACTCCTCTCACGGTTGGCTATGCACAAAATATCCTTCTGTTCCCCTGGTCACATCAAAGCACCTTCACGCTATGCAGACAGGTCAGGAGGGAACGGAGAAAATTAACAAACGCACCTAGGTTATTTCTATTAAAATTAGTCCCTCAGCCTGTAGGCTCTGCCAGTTTCCATAGAACACAAACTCTGACGAGACTGTTGAAAACTCTTAACCATTCCAGGTTGTGTCAACAGCTTGCAAACACAACAGGAGGATGGTGACTGAGTTCTGCCTTTCCTTTTGGAATAGAGGAGGTATCAGGGTTTGTCACCAGTAGCGTTCATGTTTATCTTCACTGCTCTGCCCACTCCCCACTGCCACTTAAGGAGCATACGAACACCTTACTGGATAAAGACAAACATCTGTCAATTGTCTATAAGGTCCTGATGACACGTAGCTTTTGCCTACTTCTCCCCTCCTGTCTTAGCCCACTCTCCCCTGCACTGTACTCAGATCCTTCCAGAATTCTTCAAACAAGCAGGTAGAGTTCCTCCTGCCACAGGGTCTTTGTATATCCTGCTCCTTAGCATGGAGCCCTCTTCTTACTTGGCGATATGGTTTGGCTGTGTCCCACCAAATCTCATCTTGAACTACAGCTCCCATAATTCCCACACATTGTGGGAGGGACCCAGTGGGAGACAAGTGAATCATGGGGGCAGTTTCCCCCATACTGAACCATCTGATGGCTTTATAAGGGGAAACCCGTTTCACTCAGTTTTCACTCTGTCTTGTCTGCTGCCATCTAAGATGTGCCTTTTGCCTTCCGCCATGATTATGAGGCCTCCTCAGCCACATGGAACCCTCAGTCCATGAAACATCTTTTTCTTTATATATTATCTAGTCTTGGGTATGTCTTTATCGGCAACATGAAGATGGACTAATACAATTAATTAACCCTTATTCATCCCTTTGGATCTCAACTCAAAAGTCACTTTCTCTGGAGCAGGAGAGTCTCAAATGTACACTCTCATAGCCCTTATACATTTAGACTGAAGCATGTTCCACAGTTGGGTATTATATATAGTATTCATGAAATTATTTATCGAAGGTCTGTTTGCCCACTAGAACAAAATTTTCATGAAAGCAGGAACAATGTGTGATTTGTTCCAACAGGGAACATGATATTTACTCAATAAGTATGTTTAATTATTAGATTAATTAGTAATTTTATCATGCCATACCTCTAGTGAAACATTGTCTAGTGGTTCCCATGACATTTCATAAAGTCTGAAGTCTTCCAAAACCATCTGTAATGGAATCTCACCCAATCATAGGAATTCAAGATTATTTAGTATTAATCCCGTCAAAGGTAGTCTGCTCTTCTGCCAAGGTCACTGCCTGACTTTGCCTCAATCATTGCCCCTCATCTGAAATAGCTTCTTTTCTCTCCCCTCTGACTATTCAAATCTAATCACACATGAAAATTCAGGAGCATGTGGCCACCACAACACAATGTAAAGAATGTAGCTCTAGCTCAGAGTCCTAAGTTCAAACTCATCCAACATGACTTACTCTCTCTGTCACCTTGACCAAGCCACTTGCATGCTCTGAGCTTCTCTCTTCTAAAAGGAAAAAAAGTGATACCTACAAGGCTATTGTGAAAGTTAGAGCAGTGAACAATTTCCTAGCACATGGTAGATACCTAGGTAACTGTTAGCTCCATTTGCATTTTTCAGGTGAGACCATCACGAACCAACATCTATACAGTGAAAAGTTGGCATAATGGAGAAGCAGTATGGGCCAAGTTCATCCACAAAATCAGTTGCCAGGAAAACACAGCTTTATCTTCACAAGCTGGCAAGGCGATTATCAAAATTGGTATATGGTTCATTGCCAGTGGGGTCAGGCAGGCCCTGGAGGTAGGTCTGCTCTTCCTGGTGCCAAAGCAATCTATAGTCAAAATGATTTGTTTCTTAAAGTGCCCTGAAAAACACTAGTTTTTATCAAAGGTCAGCATCCTGTGTCTTTGACCAGCTTGTTCAATGAGGAAGGGTTTTGACAGCACCTCCTAGATGTTCAACTTTCTAGTTATTACTGGAGAAGATGCAAATATATTACACATGGGCCTTTCCCACAAGGAACAAACAGTATAGCCAGAGAGAAAAGAATTACTTTGATCAGGTGAGATTATACAGAATTCAGTTTTAATTGTGTGCTATAGACTAAGTTCAGAGGAGAAAAAAAATATCAAAAGAAAAAGTCATTCATTTAATAAGCATCTATTAAGTATTTACCAAACACAGAACAATAAATTAAAAAACCAAAACATGCAGGTCACGGTGGCTCACGCCTGTAATCCCAGCACTTTGGGAGGCCAAGGCGGGTAGATCACGAGGTCAAGAGATCGAAACCATCCTGGCCAACATGTTGAAATCCCATCTCTACTAAAAATATAAAAATTAGCTGGGTGTGGTGGTGTGTGCCTGTAGTCTCAGCTACTTGGGAGGTTGAGGCAGGAGAATTGCTTGAACCTGGGAGGTGGAGGTTGCACTCTGGCCTGGTAACAAAGTGAGACTCTGTCTCAAAAACAAAACAAAACCAAACAAAACAAAAATCCAGCTTTTGAGGAGCTTGTAACTCTCTCCACCTGTGATTCCCTTTGTTCCATCCATCCAAATCCTACTCACCCATGAAGGCCTTGGTCAAATCACACAACCCCCATGAAGCCTTCCTTAACCATTCTGGACCAGCTCCCCAACCCCCATCTATGTTTCTCAAAAATTCACACTGATTTTACCACTGACCTCATATTTGCATGGCCTGTGCTGTCAAATACAGTCATCTCTACTTGCATAACTCTCATTTCACTCTTTTTCCCAGCCTATACATCTTTCCATCTATTTATAAGCTCTGGTGGGCCAAAGGCCCTTAAATCTTCTGCCACAGGTTTAAAACAAATGCATTTTTATTTGAATTAAAGTAGGTCTTCCTAAGAAGCGGTGCAAAGCAGAAAGAGGGGGTAAGGATGGAAAGTACCCTTTATGGAACACATGCTATGTGCTGGGTCCTTCCCTCAGGCCTATTTAAATCTTTATAATCCTAGAAGAAGGTACTGAGTCTTCTTGGAATCCTTCCTCTCCTCCCACACGCATCTTCCTGAACATGGTCACTGAGCAGCCAGCATCTGCCCACCTTGGCCCTGGCTACATTCATTGCTTGAGTGGGAGTATATTTAACTGTTTCCAAAAACAGGGAGGTAATTACTTGCTGTATCCAATGAGCTGGAATCACCCGTGCTCTGCTTGTTTCTAATACGCCCATCGGCCAAAGCTAAACACACAGGAGACCACCATTAGAAAACGCAGGCTCTTTTTGCATGACTGCCTAGTTGAACAAATTCACAAAGGTAATCCAGGTAAGACCATCTAAGAATACAAAAGTTTAAAAATGATAGGTGGCAGTTTTGCTAGGATGTACAAAACTGCAGTACTTTTTTTTTTTTTTTATTTTTAAAGGAAGTGCACTATTCTCCATTTCCCGAAAAGTTCTTTGTTCTTTTGCTCTAACAAAGTAAATTATTCCTCACCTTGGGCAAGTTGGTAGGAACGTGAGAAAATTACATTAAATCAGACATCCTTGAGATCAAAATAGATTGGAACGGGGGTTCTCTTTGTTTAAAATAGTTCTTCAAAGAGAAAGCAAAAGAGCTTAAGGGAAGAAAAAGTTGTCAAACACCCTCAAGCACTTTGGAAGCACCTAAGATCTACAAACTATTGATATGTTAATTAAAATTTACTTTTATCTAGTATAGGTGCTGCTGGTCATGGTCCCATTACCCTGTGGCACTTTCGGCCTCTTGAATAAAATTTCATTTCTTGAAAGACATTAGAAAATGCTTCCTTTTCTCTATTTCAGATGGTTTCCTCTCGCTTATTGCAATTTAACAAAACTTCACTCAGCTTAAAGCTGGACACCAAATTCCAGAGAGAATATACTATCCATTCACTCCAGTCACCAGCAGCTTTCTGACCAGATCAAAAACAAACCACACTGGATAGGGAACAGAAAAAGTAGAAAATTTTCATCAGTCAGTAATTAATAACTCTGTATTTACCAGTTACCAGAGTAGGACTTCTCTGGAATTTAAAATGTCTACAGAAAGAAAATCCTTTTCAGCAATAACCCTTCTCAATAATCTGCTTCAATTCTGCGAAGCCCTCTCTGCTGAAAATTCTTTTGGGACCCAATATAAATGTCCATGGGGCAGTTTATCTATCTCCTCTGGTTCTACTACAGAGAAGATACCCTTTCCAGGTTCTCGAAATTTCTTCCTTAAGTGATCCCCAGTACCGTACTTGATCTTGAACAAATCAGAAAATAATGTCATGCAAAAGAGTAAACTCAAACCATCAGGAGGCAAATTCAGACTTTTAAGTGTCTAAGGAGTGTTGTGACTTTGCAGGGAGTCAGTAACTTTTTTTATATTAGTCCGTGTTTTGTTTTAAAAAGTTGATCCCATGCACTATGTTATTGCTAACAGAATTTTTACTTTCTTCTGGAATAGAGGTTGGCAAACTATGACCTGTGGGCGGAATGCCTGTTTATATAAATAAAACTTCATCGGAATCACAGCTATCCCTATTTGTTGACATATTACCTATGGCTCCTTTATTCTTACAGCAGCAGGCAGAGTTGGGTCGTTGTAAAAAAGACATTGCCTGCAAGTACTAAAACATATACTACATGACCGTTTACAGAAAAGTTTGTAGACCTTTGTTACTACTAAAACACTACCACTAAGATGCACAGTATCAAAACTATTACTCTAAGCCAGAGTAAAACACACTGGCTATCTTAAAACCTAAAGCCAACTTTTATTGTATGATTAATTCAACAGTGGTCATTTTGGAGACCTCCAAACAGCCATAATTGCCTTTTATCATCTAATTTGCCATCACCAACTACAAACTCTGTTTTGGCATGTCAGTTGACACACCCTACCAAAAAATTAGGAAGGCGCCAATACTGTCTGCAGAAAGCACTAACCAGCAGCACCGTATAATAACAACAGGCCAGGTGCACAGTCTCATGCCTGTAATCCTAGCACTTTGGGAGGCTGGGGCAGGCGGATCAGGAGGTCAGGAGGCTGACACCATCCTGGCCAACATGGTGAAACCCCGTCTCTGCTAAAAACACAAAAATTAGCCAGGTGTGGTGGTGCGTAGCTGTAATTCCAACTACTCGGGAGGCTGAGGCATGAGAATTGCTTGATCCCAGGAGGCAGAGGTTGCAGTGAAGTAGATCATGCCATTGCACTCCAGCCTGGTGACGGAGCGAGACTCCGTCTCAAAAAAATTAACCAGTACCATAAGCACCGTTCTAAGCATGTTACGTGTATTGTTATGTAACCAAGATGTAAGATGCACAAGGGTAGGGTTTTGTCTGTTTGGTTCACTACTGAGTCCTTGTAACTTAGAACAATGGGTAGCACACTGTAGCCACCCAACAAAAATTTGGTAAATGAATGAAAGTTAGTTCTCCCATAAACGCCATGGGATTTATCCTGGTATTGGCAAAATGACACCTAGAGATTTGAAACCAGGTGGTTTCAGTCGACACCTCACTGCCTCTGTTATGATGTGGTTCAGCCAGCACACCCTCCTCCAGCCCATCTTGTTTTCAATTAAGTAAAGACCCTTTGGCAATGGAATAGCTAAATCTAACCTGATTAAACAGTAAGCATTTACTGGGAGCTGATTTACTTAGCACTGTATTAGAAACTACAAACCTAAAAAGAAATCTAAGACGCTTTTGCCTGTGGCACATGCAGAATAGTATGCTTGCTAAAAGCATGGACTCTGGAAGACTGCCTAATGCTCCATCCTAACCACGTTATTTCCTTGCTATGTCACCTTGGCAAGTTATTTAGCCTCCCAGTGCCTCAGTTTCCCCATTGGTAAATGGGCATGATTACAGTATCTAGAAGCTTGATCCACAGGAACAATACCTATCACATTGTAACTGCTAGTATGTACCTGTGAGGGATTTATTACAGTCATGTGCCCCGTAAAGACATTTTGGTCCACGATGGAGCAAATAGGACAGTGGTCACACAGGATTATAATGAAACTAAAAAACTCCTACTGCCTAGGGATGTAGCCATCAGAATGTCTCATGGCAATGAGTTAATCACATCTGTGGTGATGCTGGTGTAAATAAACCTATTGCACTGCCAGTTGTATAAAAGTACACGGAGAATTATGTACAATGTCTAATCCATGATAATGATATTAAATGACCATGTTACTGGTTCGTGTATTTACCGTTAGATGCTTTATATTGTTACTTTAGAATGTACTCTTTTTTAATGTTAATGTAAAACAGCCTCAGGCAGGTCCTTCCAGAGGCATTCCAGAAGAAGGCTCGGTTACCACAGCAGAGGACAGCTCCATGCATGTCATTGCCCCTGAAAACCTGCCAGTGTGACAAGATGTGGAGGTGGAAGACAGTGATATTGATGATCCTGGCCCTGCGTAGGCCAAGGCTCACACATGTGTTTGTGTCTTAGTAATTTTTTATTTTTATTTTTTTTTGAAAGGGAGTCTCGCTCTTGTCGCCCAGGCTGGAGTACAGTGACATGATCTCCGTTCACTGCAACTTCTGCCTCCCGGGTTCAAGCAATTCTTCTGCTTCAGCGTCCTAAGTAGCTGGGATTACAGGTGCCAGCCATCACGCCCAGCTAATTTGTGTACTTTTAGTAGAGACAGCATTTCACCATGTTGGCCATGCTGGTCTCCAACACCTAACCTCAGTGATCTGCCCACCTCAGCTTCCCAAAGTGCTGGGATTACAAGCGTAAGCCACTGTGCCTGGCCTGTGTCTCAGTTTTAAACAAAAAAGTTTAAAGGGGAAAAAAAAAAAAAAAAGATTTAATCCAAAAACTTTATATAATAAAGATATAAAGAAAATACTTGCATGCGGCTATATAATGTGTTTTTTAAGTTAAGTGTTATTACAAATGAGTCAAAAAGTTAAAAATAATTTAAAAGTTTACAAGGTAAAAAACGTTGTAATAAGCTAAGTTTATTACTGAAGACAGGGAAAAAAGTGTGTATTTTAGTACAGCCTAAGTGTACAGTTCTTATAGAGTCTACAGAGGTGTACAATGACGTCTGGAATCCTCGCCTTCCATTCACGACTCACTCACTGACTCACTCAGAGCAAATTCCAGTCCTGCAAGTTTCATTCATGATAACTGTCCTATACAGGTGTACCATTTTTTAATCTGTTATATGGCTCCTTCTTACTGTACTTTTTCTATGTTTAGATACACAAATGTTTACCACTGTGTTATAATCACCTGTAGTTTTCAGTACAATGACATGTTGTACAGGTTTGTAGCCTGAGAGCAACAGGCTATTCTGACTACAGCATCTAGGTTTGGTAGTGTAGTAGACTATAGCATCTAGGGTTGTGTAAGTAACTCTATTATGTTACCCCAACAAAGAAACTGCTTAACAATACATCTCTTAGAAAGTATCATTGTTGATAAGCAATGCATGATTATATGACATGTATTTAATTCTGTGACTGGGAAAATAAGAAACTCCCACCTAAGTCAATTTATGAGTCACACTGCATTCTATTTTATAACCCCACGTGCTGGTAGACAAAAGCCACAAGCTGTTGAGTGCTGATGGTTATAGAGTTTTCCACAAGCCCTGGAACTCTCCTCCCCCACTACTTACCCTGGTAAATTTCTACTCATCCTTCACGTCGGACCTTAAATGTCACTTCCCTGTGCTAACCTTCCCTGACCTCCTTGTCCTCCACCTGGATCAGCGTCCACAACGCAATCCCTATACTCCGCATGCACTGTACTTCTTCCCCATGAATGCAGAGCTCCTGGACTTGTGCAGTAACTGTCAGCTACATGTGTCTAGATGTTTGTTTCCTTGTGTTTTGTTTTCTTCTGCATTCCTGCTTCACACACAGGAGACTTCCATAAATGTCTGCAGCCTGAATGACTATGCAGTGTACACCTCCCCCCCAAAAAGGAGAGATTATTGTGAGTCTGAAAGTCTGCAGTAAAGTGAACCAGAGATAGTGACACAATAAAATGAAGAAGGCTGAATGGTTTGCAGGTCTCAATTTTATTTTATTTTCTCTTTTTAAAGTGAAGGAACAACAGCAGTGTGTGATTTCTGGAGAAGAATGTGTATAGCTTATCCACAAATCTCAAAACCTTTGTTAAGTAGTTCTAGAGGTAGGGCTGGGTTTTGTGTTTGGTTGAGACAGACACAGTGATTAAAGGAAGGCATGCTTTCTGGTGCACTGGTTCCTTTGCCGCGAGTCTGAGAATTACCACTGCATTCCTCAAGGAGGAAAAAAACCTTGGTAGGGAGATTTTCTTTTCAAATAATATTGATTTGGTGATTGATGGCAATACTACAAAATAAACGTTTACTTTTTGTAATTCAATATGGTTCTTGAGTGGTAACTGTTCTTGTCAAGTTAATATACATATAAGTATATAATCTCTTTCTTCTGCTCTTTAATTTGCAATTATTCATTTCAGAAATACTGATTCTTCCTAAAGCATAAGGTATGGGTTTTCTTAAGATTCTCACCTATCTTATTTCCTAACATATTTATCAAGTATGCCCTTATTTTTATGAAAGTATAAACCTTATCTCCATTTAGCTAGCAGAGATGGAAAATAAAAAATGTTTTAAAAACTAAGGAAAAAGAATTGGTCTAATATGCAACGCAAATGAGTGAATTTTATAAAAGGCAAAGATAAAAAAAGTTATAATCCCTTTGGCATGCCATTCATTAAGAAAAATTCTTCCTAAGGTCTATGAGTTTTAAATATGCTTAGCAAGTCAATCATTTATTCATTCATTCAATTCAATTAATATTTATTGTGCATTTATTCATTCATTCATTCATTCAATTCAACTAATTTATCACACAACCCTGTATGTATAAAGCCTCCCGCCAGGTGTGGAAGGCTGGGTTCACTGAGTTAGACATGTACCCGAGTAACTGTGCCCGTGAAGACGGGGATAATGTAACTGCACTATTCCCAGTGTGCTCCATGAACTGATGCTGGTCCTCAAATTGGTCATTGCTGAGGCAAGAGAAGTACAGAAACTGAGAGTAGGCCTTCAAAAGCTTGCCCATATATGTGATTGTATCATTTAGTGTCTATTAACTGTAATACATAAAAATGGAGCTTGTATTTTTCACTGCCTTTTTCTTTCTCATTGTACTTTATAAAGTATTGAACCATGATGGACTGGGGGAAATGGGGCCGGTTCTTGACCACAGAAAGTCTGAGAAGCCTTGCTCTAGGAAAGGTAAAGTAGCATGGGGCAGGGAAGAGGGAGAGCAGGAGAGCATGCACGTTTCCAGCCTGGGAAAGGGAAGCAGGAAGCAATCTGAAAAGGCTCCCCCAGGGGGCGTGGCATTTGAGCAAAGCTGAACAGGATGGGGATGGTTTGGAGGCAAAGACAGAAGAAAGGACGTTTTGAGGCAAAGAGAAAGGCGGCGGCCAGGAAGTAAAGGGTTTACGTAGGGTGCCATGCGTATTTAACGCTCTGTAGAGCACAGAGCAGGTGAGTAATCACGATAATAACAGCAGCTAACATTTATTGAACACTTACCGCAAGCCAGGCTCTGTGCTAAGAACATGGTGGGAATTATCTCATTTGTTCCTTCCAACTACCTGCAGGGACACTGATTTGTGAAAATCATTCCCAGACAGACGAAGGATATTAAATAGGAGGTGAGAGTGCCCCTCGGGGGAATGGGCTTCAAGAGCACAGGCAGACAGGAGTCAGATGCCATTCTGGGACAGCGGGGCACCAACTCTACTGTCTGTCTCCTCCTGGACGTGGATGTGGCCTTGCTGGGCCTTAGTCAGGCTTGTCAATGTCCCCTTTAAGTGGTAGGCATAATATTGCCCTGCAAGTTCTTCAGGAATGGCGATGTGAGTCCAGGGACAAGGATGAATGGGCAGGGAAACAGAAAGCACTGGCTTCCCAGGTTTGGCACAACCCAGGCTTGCTGCAGGCCCCTTCTTCACAACCCTGGGGACAGCTCTGCTGAGTGGCGCTGCACTGGCTCCTGCTGTGAGTAGCCCCCTGGAATAGGTAAGAGTTTGTGCCTCTGGCTCATTAAATGTACACCTTAATCTAACCTTACAAGGTAAGTGTTCGGCTCCCAGTTAGTACCGAAATGCTGCATTTGCTTTGAAGTAAGCATGAAGTGATTTGTATAGACGTTTCGAACTAAAGCCTAACTGCCTCCAGAGATGCAGGAATTAAGACCAGAACAGGAGATGGGGGCCAGGACACAGATGGAGGCCCTGCCTCCCAGGCTTAGGACCTGAACTTTGATTCTGGGGACAGCAGGGAACATAAAAGTCATATGGGAGGTTCTTTACCGCCACAAAGAATGTTCTTTCGCTCAGCAGGACAATATGTTGGGAAGTGACAAAGTAGCTCATGAGGGCCTCGGTCAGGTTCTCTTGAGGAAAGCAAAAGGGCTGGAATAGCCCTTCCTAAACCAGGTGCCGCCAATGCTTGTGGTTATTCCCAGGTCTACATTTTATAGACGGGGTCCTAAAATGTCTGGCTAGGACGTTCCTGAGCCTGTTTTTTATAATTCAAGACACACACACACACACACACACACACACACGCGCGCGCGCGCACACATGTATATACGCATCCTCACGTTTTCTTGAGATCACTGCTCAGAAGTCAGCATATTTGGTCTGGTCTACTTACCAATTTGTGAAACACTCCAGCAACTTTTAAGATGTCAAGCGCCATAAAATCAAAGTCCCTGTTATTGTGGTAAATCGACCTTCGTTGCCAAAGCAAAGCTAGAGACAGAGTTAACCATGGCAGCCACGAATAGCTGTTCTTCAAGGGCCAAAATCATGATTTTCAATGTTTTTCCATCTGAAATAGGGGAACATTACTCACTAGAGCGGAAACTGTCTCCTGTCCCATGAAGCTAAATTCCTACGCCAGCAATATGGTCTCAACAGAAGCCCTGAAAACAGAAATGTCATTCCGCAAAGTTCTTATTTCAGCCAACAAAGCTTTAAGTTTAGACTTAACTGTGAAACTGAAAATTTGGCTCACCACAGAGGAAACTGGAGAGACTTTTTTTTAAACGCCAGGAGACTGATGTCACTGCTTTGCCTATCCAATGTCATCTCATCCCTCTCCCCCAAAACCCAAGCAAACTGCAGTAAGCGACAAACGGGTGAAATTTCAGCTTTACCCCTCAGCTGGCAGGCACTTCCAAACTCATTTAAAGCCCAGGTAAGTTTTAGCTTTAAAACACTTGTCCCATTAGCATCTATTCCATGAAAAACGGGCGGAGAGAAAAAAAACCAAAAACCTATGTTAACATGATCTTTAGCAGAAAAATGCAGTGTTGTTAGGCCTGGTTTCTCATACAGATTTCTTTACGGTATCCATATTTACTAAAATGTTTATTGCTGTGACTGCAATAAATTGGGCATTAATATTTACCCCTGTTGCATGAAAGAACTTACTGTCCCTTTTCTGCAAGTATTTGGAGTCAGAGATTCCTTACGTAAAAGTGCTACAGATGAATGCTAAACCTGCAGAATGGTTTAGCAAGATACTGGGCTCTAACCCACGCTGATGAAATTGGTTATATAATTGGCATTGCATCACGGATGGCCATCCCTATAATTTGTTCTTGTCATTTCAATCAGCCCAAGTAAGTGCACCCCTTCGGATTTAGAGTCCCAACCAATATCTGCCCACACAGACGTGGTCAAGACAACCCCCAGGGCCTTCGTATGTTGCCTCTTTGTCCAGACGGTGTAGGAGCCCATTTATGACATCAAAATATTATGTAAACTCTCGCATCGTTAGAGTTATGCATTTAGCCCATTCATTTAAAACTCTGACAAGTTATTTAGCAGGACTTTAAAAAATATTTATAAATCCCAGGAGCATCTACATTTATTTGAAAAATAGTGCAGAACATGTTGCTGGTACAGTAGGCACTATTTGGTGGCAGGAGTCTGTGGCTTCCTCTACCCCTAGTGAAGCCTAGGGGACCCCAGGGACCCAGCACCCATGGGTTTAGAGTCTTGAGTGTGGTCCAGTGAAGACACTGCTCTCTTTCATATCTCCAGAGCCCATGAAGGAGCTGGCTTACACGTCCTTTAATTTGGCTCTGTTTACTGGGAGGTGCTTCACCATGAAGGGTAATGGATATTCCAAAAAAATGCAAATAGCAGCCACATTCAAGAGCACCATTTAAAATGAAAACACACATGAGGTCTCTCAGCAAACCACTAGCTTTAAAAGGAGCCTGGCCAACTTGAAAGACGGGACACTGGATCCTGGACACACTGCACCACACGGCCTGTTGGCCATAGCCCTGCTGCTTCTGACCATGGAATTTCCAAAACAGACTCCCTCAAGGAAAGCCAAGAGCACATTTTTGTGGCATTAGAGTGAAGTGAGGTTTCTCTTTATTAGAGAGAGATGGCATTGTAAATAGGGTCATTTTCCCTCACAGGGTACCGGTCTCCAAGAGACTGCCTTCCCAGAGAAGTGCCCTGGGAAGGAAAATGCCTCAGTTAAGGTACCACATGCTTTGAGGGACTCAAGCTGTCTACAGACAGCCTTGGGAAGGGGAAGGATCCATTTCAGCATCACGATTTTTCTGAACCAAGCACAGGGCTTGACAATGTGGCCACCAGAACTGAATGATCCAGTCATTGTCAATGCAAATTACTGCAAGGAGGACCCAAGGGCCCAAAAGCCATGAAGTAATGAACAAGAGGAGGCTCAGCTCCAGAGGGCAGAGGGCTTCCTTTAGGAGGTGAGTCATGAGCTGTGTTTCGTACTGGCAGAGAAGAAAGCTACACGGGTAGGGTAGAAGATAGTGGGCTGTGTCTAGGCGACAAGATGAATTGGATGAGTGGCTCATTGTCAAAGATCCACCATTAATGAAACACTGTGGACCAGGCAATGTAAAGGTGTCCCATCGGAACCCATATTTTTTGATCTCTTAACACTTAAAAAAAAAAAAAAACAACACTGTTCTGGATGCAAAAGGAACCGTTTTAGCAATGAGGGGCAAGATGAGTTGGGATGGCAGGGAGACTAGCTTTGAAAATGGGGTAATGATTTAGTTGTGGTATAGATGGCATTGGGAGGAAGACGGTGAATACAGGAATGCAAATTACTAAATTAGATGCAACCAAGAGATGACTCCTGAGCAAATTATCAGACCTACTCCCCAACTGTGAGCCCAATTTTTGGATTTTAGGTGTAGACAAAACAGTATAGGGCTTGGCTATGTGTACCACTGGCCTACAGTACAACCTACTGCTACCCTACATTTAAGGGAACAGCAGTTAAAGACCCCACATTTCCTCTTCCCCTAAGCACCTCACAGCATATTCACCTATCACCGGACACCCCATTCCTGGACCACGTGGCCATTCCTTTGAGATGACTGATTCAACAAGGTAGTGAAATAGAGAACTTAACCAGATGATTACAAATGCCATTGAAATGTGAGACTTTCAAACTAGAGAGGGCATGAAGCTCAAGTAATATGCTCATTTTAGGGGGGCAGAAGCAGAGGCTGAAAACACTGATGAGGCTTCCCTAGGACCTGGGAGAGCTGGACTGGGTGCTGGGTGAGTTCTCTTCTCGGCTCTAACCCTGAAATACTAGAGGAAGCTGAGAAATCTTTTTTTTTTTCTGAGCCTCAGATTCCACATTTGTAAATAGAAAAATATAACTAAATGGCTCCTAGGTCCCTGCTAGCACTAACTTCTTGTGTGATCAGTGCTTCTAAAATTGCAATGTGTCCAGGTGGGGAAGTTCATTTACCCCCTATCTGGTTTATGCTCACTTAAGGGAGTGATTTCTTTCCTCTGAGGCTCTCATCTTGCCCATTATTCAGAGCGAGCTGCCTCCTGGTGTGCTGTCAAAATACATCAGCTTCAAAGACAAACACACACCTTTCCATCCCAGTCCAAGAGAGTTTACTGTATAATTTATGATAATGTTAAGTCTGTTTCTCATAAATGTTAATGGTGCTACATTTTTTTTCATAGATGGGTAATTCTCAGAAAAGCAGCTGGATGTTAAAAGTTATTTTCTTTCTTTCTTTTCTTTTTTTTTTTTTTTTAACAACATAAACTGCCTCAGCCAACAAATCAGATTAAAACAAAACTCTCCAGCTTTGCAGGCACAAAGATTCTGTTAGTGATAGGAAGTAAACCCAAACAAAAATCATTCAAAGATTCCGTTCTTATAATTGTTTATCTAATATGATTTGATGAAGTTCACATTCACAGATTTTTCTCCATTTTAATGTGTAGATATTAAGAACTCTTTACCTTAATCCAATTCTTTCCATGCCTATAAATTGCTGAACTTGTACATTAGTATTAATCTAATATGCCTAAGTACCTTCCAAAGTAAATTCTTTCCTGCTAAAAATATTTTGCCATCAAATATTCGGCCTTTTCTCATCTATACAAACTGTAACCTTTACTTCGAAGTGCCATGCCTTCATCTTTTATACACTATAGAATTGTTTTGACTGCTAAATGTGCTTGAGGAATTCTCTCTCTGACATTTGAAAGTTGGATTTTGAAATCATTTGAATCTTTCAAAGTTATCCCCTGATGAAAGAAAATGAATCAATAATTTCAGGTTAGTTACTGTACTGGAGCTTCTGAAATTCCAAATTTTCTATTTTGAAGCATCACTTTATCAAAGAATGCAAGTATTCTTAATTTTTGATCCTGCGAAATGCAATAACCATAGACATATTTTAACCTAGAAAGATAAAGACTTCAAAAGTATACAGCCAGAAAAACACACAAAAGAACTATCTTAAATACCTTCAAATTGCTGGGGCTCAAGATACCTGGATTCTAATCCCTCTTCCATTTGATAACTCTGCAACCTCATTCATTCATTCATTCAACAAAGATGTACTGGGATTGACAGCAAGGTACTGTGCTGGGCATTAGTTACAGATAAATGCTAAAATATGGTCTCTACTCTCAGAGTCCATAGTGTAGGAAGAAACAGCCATGCAAACATCTGCTTGCATTCCTACTGCGTGGTGGGAACATTAATGAAGATATGCAGAGAGGGGCTGGGTACAGTGGCTCAAGCCTGTAGTCCCAGCACTTTCGGAGGAGGAGGCGGGCAGATCACGAGGTCAGGAGATCGAGACCATCCTGGCTAACACGGTGAAACCCCGTCTAAAATTAGTCAAGTGTGGTGGTATGTGCCTGTAATCCCAGCTACTCGGGAGGCTAAGGCAGAAGAATTGCTTGAACCCAGGAGGTGGACTGCACTCCAGCCTGGGTTATAAAGCGAGACTCTGTCTCCAAAAAAAAAAAAAAAAAAAAAGATAAGCAGAGAGTATTGGAAATGAAAGAGAGCAGGGGTGGGGGAATGTCAGCGTTTCAAGTTTTCTTAAGGAAGGTGGCACCTCAACTGAGCCTTCAGGCCTGCCCTGTGTCTCGGCTTCACAGGATGCTTGTGAGGCTCTCGTAAGATAAAGCCCGGGAAAGGCCTGTGAACTAAGGCACAAAGAGCCATAGTGGGATTATTTTCCATGGTGAGAAACAAAACTACAGCATAACGAGCGAGTTCTTTTGCATCTCTGGCTATTAATGAAAACATCCAAACATGATTTGGAAGTGGGTTTTAAAAAACCCAGCTTCAGCAGATTTTCTCAATCTTATTTGTATTTATAGAGGACTTAAAAAGAAAGGACTCTCTATCTCCATTTCATAGATGAGGTCATTTAGGCACGGGTCCCAGAGAGTTAGAGGACGACTCTGCCACGGGAAAGAGAAAAAAGCCTCAGCCAGAGGTCAGACAGCAGCTCAGGAACCTGGAGCAGGGGTGGCAACGGTGGGGATCACGTTTTCCTTCTGTGACACTCTCCCAAGGGTGACACTACCCCTGTCAAAATAGGGAGGAGGAATGATTTGTTTTTCCTTCAAAAAAAAAACAAGTGAGAAAGGAAACAAAATCCACATTTAAAACTCCCAAATGTTTTCTGAAACAAGTATTTTCTTCATTTTTTCCGAGGCAGACAAAGCAGGTGTTAAGGCTGAGTCCCTGCCATGTGAAACAAAGATGGCCGTGACTGCCTTGCACCGGGCGACCTGCAATACGGACCTCAAGCGCAAAACGAAATAAAGAGGAAATAAAAAAAGAATTCGTGAGGGTCAGAGTTTTTGGAAGTTGAACATGGGATGACAGCATGAGCTGGGTGTTGAAGTCGGGAAGATTCAGTTAATAGAGGAGGAGGAGGAGGGGTGGCCGCCATGGAGCAGTCGTGCAAGCAAAGGTGCAGGAACAAGCCCCCAGTTTACCCAGAAGGAGGACTGCTACCCAGAGAAGTTCTCAGGGGCAACTTTCATTTTTTAGTTTGTTTCGCTTTTTGAGACAGAGTCTCGCTTTGTCACCCAGGCTGGGGTACAGTGATGCAATCTTGGCTCACTGCAACCTCCACTTCTGGTCTCAAGCAATCCTCCCACCTCAGCTTCCTGAGTAGCTGGGACCACAGGCATGCATCACAATGTCTGGTTACGTTTTGTTTTGTTTTGTTTTTGCACAGACAGGGTCTTGTCATGTTACCTAGGCTAGTCTGGAATTCCTGTACTCAATCCATCTGCCTGCCTTGGCCCCCCAGAGTGCTGGGATTGCAGGCATCAGCCACTCATCAGGGGCAAATCTCCATCAGGGCTTCCCCCAGTAGGGCTCCCCAGGTTGGCCTTGAGGGCCACAATAAACTTAGGTATACCCCTTCCCTGTCCCCAACCACAGTTACTTCTTGTGGATTAAGTAAATGGCAGCAAGGACAGCAGGGCTCTATCAGAGTTGACTCATTTATTTCATGTATGCTTAATGTGCCAGACCCCGGGACATGAAGCTCTAGTGAAATCCAGTCTTTGTGTTAGACCTGCTCATAGATCTGTGGAGAAGACAGATGCCCACCCACTCACTATACTACTGTACAGTGAGGGGTTCAGGGCAACAAAAGAGAGGTGTGCAAATGCTAGGGGCAACCGGTGAGGTGGGGAGGGGTTCTGTGAAACAGATGATGGTAAAGGAGAGCATGAGCACACAGAGATGAAAACACACAGCACATTTTGGAGAGGAAAGAAAAGCCGATGTCAAATCTAATGTGGATGACCGTCTGCCTGGGCTGTGGTTCTCAGTCCTGGCTGCCCATTAGAATCATCTGGAGAGCAAATACAGACGGCACATGTCCTATATTTTGATATGGGTGGTGGCTATACAGATGTATTTCTACGTAAAAATTCATTAGGCCACATACTTAAAATTTGCATCCTTTGCTGGCTTAAATCACACCTCAATAAAATTAAAATACTAATCCCTATGCTCCAACCAGACCAATCAAATCAGAATCTGATATGCGAGCAGAGCTGAAGACTATTGTTCCAAAGGAGGAATTTTTTAAAAACATGCCCTACTTTAAATGCCACATATTTTTAAACACGAATCAAAGCCTTAGATTCCACTATCTACTAGGGAGAAGTTAACAAAAATAACTAAAATTTACTAAGGTTCTTGTTAGTGCTCTCTTTTTCTTAAATTTTAAATCAAGCCTTATTTCTTTATTATTATTATTTTTTTTTGAGACAGAGTCTTGCTCCGTCACCCAGACTGGAGTGCGGTGGCACGATCTTGGCTCACTGCAATCTCCACCTCCTGGGTTCAAGCAGTTCCCAGCCTCAGCCTCCTGAGTAGCTGGGACTGGCGTGTGCTACCACGCCTGGCTTTTTTTTTTTTTTTTTTGTATTTTTACTAGAAACAGTGTTTCACCATGTTGCCCAGGCCGGTCTCAAACTCCGGACCTCAGGTGATCCACCCGCCTCAGCCTCCCAAAGTGCTGGGATTACAGGTGTGAGCCACCACACCCGGCCAATCAAGCCTTGTTTCTAATCCTTACCACCACTTCATAACATAGACTAAGTTATACCTCTAGTATTTAACAGAGGAGGACATTTAGGCTCAGAGAGGTTACTGCCTTGCTCAAGGGCACAGAGGTAGCAGGAAGTGGAACTGGGTGGCTGTGTGCATGGAGGGGTGCATATGTCTCTGGAGAGATCAAAGCATCTTTCCTGAAGGAAATTACTAAATACGGTGAAATGACTTTTGTAGCCCACCACCATATCTACCTCAAGCTCTAACAACTTCTTTAAAAAGGAGCTTTTGCTGCTACAGAAGGAATTTCTGCAAAGCAGGAAGCCTGAAGTCAGCAATGATTAAACTGCCCCTTGAAACCCTTAGCTACTTGCATGTCTCTTTGTCTTTGGGGTCTCATCTCAGCAATTCGTTTCAGCTTCAGTCTGCACCAGGATCTCAAATCTGTCATGCCAAGGGCAAGAAGAATGCCCTCCTAACAAGACTCTGGGCATCACTGGAGCTGCCTGCAATCCAGACTTCCAAAGACTCATATTCTTCATGAGCAGGTAACGAAGCTCATAGGAACAGGAGAAACTGCACAAAAGCAGAAAATGACAATTCAGAACACACACCCATCGAGTGACGGCATTAAGGAAATCCTCAAAGCCCTTAGCAATGTAACTGCCAAAAGAAAAAAAAAATGACTTCTTATAAAAAATGCCCAAGTAGAAGTTATAATAAAGATCTATATATATACTGCAGGTTGTAAAAATTACTACAGCATTAAAAGTGATAAGGGAATAATGTCATCTAGTGTATATGAAATCCCGGACAATATAAGATGGGTTGCTTAGGCATAAAGGCTAATACTGCTTAGAAACACCAGGGAAATAAGCACTGTATGTAAGAGGAAAAATATGCACTTGGTATTTCTGGATCACCTCTCTGCTCTTTGCAGGAGAGTAAACAGCATTTCCGGATGGCATCTCAGCAGTTCTTTACACTGAGAGGACTTCTTTCTTAAGCCAGGCTCTGCTGTTTGAGCTGAAAAGTTCAGGAGGACATTATTCCATGTGACTCCTTCACTCCCCGTTCTATTTCTAAAATCTCACAATGGATAACAGAGAGGGCTCTCTTGCACTGTGGAGGAGACTGAGAACTAAGGGAAGCATTTGAAAAGGGGCAGTTTTGGAAAACTGTACACCAACGGTCTTTTCTAAGAATCCAGACACAAGACCTATGGAGCTAGAATGTATTTTAAAGTGTCTCCTCCAAATTCTCAATTTTAAAAATGAGGAAAAGAAGACTGAGGGCAGTGAAGTGATTTGCCTGAGGTTACACTGACTTCATGGCAGAACTGGATCTAGTAAAGCCATAATTTACATTTTATATATGGCTGTAGAACGTTTAAAGCACTTTCTCAGATAGGATCTCATAAACACCCTACGGAAGGTAACAGTTTTTTTCAGATGAAAAAATTGAGGCTAAGAGAATCAGGAATTTGTTTTTCCCTAAGCTTACATAGTTAGTAAGGGGTGGATCTTTTGAAGCCAGGTGTCTAGAATCCCTCTCTGGTATCCAGAAAATTGCCTGTGCCAAGTGTGTGGCCAGGAGGCAAATGTCCACATCTGTAGGAGGCTCCATTTGTCCTGATTTGCCCTAAACGTAACTATGCCATCCTCTCTGCCCACACCCCAGATAAGGCTTCTTGCCTGTACATTACTGAGTAAAATATATTCGGGCAGCTTCAGGCACATGCTGTACTGAGAAAATTGAGACAAAAGGCTAAGGATGTTTGGGCACAGGCAAGAAGCTGTATTACAAAGGTACATCACTTTCATATTCATTTGCACATTTTTCCTCATAAGAAAATTAGGCTTTAATGTAACCTCAATTTCAACCTTGTTGCTTTATCGCCTAGAGCCCATTAGAGAGCTATTTCCCAGGGCCAGGAACTTATGATTGGAGGTCAGGAGGCTGGGGTTTTAATCGACTCATGATGAAGCTGCTTTCCCGGGGCGTCATTCTTCCGTCTCAGCTCTGCCCTATTCTCAGGGCAGTGGGTGGGGGGGTGCACCCTCCATGGGTAGCGAGGGTTTTTCTTAATACACCAAAGGCTGAGTTAACTGACAATGAGGCGAGGCGGGGGAGCAGGGAAGGGGATGGAAACTAGCCTCTTTCATTCACTCACAGAGTAATATGTGTCAAAACTGAGAGCTAATGCTTGCAAATACACTGCCCAGAATAATGTAAGGGCAGGGCCTATTCCTTCTGGGCTAAACCAGGTGTTTAATCCATATTAGGGGGCACATGAAGAGCGCCTGAAGAGTTTCATGTGTCCCAAAACAAACAATCCTTGAAAAATTCCTCAGATAATACTATGTGCAAATAGGGAATGTTCTCGCCCACTGGGTCTAGATTCACACTGGAAGCCCTGAGGTAGGCTTTAAAAATGTTGATGCTTGGGCTCCCCAGCCCTTTGCAGATTCTAATATAATTGGTCTGGGGTGTGGCATGGGCACTGGGATTTTTTTTTTTTTTTGATTGTTTGTTTTTTGAGATGGAGTCTCGCCCTGTCGCCAAGCCTGGAGTGCAGTGGCACAGTCTCGGCTCACTGCCACCTCCACCTCCTGGGTTCAAGCGATTCTCCTGCCTCAGCTTCCCAGGTAGCCGGGATTACAGGCGCCCGCCACCACGTCTGGCTAATTTTTGTATGTTTAGTAGAAATGGGGTTTCACCATCTTGGCCAGGCTGGTCTTGAACACCCCTGACCTTGTGATCCACCCACCTAAGCCTCCCAAAGTGCTGGGATTACAGGAGTGAGCCACCGCGCCTGGCCAGGGCACTGGGATTTTTAACTGTGCCTTCCCCAACTTCCAGGTGATTGTAACATGCAGGCAAGTGTGAGAAGCACAGCTCCAGCGGAGGCCTAAGCCTGCCTCTGACGTGAAACGTCTCCCAATCTCTATGTCCACACCTGGGAAGGAAGAAGGAAGGGCATGACCCTACTGTCCACTTCCTACGTGCTGGGGCCAACCATTCCAGGCACTCGGCAGCTCTGGGTAGGATCCTGCTGAGAACGCAGGAGCAATTCACTTCAGCCTGCTGCAAAGTCCTCAAAGTCTCTGCTTATTCTACTAAATAAAATGTTTATCAGACCTCAGACTTCGGTACGTACACACGAGCAGCCACTGGAGGCCTGTGCAAAGGTTCCTCACTGCCCAGCACCCAGCACCACACCAGCTCTGCTGATTCCCTTCAAAGCAGATTTCCCTCGCTGCTTCCTGAGGCCAGCCTCCCGCCTCTCAGCCCATTTTGCAGCCTGACACCCCTGCCATTTACATACCGGCTCCTTTTCCTTTAAGCAATTCCATTATCAGGGCTCAGAGATAATGCAAACACCAGGAAAATACTATTTTTATATTCTAGTGGGTACAGCTTATAATAATTCATGCTGGTAGGTTTTTGTTTCCTATATATTCAGATCCTGACTGCAGTCTACCTCCAGGCAGGAACAAAATGGATGCAGAAGTTGGAGGCAGCAGGGGAGACTCCCGATGCGTTTGATGCCGATTCAGCACCCTTTCTGCCCCCCTGCGAGCAGAGTATGGAGTCTCACAAGTGTTGCTTCTCATCAGGAAGCTCAGAAACACCAACAGCAGAAGGGGGATGCGCTGGAACGTGGCTTTCTAGCCAGAGAATCCCAAGAGAGGAATAACCCTTTAGTTTCTGACATAGGTCACTCTTTAAAAGCAACGCCTCGTTTGTATTTAGCTATTTTTTAACCTTCTTTTATTTTTTTCCCAGCATAACTTTTCCCCAATTCCTTTGCTTTTCAAATCCTGCCTGGGAGCAATAAAACTTCTATCAATAAAGCTGTGAAAACCAGGCTCTGCTACTAAGGAGCCTTGTAACTCTGCATAAGACTGAGCCCCTCTCTGAGCCTCAGTTTCTCCATCTGATAAGAAGATCACACCTCACGAGCTGGTTGCTAACCTTCCACTCTAACCTCACATGACTCTATCACTGTAATCCCTTTTTATTCCATTGTAATCTTTGGGTCTTATTTCCAGCATCTAATCCATGGCCGGCATTAACATTATCTCTCCTTATACAACCCATTCTTATTCCACCCCTGCAAAAGAGAAAAAGTGTGTGTTTGGAAAGGGAGGGGATCAGTTGGATTTTTTCAAATTTAAAAATGTTTATCATCAACCTTTCCTATTATTGCAACATTGGTGGCGATGAAAATGAATTGGCTATAAAATATAAAACTGTACCTTTTTGTCCACTAAATGTCGTATTTTACATCTATTAACATTAGTATTCACCTCAAAAGCCAATTATCGTATTATTGTAAAAAGTGCATCTTGTGAGGGCAAAAGGGATGAGGTTACTACAAAACGTGACATTAAATACCCTATACAGGTATTGATCGACTTACGACCTATGCAACTTACGACCATTTGACTCTATGACCACAATCGCTAGCCACGACTGCTCCGCGTCTGGCAGCGCACATGTTGCCCAGCTGGGCATACAACAGTGCAGACCAGCTTCCGGCAGCACTACCATCTCCGCGTGCATATAGCCTACTCAACTTACGACCAAATTGTGTTACGACCGGTCTCTTGGAACCAAAGTCAAGCACTAGCTGTATATATTTATGGAATCTTACGGCTTTTGGGTATTATCCTTGTTATGTCAGGTAGAGAAGTATTAACAAATGATAAACTTGGGGGCTGTTGCTATTATTTACCTACAGGGCTGTTAGTTTCTTTATTGATACTATTAGCTTACAAAACACGTCTATTCTGCTATCCCGACAAAATGATCACAGTGGTGTTAAACAAGTGGGCACAAAGGGCCTACTAACTTTATGGAATTCAGGTTTATTTCATTTATACAGTATATCAGATTGTTTGTTAGATCACAATGAATATGTCATGATATTTGATCCCAAATAATCCTTTTTGCAAAAATTAGATTACAACAGTAACTTTATTATACCATGTCAATTATTTCTCTTTGAACTAACTGATTTTTAAAAAATTGGCAATGCTTCTGATTCCTTTGTTTAGCATGAATTTTCCTGTTCTCTCCTTCCCCTTTTCTCCTCCCAGTTCCAAATCAGAAGGGTCAACAAGGATATCCTAAAATTTTCCACCAAAGCCCTAATATCAAATGCTTTTGATATGAATAAAATCAGTTCCTTTAGCATATTTTAAAAAATCAATTAGCTAAAAGATAGTGAAAAATCATCACATTTACTGTGAGGAGGATTGAATAGCCACAGGAACGGTGGCATACAATCCAGAAATGCAAAATGTCATGTTGGGAAGCTGTGCTTTAATACCAATTGACACAAGTTCTGATCTTTTTGAAATCTTGTATTACATTAAATTATAGTTTTGCAGCTGTGTAAGGAGTAATGGGAAGAATTCTGGTCACTTTTTTTTTTTTTAGAATGCTCCTCCTCTGAGGCTACAAGAAACCAGCCTTGGCTAACACAAGCACCCTCCAGTTGACAGCCAGACGTAAAGTCTCCACACCCTAAAATCATCAAAGGCTCTCAGATGCCCTTTCCCCTCCAGCTTTATAACAGTCTGACACACAAAAATTGTATGTGTTTACAACATACACACGTGTACACAACACGATGTTTTGATATATGTACACACTGTGAAATGATTAAACCCAGCTAATGAAGATATCCATCAACTTACACATCTTTTTTTTTTTTTTTTTTGTACTAAGGACATTTAAAAGCCACCGTCTTAGCAATTTTCAAGTTTATAATAAACGATTATTTACTACAGTCACCTCATTGTACTATAGATATCCAGAACTTACTCATCCTAACTGAAATTCTGTACCCTTTGACCAAAATCTCTTCATTCTTCCTCCTTGCTTTTTAAAAAATGACTACTATATAGGGACAGTGAAGAGTACGAAATAAGAAAATTATCCATTTCTAAAGAGTTGTAATTAACAAGTTATTCATTTTTTCACCTCCTATTGTAGATGCCAGATAGAATATTCATGTCTGATCCTGTTTGATCATCAAAACACCCTCCCACACACACCTGATAGATATCACTATTTCCATTTTACAGAAGAGGAAATGGAAATTTAAAGTGTTTAAGTTGCACAGGGCCTCCCTATTGGAACTCTGTTAGCCTGTGATCAGCCCATGCTCTCTCCACCATCCCATGCCACTGGAGTGCACCACAAAGCAAGATAAAACACCAAAGACGAAAGCAACTTAGGCTGTTAAGTCAATAAACTAAGGCAAACAACACTGCATGCATTTTATTCTTCCAATATATTTTTGGCGGAGAACAAATTGCCCTGGGAGAGGTATTGTATAATTTCATTTGGAGCCTCATCCTTCTGGTAGCGGCAAACTGAAACATACACACAATAAAATCAGATTGCAATTAAAATCCAATTATAAATATATTACTATATTAGACACCTACCCAGGAAAGATCCAGCAGGGGACCTTCTCTGAAACGCAGTGTGTCACAGTCTTCAAACTGCTTCCATGTGTACTTCTGACTGTGCCCTCTGACCTTGAGTGTGTGTTAAACAATGCTTGGCAGTTTTTCTCTGAGATGGAAAGGACTCAATTTACATCTCATGATGGAGTAACTTTAATCATACTATTACCAGTTTGCTTTGGAGAATGACAGGTAAGGAATATTAAATCTTCCTCATGCAGATTATTAAACAAATGAAACACAGCATTTAAACTGGTGGGATTCAAGAGATGGAATCTGTGTGAGAATAGGAAACACAGAATCACAAAAAAAAAAAAAAGGTCCACATGTGACGTTCACACCTTTTCGGCTCTTTGTTCAAACTGTGGGGTATTTCTCTGACTTCAAACGTATAGTAAACAGACATGCAAAGAAATGGGCAGTCATATCCCCTCTACCCAAAGCTTTCTTACAACACGATGCACAAACGAAATGAATGGCCATCAACACCAAGGATGCATCATATCTGACAATTCTGGAATTTCCTTCCAGTTGCCTTCTAGAAGATTCGTGCGGCTGGCTGTTAAGTGGATTTTCTTTAATCTGACAGAACATTTCAGCAGCAGAACTCAGGTTTCCAATATTTTTCAACAGTTGTCCTTGAGCTCATTTGTCATCATTAACATGAGCCATCTAGACAGATCACCCAGCACAACTCCATTCACCCGTCCAGCTCTCCAGCGAGGGTGCAGTACCTGGGCTGGCTCTCACTATTTTTAATTTATGAAAATGTCTAAGGGCCAGCCACTGGACCCCCACAGTTTCTTTTTAAGTGGTCTGGCATAGACTATGAGGCCACACTGTATGCATCAGCTTCTTACAGCTATAGGACAGGTGCTAATTAATCTACCTAATTATGCAGTCCAGTGGAAGAGGCTTACCCATAGGATTTTAAACCTGGAGGAAAAAAGCAAGGGAAGGAAAAAGGGAGGGAAAATGCTTTTGGTTTCACACTGAAACATAATTTCAAGAGTCAGCTTACTTGTCATTTCTACTTAAGTTGGAATGATTTGTGCATTTCCACTATATCACAATTGCTCTCTCTCTCTCTCTCTCGTGTGTGTGTGTGTGTGTGTTTCTTCAAGGGTATACTCTTAAAGCACTAGAAAAAAACAGCAAACCCGTCTGAGAATTATTAGCTTATCTTTATTTTTTAAACTGCAAATACAGCAAGAAAAAAAATCCAAACAGTATATAAACTTAAAATCAGTCACATGAAATGCGCAAGACCTCAAATGATGCTGTAATTCCAGCAGGCTCCTGTTTGCAGTTAACCACTTACAGGGCCAGTCACTGGAATTCCCTGAGCATCCATACAAATGAATATAATTACAGATACCGTCAGCAGAGACCTGTGAGGCTGGTGATTATGTTAGATAACTCAGGGATATGGGGAGAGAGAAATCCTGGGGTGTGCAATCGATTTTGTCACATATATTCCCTTGGTTTTTCCAGCTTTATGGAAGGGTCGAAATGCTCTTTCTCTGGTTCCAACTGCCAGGGACACATATGAATGCTGTGATATCTATCAGGGAAGGGGAAAAAACTACTGAATTTCCTCCAGGGGAGTAAAAGCAGATCACAAGGGACCTAGTCTCTCAGAACACAACCCAATATTGGCAATGCATCTTGAGAGAAAATTCAAGTGCTAAGCTATGTCAATCAGCGCACAATGGCCCCATGAAGAATAACCAACCTGGTCCTGCACGCTCATTTACATGGCACCCAAGAGGAGACACGGTCTGCGGCAGCATGTTCCCGCCTCGTGCCCACTCCCTTCTACAAGTGCCCCTAACCCTTTACGGAATAATAACTTAGTGTCATGAATTAAAATAGCTGAAAATAATTTTTAAAAATGAATAATTTAAGAATTCACATGTCTCGTTAACACTAAATGACTTTCCAGCTGGGCAGAAAATCAAACTCTGCATTTGGCAGTTTTACAAGTCATTATGGAAATATGTCTACTCTTCATTTAATCTCCTATTTCTAGATATCTTCCTCACTTCTAGATATTTTCCTCCTCTATATGTTACAGAAGGTATTTCAAGAGGCTAAAAAATTGGGTACTATTTGTGATTTGATAGGGGGAAAAAAAGAAGAAATACTAAAATACTTGGAGATTTAAAATGGCAATGTTTTCTTGAAAACATTATGTTAAGTGAAAGAAGCCAGTCATAAAAGGCCACATATTGTATGATTCTATTTATATGGAATATCTAGAAAAGGCAAAAATACAGAGACAGAAAGTAGATTAGTGGTTTCCAGGGACTAAGGAGAGGAGGTCATGGGGAATGATTGCTTAATGGGTACCAGCTTTCTGCTTGGGGGAATGAAAAAGGTCTGGAACTAGATAGTGGTGATGGTTGCACACTGTGAATGTACTTAAAGCCGATGCCGGTTCATTTTTAAATGGTAAATTTTATGTTATGTGTAATTTGCAATACAAAATGTGATCATGTTTTAAATGGTGGAGTTCAAAGTTTGGGTTCTAATGAATGACAGTTCACTCAAAGGATTGGAATTTCCGGGAACTCTGCTAACCCTGACAGGGCTTCACCAGGAATTTAAAAAGAGAAGGACAATGCTTCCATCTTCCGGGTTTCCTGTCTTAATCTTCTCATCTTGAGATTTGTCTGGAACTGAAAGAGATTCCATTTCCTCAGAGTGTTTACAAACAACAGGAAATGAAAAGTGTATAGATTACTGCTTATAAACTCCAAAATGCTCTGCATGGCTGCACCCTGGTCATGTCTCCCTTCCTTATCAAAAAGGAAGAAGAAAAACAGGAAGAGAGGAAAGAAAGCAGAAAGGGAATGGAGAGAAAAAGAGATGACACTATCACCAGAAACCTTTTGGGTCCTGAGTAACTAATGAATATCTTTCCCTTGATCTGAAGAGAAATAATAATAATGGTGATAATAATATTAGCGTAATAATTTACTGGTTATTTCATCTGTAAAATTGACACAACTCACATTTGTTTTGGAAGGGATGAGATAAATGTACACAACTGGTTTCTGATGCTGGGAGCTGTCTCCATGTGATCTCAGAGCCAAAGACTTCAGAATCTTCCACAACCCTCTCATTTCACATGCGGAAAAAAGCAGAGGTTCAGGAAGAAAAAATATCTGAAAAGACGATATTTTATGGTGGGCTTTACATATTTTGATTCTATGAAAATGGAAGAACTAAGTGAATGCTTTGTGGATGCATTGCCTTTAGCAGTGTGAGATGTTATGGCAGAAGGGTCCACTTAGAATTCAGAATTTATGGACATGAGCTCAAACTGTGTTTTGCCATTTAATAGCTAAAGTACTGAGTAAGGAATTAATATCTTTAGGGCTTAATTTCCTCATCCATAAAAGGGAGATAAGAATATCTAGATATAAGGTCACTCAAAGGATTAAAGAAGGAAAATATAGGTAAATGATTTAGCACAGTACTTGGAGCAGAAGTACTTGGTACATTGTAGCTGTTGGTAGCATTACTACTATTAAAATCTACTCTAGAATGGGTGTTCTTCACAGTTCTTTCAAGTTTTCTGCACATTTCAAAATGTTCATAATGAGAATCATATTTTAAAAATGTAGGGTTTCAAGAAAAAATAAAGAGAAGGTGAGCATCTATCTTCACAACTAATCCTTGCATCACTGAGACCTAGCCAAGTTTTCAAAACAGCTCATCAGTAGTGATGAAACCCAGGTCTCTATGCATATAAATAATTTTAGTACACATATATAGTTCAGACGATGCACCCGCTACTCAACCCTCTGTAATACCCAGTGAGGCAAAACCCAAGTCACTCAGGAGTGGGAAGGATTCACATGTTATGCTTGGCCAACCAAGCATAACAGGTCACACCACTTTTGGACATCAGGTTTAAACTTGATGGTCACTAACATTCCTGACCATGTGCTTTTACCAAAGCCCATTTTTCTAGCTCTTCAGGTGGCCTCATCCCACTTCTGACTCAGCAAAATGTTTTCACTGTTTGTGTATTTAACTGTTAATAAATAAATCCACGTTTTAAAAGTTTTTGAATTGTCCATGGAAAATAAATCTAGACTCTTCTGTCAGAGACTTCTAGCAGGTTCCAGCAGCACTTGCTGGGGCAAGGTGACTCCAGCATTACTCTAGAGGACACAGCTGCAGTCTTTTTGGAGCTACTCCTGGGTTGGGTTGGGTGGGGATGGAGGACTTCCTGGGGAAAGACTGAGGGAAATTATAGGGGACTTTGGCCATGCACTGGAAAACTGGAGGAACTGGGATCTACTTGCTCATGCTCTAGAAGTAATTATTTTACTAATAGAAAAATGTGCTACACTACTTACTATCCGATACATTGTGCTTTAAGCACTTTTAATGTATTCACTCATTTAATATGAAATGAAAGCCAATACACCAGCATTGGTGCTCAATTTGGAACACTGGAAAAACATACTGAGCAGAAATTCCAGCGTGGGCAGGGCTGGGGTAGGGGTGGGGCAGGAGTGAGAAAAATGAAACTGGACTCCAGTTCTGCACCAAACGGATATGTAACTCTAAGCAAGTCATTTCTCTCTCTCTCTTTTTTTTTTTTTTTTGTAAAATTTCATAATTGGTAAATAGGAAAAACTTCCTATTTTACTAGTGGAGATGGAACACAGGGGTAGAATCCACGTCCCTTGGGGTGTTCTCCATTGCTTCCTTCACTTTCTCCTTCCCTCCCTCTCTCTTTTTAAAACAGAAATCAGATTTTCATTCAAGTCTTTTAAAAAGGGAGGAATTTGCTCACTAATCTATCTATTCTTGGTATAAAATGGAAGTATAGAAGTTCATTGAAATTCATTGAAATGCATATAATCTAGTAGTTTACAGAAACGATATCATTCCAGAAAAATGAATTCAATTTGTTTTAATTTCCTCAAAGTGTGACCACATTAAATGCTAGCATATATACATGTCAACAGGAAAATTATTAATTTTTTATATCTTAACAGATGTTTGACTGATTGATAAACCATGACCTCCATCATGAAAAAACAAAGACAATTCAGCAAAGCGTCTTACCTGCTAGATTGTTCTTGCTGCTCAAAAAGTTTTTTCACAGTAAAGTATAATCATCCTTGACCCTATTGTGTAGGTATTACATATCCCAGTTCCGGATAAAAGGATAAAAGACTTTTATCCATCTTTTCAACATTATTTTTACAGTAATCACATGATACTTTAATAATGTCAAAAGATAATGAAAATGTAGATTTCAATATGCTGTAATTCCAGTTGTAAAAAAAATGAAGTGCAATAATTTAGGGTTTATTCTTTAGCAATTACAAACATAAATAGAATTTCCTTCAGCTTTTACATAGATTCTAAGTCTGTTGTAACAGTCCTGCTGTCAGAAATGCAAACAGCTGAAAGAACAAACACCGACTTTACCTACTGTTCTATAAATAAGGTTAAACTATACTGCTGGCAGGGGAAACGCAGCCCATAAATTTGGTACCACCATTTGCTTGGTACATTTATATGATTGACCTGTATAAATGTATACTGTTTTCGCTGTTGACACTTTTATAAATATAAAGAACTCATTGAATAAATCCGGCTATATATCTCTTTGTATCAAAATGGAACAGTCTACTGTTGTGAAATCTGGCAGTTAATAAAAATAGCCTGCTTTTTTATTAGCTTCATCCAACTATGAGAACACAAGAGATTAATAGTAACTAAGTATGCTTCAAAAGGTAAACTCTCTAAAAGTAAAATTGTAAATACTAGAAAATGTATCATACTAGAAAACCTATCAAGGGAAACATTTTGTTCATTATCCACCCAAAAAAGTGGTCCTTTTTTTAAGAAAATACTTTCCAAATTATTATGTATATAAAGTAATATCAATCAGATAATATATATAATATTCTGCCTGGTAACTGCTAATGCCCTCTGGGGGCGTAAAGAGAAAGCCATTCTTCTTTGCCACTTCCTGAGCCTTGTGACCGTGGAATAGTTAACAACGTGCACGGCAGAACTCTCACAAGACTTAAGGTAATGATTGCAGTAACAGTAAAATAGATTACAATTACCCTTTCAGCAAGGTTACATAACCATCTTATTATGAAAACAAAACTAACTAAACCAAAAATGATGCAAAGCAAAAAGAATCCAGAGAAGCATCTATGAGGATAAAGAAACCCAGAGAGTTGAAGGCTGATGGCTGATCAGAGAATGAAGTCAGCTGACTCCGTAATGTCAGGCAAGCTCAGGGGAACGGGTGAGTCACAGGTCAGGATGGCCAAGGAGAGCCCAGACAGACAGAAGTTTCGTTGGCTCAAGTGGAGGTTCTCTGGGGCCATGACTACATTCATCCCCTGAACTTATCTTCTCTGTGCTCCTCCAACCTGAGATAAGCCAGTCATTTCTTGAAGCTGACTGGTTGCTCTGGTTACATTTAAGGTTTCTTTTTAGTTCCAGGAATCTGGGAACATTTGCTTTGACGCCACCCTCTTACCTTTTCTAACGCCTACCCTTCTTCCTACTGCATCATCAGCTCAATGAAAATAAATCTCTTAACTGTAGCAAAATACACTTAAATTCTCCCACAGGAAGGCAAAGTCTCATGAACATCTTGCCAAAACACAATTGAAAGGAGAGGCCAAATTTGTTTGTCAAAATTATTGTCTGGTTTCTTTTACTATATGTCTGATTTCTTGCAGATTCAAGCAGGTAGGCCACTGATTTCTGGAACCACAATTTACTATGTGAACAGCCCTGAGTTTCTTTCCTTTGGCATCAGAACTGTTATTTGGCACTCATTATGAGCACTCCAATTTAGTCATTTATGGCACAATGAAACGTTATGTCCCTCCCTCAGAGTCTAAGAACTGGCTTGGCCAAGCCAGCCTGAAAGTACAGAACGGTCTGCCCGACTTGTAGGGCTTATTGATGATGTAGAGTGTTAATACACTAAGTAAAGTCTCCTCATCAGTTTGACTTTTTTAAAAAAGATTCCCTTTCCCACTTAAGAAATCTTGTCCGGTGACAAAAAAGGGCACAAACTCTGCAGCCTAATGCTGGGTGTGAATACCAGGTCCCTGTGTAAGGTTCTGTGCCTCTGTTCTCATTTACAAGGCAGGGGCTCAAACAGTACCTCCTCAGAAAGGCAGGAGCAAAGAATCCCCGGGAAACACTGAGGAGGGTGCCCGGAACAGAGGAGGCACTCCATAAGTACTAGCCTTTATTATTAACCCATTAAAAATGCAGCAAGAATTCCTCTTCTCAACCCCTTGGGTAGGAATAATAATACAAAACTATGCAATGGCCCAAGGTTGATTTATTAAAAATAAATGTGCTCATAAAATCACATTCTAGATGACCAATGCACACCACAGTGTTCAAACCTTAGACCCTGCTCTCGTTGTCCTTGGCGCGGTAAACACGACACAAGCAAGTGTCTGAAGGTAATGACCACACTTTGAGAGTCCTCAGAGTTCTATGGGCCTTTGGAAGGGTAGGTAGTCTCCTGCCTCAGTGGGTCACTCTCTCACTCCCCAATCCTCTACTGACTACTGCCTACAGAACCAAAGACCTCATCCAACATACAACTCTACTGAGAGATTTCAAGCCAAAAAAAACCAAAAAAGCTTTCCATGCCACTGCCCAGACAGATTTCAAGCAAAAAAAATAGCAGTGGCTCATGCCTGCAATCCCAGCACTCTAGGAGTCCAAGACAGGGGGATCGCTTGAGGTCAGGAGTTCACGACTGGCCTAGCCAGCATGGCAAAACCCAATCTCTACTAAAAAAAAGAAAATACAAAAATACAAAAATTAGCTAAGCATGGTGGTACGTGCCTGTAGTCCTGACTATTCGGGAGGCTGAGGCATGAGAATCACTTGAACATGAAAGGTAGAGGCTGCAGTGACCCATGATTGTGCCACCACACTCCGGCCTGAGCAACAGAGAGAGACTCTGACTCCAAGTAATAAATAAAATCAAAAACAAATGTTTGCTGTAACAAAACTTTTGTGTTATCTGTCACTATCATAACTTTGGAAGACTAATGCAATCTATTTTACTTACAGCAAGCGCAGACACAACTTACCAATAAAGCTTATTTTGTTCCCCAAAGTGTTAGAATAATATCTAAGTGTGAGAGTTTTTTTTTCACACTTTGATGCTATTCTCACATTTGTAATGTCAGAAACTTGTTTTTCCACGTTAAAAAAAAAAAAAAAAACCCACAACTATCACCAAATCCAAAAACCATGTGGCTACAAAATTCCAATACATCCCTATCCCCCAGCAGAGCTGCTTTTGCGGACACCAGGGAAGCAGAGAGCAGGACTCCTAGAGCCAGGGGTGGTGAACTAAGAAGAGAAAGGTGGAAGTGATACGCTAGCCCATTGGAGAGCCTAACAGACACCAAGCGTCACCGACAGCCAGACCACACGCGGTCTCACATTAAACAAGAGAGAGCCAAGTAAGTGCCTCACATCTCGACCCAACTAGCCATCTCTCTAACACCTTTGAAACACTAGTAAAACTGACCCAGCATTGTATATGGACTGAGTTGAAGAAGATGAAAATTGAAAGCTGTGAGGGGAAATAAAAGCTTCCTGCTCATCAAACGTTCAAGATAAAAGGCTACCAAGAGATCCAGGTGGCATTTGTTTGAACTTCTCTGTTTATCACTGTCTTCCTTTTTAGGGATCGGCCATGATTTAAATTTAGTGTGCTACTTCCAAATTTATTTTCCACTATTCTTGAAAGGGGGTTCTTTCAAGAAAGGGGGTTCCTCTAGCCATAGAAGCATAGAAACTGGCCTTCCCTGCCCCACCCAAATATTACCGCCCACCCCCCCATCTGAAAGATTCGTCCACAAGACCTTGTCCATGAGAACTTCTTCTTATGCTACCTATGCTATCCTCCTGTATACCATTTCCCAATTTCTTTCTTAAACAGTTATGTGATGCTGACAGGCGCTGTTATCCAGCTGTTACACACGATGCTAGAGGTGGGTCCATTTTACTGGTGGTGAAGTTCAGATTTGAACAAATTTGTAACCAGTATCAAATGTTTGGGGTCTCATCTACAGTTATTATCAACAATTCAAGCAAAATCATTTAAGTCCTCTTTTTCTTTTAAAGTGGGGTTACTATTTTTTTGTTTTCATTACAGAAAGAAATGCAGTAAACTACAATGAGACACAACACGTGGGCACATTGTCACCATAAAGCAGAACTGGGGAAGAAAAGGGATTTCATTTCTTGTAAAGAAACAATATGTAGACACACAGTCAAAACCGCAGTCTTTCGGAATAAAGGGTTTCACCCAGTGTAATTCAGAGTTACTGGGACTCAAGAACCGACTCAAGGCTGGCAGTGAGGATGCTGATCATAATGATGGCAACTGTAACACATTCTACCGCAAAGCATTCGCAACGTTCACACTGCCTTCCTCTATAGGACACCATCTCTTCCTAAAGTCTACGCTCTTACAATAAGGCTCATGAATATCCCCTTTATTCTGAGTCCGAAGTCAAGTTGGCCTCAGCTTTGCATAACATATTTCCTGGAATTTGCTGTTTTGGCATCCACCCATTCCAAAAAGAGAAGGTCCAGCATCCAATGACTGGAGACCAAGGCTGATGAGAGCAAAAAGGAAAAAAAAAAAAAAAAAAAGCAAGTGTGTTCAGGGTGGCAGAGTTCTCTCTCCAGACCAAAATAAACGTGACCAACATTTCCCAGTGTAAATGAAAAATAAGATCCTCACCAAATCTAGCTCTGTTTATTCTAAAGTTATCTTTTGAAGACTACAAACCCCAACATGTTTTATGTCTCTCCAGGCTCTTCATCATTCATTCACTCTGTAGCTCAAACAATACAGGCAATATCAGCAACAGCAGTTACAGGTCTAACTTTCCTTTTCCCTCTGGAGCCCAAAGCAGCCCAAACCTGGAGACTGTGGGTCAATTGCCTTTTGTAGTTTTTGAACATTAACTTTCTTAAAGGAATAGACCTTAAGCTCTTCCTACGAAATTAGTATAATGCACACATTTATCCCCATGTGTAAAACACCTTCTTTCCCGACAGCATGTGTCCGTGGCCTCACTGGGCATTCAGTTAAAAGTGGCATCAGCCTGCAGCAGCAAATCACAGCACTGTGCCATTGTGCCAGGCCTTTCCTAACACACATGTTCTCCAGAGCCACAAACACACCTCCTCTTGGGCTCAGAACAGAGCTAAACTGCATTTAGCATTTTGAAATTTAAAACATCTGCTTAGATGAGTTCCACTCTTGCTGAACAATCAATTTGCATTACATTAAATTAACACAGTAATGGACAGCTATGAAATTACACATTTTATGCATTACATTTAATGATGAAATAATAGGTAATAACAGGTTACCAATTCTGATATAGCTATCACACAATTGGTAAATTCACTCAACAATAACGAATAACTTCAAACATCCCATTTCCCGGGTAACAGTCTTGATAGAGGAACATATAAATTAGAAAGTTATTGTCCATCAGGAAAACATAATTACCCTGGAAAGAGACATACAGGGGGCCATTAATCTAAAGCATATGGTTTCCAGAGACTTTCCACGCTTTCTTTATATTGAGTCATTTGGGAAGAATAAAAACAGTATCACCTCTATTTTGACATGCTGTTTCCATATCATTCATTTTTATGGCAAAAAAACACTAACTCACATGCTTGGAATAGGATCAGAACAAAGGTGGTAGTTCTTGGTAATCCAAGAAAGTGAGAAACATATGTATTTGGTTCTTAAGATTCATTTGGGTTTTTAAATTAAACAACATGATTTATTTTTACTTGTTTTTTTTTCTCTCTAATTATCTATGAGCATGAGACACTTTTCAAAAAAGAAGTACTTTAAAAAAGTGACTCACGTAGATGTGGGATGGGAGCTAGATGGTTTCGTGTATGCTGAATGATGTATGAACAAAAATATTCAGAGAGCAGACTTCATACAATATAAAAACCTAAGTGCTTCAGGTTGGCCGTCATTACACCCCGGGGGTTACAAAGA
Source organism: Sapajus apella (assembly GCF_009761245.1). NCBI lineage: Eukaryota > Metazoa > Chordata > Mammalia > Primates > Cebidae > Sapajus > Sapajus apella. Next base: position 4,310,058 of record NW_022436977.1, on the reverse strand, counting down.
CCACTCTGAAAATGCGCAAGTTGCAGTGCTGGCCTGTTTTAAGCACCGATCTTTGGCTGCCCTTTGACAAAATTGTGTGAGCCTTTATATAGCAAGAAATCCAAGTCCCTCCAGGCCCCTAGATCAAACTGCTACCCCCAGCGAAAAGCTTGTGAGCCACATGTAGAGAAGCTCCTAGAGATACAGGGAGGGCCTTTTCCTGCACAGTGTAGGCTGCATTCCGTGGAACATCGGTGCCCCTGGGAACACCAAGAGGTGCTCTGAGGGGGAAAAAAGCCATTCTACGCAAAAACAAATGTTCTGCAAATGCTGGCCTAAACAGAGATAAATGCTCAAACAGGGACACTGCATGGAATAAAATTTAAAAAATTAAACCTCTTCCTTTTAAACTGAAAAATTCTCCATCTTTAATACGCTAATATCCACTGAGAAGCAACATGGGGGTGACAGAGCAGGCAGTGCTCCCCAAACTAAACTGACCACAGAACTACTTTCCACAGAACAACTACAGCTACTTTATCCATCTTCAGAGTTCCCAGGAGCACCGTCTGGTAAACACTGGTCTAAATAGATTAGAAGAATCAGGACATTTGGCCCAGAAAGACCCCAAGTCTTGCTTACTTGCTTAGAAAACAAAAATAAACCAACAAAGTAATGAAGGAATAAAATTTACAAGCAGACTGAGACATAACAAAAGAGGATGAGTCTTAATACATCAACTTTTGGATTTGCAGGTGACAAAATGTGACCAAGTTAAACCGGAGGCCACCTAAACTGGCAGCCCAACAGTACTTCTATGGGTTTAAGGGACTTTGTTCTCACTTTGGGGAGCAGAGCACTTCAGAGAAGCTGATGAGCTCAATTCTGCAGGAAGAGCTTCCGGAGAACTGTTGGCTTACCAACCTCTTAATGAAATAGAGTCAACCACTCCTGCCTCCGTGGCTGGCACCAGGGCCAGAGAGACAGTGAGTTTAAGATCTGGTAAGAGAAAAGAACCCAAAATTAAATCGCAAGAAGAAAAATAAAAAGACGCCCACCCCTAAAAGCCTGTAGCTTTGATTTCTCAAAATTCTAGCCCCTTGTCCTAGGTTTCCTTTAAAAATACGGTTAAATAAATGGGATTGAAAGGAATGGTTACCTGATTGGAAGTTCCTCTCACACCAGAAAAGTTCTGTGATGCTGGAGGACACCATTTGGCACTTCTCAGACTTCATTTGCACATTCTCAGTTGTACTGCTATAAATGTAACCACTGGTGTGCATATACATTCACAGTACACTGAATGTACAATGTTGAACTTATTTTTTGAGAGAGAAAATTTTCTCTTCAACATGTCAATGGTCTCATTTTACCAGTGTCTGCTCACTTCCAAAAATGCAAAGACAGAGGAAGAAAAGTTCGTTCTGTCTTCACTTGCCTTATGTACAGGCAGAAAGCCCATCACGCTACCTAAAATTTTCAGCAATACTATGATTCCATTAAGAGCTCTGGATACAGGTGCTTTTAAAGTAGGTTAAGGAATTATGTTGCCTGATAGGGATACTTAACATACCAGCACCTGTTGGTGTGCTTGATCAATTACCCCAGGCAAAATTCTACTCGTCCTTAAAGACCTAGTTTAAACGCCATCTCCTTCAACAGAAACTCTATGATGTTCCCACCCAGATATGACCTATGACCTCTTTCTCACTTTTTTTTTTTTTTTTTTTTTGAGACAAAGTCTCATTGTGTCTCCAGGCTGGAGTGCAGTGGCACGATCTCGGCTCACTGCAACCTCCACCTCCTGGGTTCAAGCGATTCTCCCACCTCACGCCTCCCGAGGAGCTGGGACTAGGGGCATGCACCACCACACCTGGCTAATTTTTGTATTTTTAGTAGAGACGGGGTTTCACCACGTCAGCCAGGATGGTCTCAATCTCTTGACCTAGTGATCCACCACCTGCCTTAGCCTCCCAAAGCGCTGGGATTACAGGCATGAGCCACCATGCCTGACCTCTTCCTCACTTTTTATTTATTTATTTATTTTTGAGACGGAGTCTTGCTCTATTGCCAGGCTGGAGTGCAGTGGCGCAATCTCAGCTCACTGCAACCTCCGCCTCCCGGGTTCAAGCGATTCTTCCGCCTCAGCCTCCCGAGTAGCTGGGACCACAGGCACGTGCCACCATGCCCAGCTATTTTTTGTATTTTTAGTAGAGACGGGGTTTCACCATGTTGGCCAGGATGGTCTCGATCTCTTGACCTCGTGATCTGCTCGCCTCGGCCTCCCAAAGTGCTGCGATTACGGTCTTCCTCACTTTTTAATGGTTATCTGCTTGAACTCCCAAACAATGCCTGATACAGAGCAATGGAACCAGGAAAGATATGTTCCAATGGCAGACAGAAGTGATAAGGTATGATCTGATCCCTCTGGGAGGCACTAGTGAGCTAGAGATCTACAAGGGGACCCCAAAACCTCAGCAAGTAATAGCAATGTGAAGCTACGGATGGGAGAGAAAAAAAAAAAACAACCTCACAGCAGAGACACAGAGCTGACCTTACAGCAGTTCTGTAAGGAGTCAGCCCTTTGCCTGGGCTCTAACACTGTTACTCTAGCAGGGGGGTGGGGAGAAGAAGAACCTACTGTATATTCATATTTGGGGTATATTTTTAGTCTTGTGTTGACATGTGAGCTGCCAGCACAAAATACACCAAACACCTTCCTAACTCCCTCAAACCAAATAAATAAATGAAAAGAGAGGCTGTTGAAAACCTTGACAAGCAGCTTGTCAAGAAAAGCTGTTTTTCACACAAGAAACCTCCTTTCAGAACCCTAAATCCTACCAACTTCCATTCTATTTGCAGTACCCTTATCTGTTAGTATCACAACGGAAAAGTGTAAATTGGACCCAAAAAATCCTCTTTATATTTAAAGCCAAAAACTGATCAAGGAGTTCCGTCTACATTTCAAAACACTGTATTCATATTTCAGAGATATATTTATAGACTTTATAAAGAGGTGCAATATTGACTTCTGAGGTTAATGCAACATCCATAGATTTATCTTATGCATTATGTTCTTCAATCTATGTTACTGGGAATAAATTTTTCATCATCAGTTAAGCTTATAATCAATGCAGAATTTGGAATGAAGTATTTATCAGAACAATTTGTGGCTAGAATGATTTTAAGTCACTACACATGTTATGTAATCTTTTTCCCTGTTATAAATCCAACACGATTTCTTAGGACGAGCAGAGAGACACCCAGAGAGCAAAATAAAATCTAGAAAAGTGGCAAAATGATATCCCACTGACCAGCATGAGAAAGAGGGAAAAAGGAAACCAAAATAACGCACTTAAAAATTTTTTTTAGAAATCTATTGGAAAAGAAACCTCAGAACGACTTTAGAAAAGGCGTCAACAGCTTCAGAGATATAAGACTGCTGAGGCTGAATCAAATAGTACTATGGCTTGATTTCATAAGGACGAGATTGACCCTACCCAGAACAGCCAGAAAGAGAAATGGGGAGTGTGGCTTTATCAGGCACATAGGTCCTGCAAGCCTGCCTGGCAGGCCCCTACCTACTGCTTAGAGTTTAAATACCCTCAAATCACCCTGCAAAATACAAACAGGTCAACTGCAGGAGGCACAGCAACAAACCTTCACGTGAGCTTGGATTGGACTAACTCCTCATTAGCAAAGAGCTGCCTCACTCAGGGTAGGTTCAGGTGTGGGAAAGAGAGCCTGATGCCCGAGCAGGTGAGTGCTCCCAGGTGGATCCTGGGCTAAGTGGAAAAGGGGAGGTCCTCTGAACAAAATACAAAGAAGGGAAGAGAAGGACCTAAGATAGCATTTGCCCCTTTCACATTTTGTCAGAAGAGAACTCTCTGAATATAATAGAAAGAGTCTTAATTTCAGACTACATGCAACATAGACCTTTTTTTATTGTTGTTTTGCCCTGAATATAAAGAGTATATATTTAATTGTTGTTGTTACCCTGAATATCTCAAAGATTTTTCTATGAATTCTCAGTATGTTTCAGGTGAATTCTCTAGCTCCCCACCTCCTCTTAGCACTTGCTGGCACATTTCCAAGCTCCTCTGGCATCTCCCAATTCCTCAGGAAGATACCTATTAGCCCCTTCATCTTCCTTTTCCATCTTGGATAAGACAGTTCCATCTTGACAATTATTAACTATAAGCCATCAAATATATTCCTCTAAAAAGACATATTTAGGGAAGCACTGACAAAGACATTAACAGATAAGCTGCTTCATGCTGATTTCCATTAAAATATTTAAATATGTTTTCAGGAAAGAAAACTTTTAAGTTATTTTTCCAAAACAGCTCTAACACTAATTTTGAACCTGACAAAAATAACCCAAAAAGAAAAGTCAGATCACTCTAACTTATAAATAATGATGTAAAAATATGAACTCAAACATTACCAGACAGCATCTACCAGTGCAGTAATAGAATAAGATATCACAACCAAATAGGGCTTATTGTGGATACTAGGATCATTCAAGAACAGAACTTTTACCTCTGTAATTCATAATATCAATACATTGTAGCAGAAAGATCCTATACTCATCTTCACGGTGCTAAAAAAGCATGTGACAAAATCAAAATCCATTCTGATTTGAGAGGCCCTTAATAAAATAGAAATCTATGAATATTTTTGATATGGGAAAGAGAGATATAGATATAAATGTATCTGCTCAAAAGCCCAAATCATACTAAGTGATTCCTAAGACGCATCCCTATTAAGACAAGAATGGTCACTGCAAGTACCCTATAATTTTACACTTTCCAATTAGTACTAGTGCAATGAGGAGAAAGTCATGAATAATAAAAATTAGAAATAGACAAATTTATTATTTTTGCAGATCATACATGTACATACCTAGAACATCAAAGAGGATCAACTGAAAATAAATGGATACATTAAGAGAAAAGGTAGATGTTTATAAAGCCAGTACACAGAAATAGCTTAGATAAACAAAAGCCAATTAAATATACAGAAGAAAGGTACCATTTTTAAGAGCAAAAAAGGGCATACATTAAAAAAAAAAAACAAATTTAGAAAAGTATAGATTTCACAAGAAAAATACTTTCAATCCTACAGAGAGACGTATAAGTTGGCAAATTAATGGAAAGACACATTTTGTATTTGATAGAAAGACTCATTGCAAAGATGTTATTCTCCCCTAAATTTAACGTGAATCCAATAAAAATGCCAAAAAGAGTATTTTGAAAATCAGAACATTAATTCTAAATTGCACATAAAAATTAACCTGTGAGAATTGCCAGGAAAATTCTGAAATGAAAGGTTATTAACTCTACTGGCTATTAAAACATACTATAAAGCTAAGGAATTAGAACAGTTTGTTATTAGCAAACCAATAGTATTCCAAGGCAAAAAAAAAAAAAAAAGAAAAACAGTTCAGAAATAGGCATGATACACATAGAAATATTTGTTACGTAATAAAGTTGACATTTCAAATATAGGAAAATGGTGGGTTGTCTAATAAATATGTTGGTATAATTGGCCAGTTACCAGGGAGAAAATAATGCTGATTCCATTCTAAGGTCTTACATAAAAATAAATCCCAGGTGGCTCAAATCTTTAAATGTCAAAAATAAAGATCTTAGAGGAAACAAAGGAACATTAGAAAAACAATCATCTTAGCATAAAGGAGGCTCTATTAGGCAAGGGAAAAACCCAAATGCTGTAAATCAAAAGAGAAAAGAGAAAAAACTGAGAAATTTACATCAGCATTCGGAACTTCTGGAAGGCAAAGAAAACCAACAACAAAGTAAAAACCAAATGACAAAGAGGTAAAAGTGTCTGCAACTAATATGTTAGATAAAAGGCTAAATTCTCCAAAACAGAATCCCTTCAAATCATTAAGGAAAGAACAAGAACCCTGTGTAAAATGGGTACGGTTATTGTCCTCCACTGGGCTCTTTGGGAAGCAGATTTAGGAGGTGGAGAGTCATGCGCAGGTTTATTGGGGAGTATTCTCAGGACCAGAACCCACAGAGGAAGGAAAGGAACCAGGACTGGTCAGAGAAGTTAGGCAGTGATGAAATTGCGACAAAGACCTCAGCTGGTTCCACAGGCAGCTGGAGCTGGGATGGCCATTCAGAGTTGTTCCAAACTGGTAAAATAGGAGCTGAGCCTTTTAGTTTTTGGATGTAGAGTATTCTGAGGAAAGCGGCCTGACTTTGCCAGGGGACTGTGTTCAGCTGAAGCAAATGAAGAAGGGGGTGGAAGGCTGAGTTCTTTCTGCTGCCCACATGCACCGCAGCTGAAGGACTGAGAACTTGGTTCCTGCAGAGGGATCTGGGCAGCTCAGCACAGCTTCCACTACTGTTAGTAGGAGTCAGTTCATAGAAACAAAAAAGCAAATGATGGCTAGTCAATACACAAAAAGATGCTCACTGCATTCATGACTAACAAAACGTAAATCAGAACAGGTATCATCTCTCTTATCAGATAAGCAAAGATAACAGGGTTGCCAACAGAGTTATTAACACTGACATTCTTAATGCTGTTGAGTGGAAGGTGAAACTCTAAGGTCTCCTGGAGGACAATCTGGCAGATCTTTCTAAAGGGAAAGTACACACACCCTTTGACCTGGCAATATACTTCCAGGAATTGTTCCCATAGACAGATTCACAAGTATATCCAAAATATGCGCTGAAGCTATTCACAGTGGCTACTTTCGGGGAGTATGTCTGGAGGTGAAAGGAGAATAGGAGACATAAGTTTTGCTATATATCCTTTTACAGTATATTGAATTTTTATCCTGTAAATGTGTTATTTTAAAAAATATTAATGGTTAAAAAGGAAATCTGTACATAAAATTGAGATACCTATCTATAAAGATATCTTGATGGTATATGCCTCTAAGTAAAAGAAGCTTCTTTTTCTTCCATACTGCTATAGCTCAAATATCTTCTAGATTCTCTTATCCTTAATATCATAAACATCTCTCTACAGAGAATCTGTATAAAGATTTTTAAAATCTAGATGTATTTATCATATGCATAGCAAATTATACCAATTCAACTCAAACCCTGGCAGTTCTGAACACTTTTGGAAAGGGAACTCAGCTACAGATATACTACCACATGCCTACTAGACTAATAGGCACTTTAATACATGATCTAATGTAATCCAAAAATCCTTCAAGTTACATCTTATCATTCCCAATTTACAGACACAAAATGCACACAGGCTAAGTGACCAGTGCTCTGTCATACAACTGAAAGTGGGGGAGTCCAGGCTACATCTAGATGTGTACTGTCTTCTCCAACACACTCCCACCTCCCAGAGTATTTTCCTTTTGGCTTCCAAAACATTTTGTAAGCAACCACTGGTAACCTCAATTTAAGTGGTATGATTTCCATTATAAAGAAGAAAAGACTGAAAAACAGTCACAGGCAAATGTCTTTCTGTAGCCCAGAAAGCTAAAATTTCACATAGTCCTAGAATGCCAGCGTTCATCTTTCGGTTACCTCCTTCTGAATATACTTTAAGCCACTCATAACCCTTTTGCTAAAAGAGAATTCAAAGTAGGTGGAATCTCTGCCTCAGTCTTCTTCTTTGAATTGCCATCAGAAAAAGGATCAGGAGAAATATGTTCAGCCAAGAGAAGGGGGAAGTATCCCAGCACCATCATTTTCCTTTCAAACACTAAACTCCAGGCTATATCCTGGATACCTATGTTAGGGCGCCTTATACGAATCCCACAGAAAAGAGACCCACAAAGTTGGGAGACAAAAAACCAAGAGGGAGACAAAGTGAAGGATGCGTCTCTTGAATGTCAGGACAATGTATTTAACTAATGAGTTAGGAGACAGCAGGTAGCTTGAGTTTCCCAATATCCAATGCAACTGTTTCCCAAATGAAAACAGCCAATGCCACCAAAAATTAGACTTAAGCCAATGGCAGAAATCCCCTTTACAATATTTTAATTGTAAGAAATCAGAATGATGATGGGTTGGTTTAGAAACATGTTGAGGATTTTCCCCCTAGATAGTGTAGCTGTTATCCAAAGGAAAGATGCTATTGCTTCTGCTCCACTGACACTGTTTATCACTTCGCCCAGACCCTTCAATAGAAATTGCTGTTTCTCACTGCCGACCATCTGTTGTCATCTACATGAAGGATCTACATAAATCCCTACTAGTTGCTGTATCTCAGAAATGCCCCCTCCCAAACAAAATCACAGATGAATTGTTGCTGCTTTAAAACTCCAAGAAAGGGAAATGAATCTAAATATACTTTCCTCCCCCCAACACACATACAGGTACACACACACACACACACACACACACACACAGACACACACGCACAGCAACTTTCATCTATAATTTAGAAATGGATGCAGTTCGCCAACAGTTAAAGACTAATTTCTTATGCTTTTTGTGCATTTACATAATTGATTCGCTAGATAATGCACTCTGCTTCCTTATTTAATAAACATGTTAATGATTTCAGACAATTACTCAAAGCTGCCTACAAGTGTCTGCCTAAGAAAAGCAACAAAAAATAATTAAAATGAAAATACACACCAAAAGGCACATCCTTCATATCACATTACACAAGATATTAAGTCAATATGTCACCCTGTCACCAGTCACTTGCTACCTGCTGTTATACATTTATTCAAATTCTAATGTATTAGCTGAGGCTGATACATTGGTTAGACACCCAAGTGGGCAGACACACAGAGTGAGAGAATAAACCTGGTGCTTTGTCAGGGTAGAGGCAGTAAAATAGCAGCAGCCAAGGAGGGGAGACAATAAAGCATGGGACAGAAACAGAAGGTTGAAGCAGACGCTTTCACAAGAAAACCCTCTTCAGGCTATTCGTGGTGGGGGGCAGTCATGGGGGAACTAAATGGATTCCATTTCCTCTGCCACCCCTGAGTGCTGGAGAGCAACAAGCGGGCCAAACATTACAATAGGTTTGATTTTGGCAGATGCCTCATGCATTCTGGCCATTTTCGGGCTTATTTTATTTCCCAGAACCTTTGCATGCATCAACCACAAGCCATGCCTTGAATCACAGAGCACCTCGGTCATTTCCACCACCCATGGGAACCGGAAAGGTGGAGAGGGGCATTAAAGGAGCTCAGATGCCAGGCAGCCGTGACTTTGGCTCTCTCTAGTGCCAGGCCAGTACCACTGAGCTTGGCTCCCTCAGTTCCTGCTGGAAGCCATGTTGCTTGGGCACCGTGAGGCTCAACCTCCCTCCTCAGCCCTCCAGGAAGAGAGAGGTGGGTAACCTGACAGGTGCAACAGGACACTGAACAAGGGACATGAGAGCTTCCAGCCTTTGGTAGAAGCTAACTGATTCTGACTGGCAAAATCCTGATTCCAAACCTCGCAGAAGACAGGTTGGAAGCAGAAAAAAAAAAAGATGAAATTGTTTGAGGAGAAAGTGAGCTGGCCATCAGCAACTTCTTCTGCTAGAAAAGGAGTGTAGGAAGATGGGTATGTAAACAGGAGGCTTGCTTGACCAGGTGACACTCTTCACATTTCTAAGCCCAAGTGTCCTGGCTGGAGTCAACCTATGACCTCAATCCTAAAGGAAGGGTTAATGGTCAGTAGGAACATGCACGTGTGAGTGTGTGTATGTCTGTATGTGTGTGAAATCTTTAGGTTTTATACCTGCTTCCTTCATTGTATAAGCCCAACCTGCTCACTGTGTATCAAGCAGAGGAAACGGGCAGAAAGTTGTCAGGGCAGGAACAAGGATACTTCATTCAGAATCACCTTATGAAATAGGCATTTTATCAGGAAGGTTATGGAGAGCTACTGGGGAACTTGAAACAAAGGGTGACAGAGGCTGTTTTACTTCCAGAAGGATCATTCTGGCAGTCAGGTGGAAAATGGCATGAAGAGGACAAAGAAGACCAGTGAGGAGGCTGTCACACCAATCCATCAATGCCGAAGGCATGAGCCAAGGCGCTGGCAATGGAATCTGAGTGGCATCAACAGCAATGTGGGGCTAAGAGGTTTTGAGGGTCAGGCCAGGGCAACGATGTGGAAGGAGATGCTGGTCTCAGAGTGGAAGAGAAACAGGAAGTGGGCAGAGGGTGGGTGGGTATCAGGATGGAAGAGGAGGTATGGTCCCAGCGCCACTTCGTGTCAGTTGGATGCCGGGATTCAGGTGCCTACAGTACATCCAAATGAAGTATTCAGAAGATGGAACTAGACTTCTGGCCTATAGTTTCACTCTACCAAATATTAAATGATCCACAAGACTGCAAAGGCAGCAAAAGGGATCTTTTACCTGAGTTACGGCATCACCCTAATTACCATCAGAAAGTCTCTCTCTAGTCTCCGGAAACAACCAAAGCATGAAACAGTAGATCCACTCCTACCAAGTAGCAATAAAAGACATAATCAACAAATTAATTTAAACCACCGCTTCCTTGAAAAAAAAAATAACATAAATAGGGTGGGGAGGAATTCATTCAGGTTAAAAAGTGGAGCAAATAATTCTCTAACCAAATGTTCAATATTATTAAGAAATTCTTATAAATCTCCTCAGCAGTTAACTTAAAATTAGATCAGAATGGGATCATGAAGCCTGACTAGGCTGAGAAGAAAGGAAACCTAAATGACCTTTTATAGAGGCAGACATCTAGCCAGGTGACTCTTTTTGAAAGCTGATGACCAGAGGGCACTCACACACCCTGCCCGAAAAGCATGTGGACTGCAGAGGGGACGGGCAGCTGCATCTACAGACAGACCCACAAAGGGGGCTACCTTTGCAGCTCTGTTGGGGCTTCACATCAGACAATGTGCTCAGTCTCTTCTTGAATGATGCCTTCTACAAATAAACAAAAGCTACATTCCAGAATTCCAAATGCTGAGGTGTGGCTTACATAATCAAATGTGAGCCAGGTGTTGGAGACTTCATCCATTCAGCTGACTCTGTTGCTGTGCTGTCTCCTACAGAAAAGGCAGCCTCCTCGCCAGCTTCCATGAGAAATCCAACAACCCCAGACCTATTGTGATTGTTTGTGTTACTGAAGGTCTTCGGAGCCATGGCAGGGGAGTCCCCATCAGAGTCTCTTTCCTTATCTCTGTGCTTAGCAGCTCCATCTCTGGTCTTTCTCATCCCTCTTCATCTACAGAAAAAATTCATTTTAAAACACGGATACTCAAGGACCTCATTCTATTCTACAACAAACTCATCAGACAAGTTTCTCATCAAAAGAACCACACCACAGCTACTAGAAAAGAAGTTACCTCAGCTGCTAAGAAGACACTATTCTAAGTCATTTCCTTTTTATGTATTCATCGTCTTTCCTATCTCCCTCTAGAGAGGATCTGAAGAAACTTACAGCAAAGGAGTGATGTGCCATAATTCGGCTATGAGGAAGGGAGGGAGAAAATACCCTGACCCCATGATGAGTAGAACTGTTGAGATTCCATATGAACTCCAGCCAGGAGTTCCAGGTAGCCATAAAAGAAGGGATAGCACTTTTATGGAGGAGCTATGTATTTGGTATTATCATAATGATAAAACATCCTGATACCCCAGAGGAGAAAAACTTAAGGACAGCTTTCAAAGCATCAACTTGGAAGATCAATTGGATAAGAGTCCCATTTTGTCTTTCATAGCCATGTGACTTCAAACAGTTTTCCATTGTCTTTATTACTTACTTAAGGAAAGAACAGATATTGGACTGGGAGTCAAGAATTCCTGGTGTGATCATAAGCTTTGCGTCCACTGGCAAACAGCTTCACCTTTACAGTGAAACAGGAGGCAAGAACCAAACACAGCTCTTTTCATCTCCAATGTCATATGGTTTTTAAGATCAATACCATTGGTTTTCAAAGAGCTTCGAAATGCTATACATGGTTAAACTCCTTTCTATGTGGAGAGACAGGACTAACATCCTCTTATAAATTAACTCTTAAGCTTATGGTAGGAAGCTATGTTTTTGGAGATACTGTATGACTCAACAGCCTATGGTTCTGTGTAACAATAAGCCACACATGACAAGGGGTGGTCCCCCACATTTCTTAGAGGTAGAAAAAATACACTATTAGAAAACCATATGTCAATTATTTATTGGCTTCCTTCAGTTGATCTACTTTGGGCTTATAAAGCTCTGCATCAATTGCCATCCTTTAAAATAAGGTGTGCCATTTAAAAATAAGAACTGTAGCGCCATCATTTGCAAACACGTGGACATCACAAATAATACGTACAAGCAGACAATCTCATACATTTGGTCTATATTTAATGGCCTTGTTCAGCCCTCCCTATGCTAACACTATTATGTATAACAACCTTAATTTAAACCCATAGTCAAAAGAAAACATTCCTAATGAAACACAATTTCAAATTAGAGTTAAATCTGTCTCCTAGACCAAAATACACAAAAAAGCTCTTGCTTATATTTTTAAACTTCATGTGACTTATTTAAAGATTCAAGGTTTTCACTGAAATGAGGCATAGATGACTAAACTCATTTCGGCTAAATAGTAACTCAGGCAGAATTCTACCTGTGGATTTGGATTAACACTCCTCATTAAAACATACGGAAAGCAGTTTGACCAGGGGAAGCTATACTTTTCTCTTGTGCTGTTCAAGGCAATGGTCTGAAAAAAAAAATGGGCTGGGAGGCAAATTGCCACTTCTCTACTTACAAGTGGGTACTGGTAATTATTACATTGCATCAGCTGCTCTTTGGTGCTTCCATTTTTAAAATTAAATTAAACTATGTGTATCAGCAGAGCTTTTAAATTAGTAGAAGGCAATGACTCACCTTATTGAGCAAGAGAATACAGGTATTGGAACCTCATGGGTTATCTGACCCAGGATAGTAGGTAAGCTGCATACTACCTGTAACTTCCCACCCATCGTCCAGAGCAGACATCACCAATAGATCATGAATAGCATTCTTTTACTTTGTGTCCAAATGTGGCCTTAGATTTCTTTTCAAGAGAGCACTACAGGCAGTTGATGCCAATTGACAGTACATGAAATGAAAGCTTTTTGTATTCAGTGATGTCATCCGAGCCTGATGTTACGCGAAAGACACCAAACAAACTCCAAGTTGGATAAGATACAAAGCTACGCGACGGAGGCAGGACCACACCCTGAACTCTAAGTTCTGAATACAGTGCTCTTCCGCTAGACATTAAGTGCAATGTCGTACCCTTAATATGTAATCCTTAAATAGGCTGAGTGAATAAATGAAACTTTCCCCTTTGTTCTTTAGTGACTTCTCCTTTTCTTCGGGAAGATATGTCTAATCGTTATCAAGCCATAATATTTGGGTGCCAAATGATGCTTACTAGGCAAATAAGAAATACTGCAACCCATCCATAGGTTTGAAATACCGGAGTGTCCCATTGTAAGTCATCTTATGATATCAATCCAAATATCCTGCAAGTTAAGCTCCACAGGATAAGAACTGCACACCAGTGATTTTGCTACTGTTGATCTGCAACATCTTGAACTATTCCCCTCTCTGGCCACCATTGTCTTTATCTGTAAAATGAAAAGTTTCAAAGATCTGACCTCTAACATAGTTTTTGAATATGAAACTTATCAAACATGTACTTCAAATTCAGCAGCTATTTATTAAAGGTCTAGGGAAGCAGACTTTTGATAAAAGTACTATGATAGATGCAAGGCAAAGCCAATGGGGGGAAAAAATTCTGCCCTCCCTCCATTTCCTGCATTCACTATTAGCACAACATTTGCCTTGCCAGTTGCCAGGCCCATATCACAAAGAGGGCCCACTGTGCTCCAGAGTTGGGGAAAATCGTTGTTCTCCATCAGGCTGTCAGTCAGAGAAGTTTGGGAAAAATTCCAGTGTGATTTCATTCTCCGCAGCTCAACAGCTTCTCTACATGCAAACTACAAACAAAAAACAAACAAATACAAATTCCACCAAACATCCTGGTGGAGAATGATAAACCCAGAAAGGCAGTGGCAGAAAAGCAAATGTTATAAACACATATTTTAAATGGACATTTTGCTGAAGTCAACACCTAAAGCTCACATTTTTTTAAAGCTTCCCCAACTCCTAAACTGGAGAAATAGTTGAGTTCATGCCCAGCTATCAATGAAAAGAAGCTACGAGAAGGAAGTGGAATAGCAAGCAGTCCCAAAGAAGATGAAAAATTCATTGTGAGGAAAAGAATCATTACAGATCTTATAGATATTTCCTTCTAAATCAAATGCGTTTATGAGCACAAGTAATATTTTTAGTTAAATATCATATACTTATATTTAAATGTTATATGATCATATATGTTATATATATCACATGTAAATATTATATTGTTAAATGTAGTTAAGTTAAAATCTAGAAAAAATTATTCACTGTGTTTCATTTATTCATTCAACAAATATGTACTGAATCCTTTTGTGTGCTAAGTACCATTCTAGGTGCCAGGGCATTTAGTGAACAAAAGACCGTTCTGCCCATATAGAGCTTACATTTAGATAAAAATAAAGCCTGGAAAGCAGCTTTTTAGGACATCTCTCTACGCATCCATCCATTCATCCACAGACTCAAAGATATTTATTAGGTAACTATATCATGCCAGACTTTAGGTCAAGCTGGGAGAAAATCAAGAACCTAAGATGCTTGTAGATAAATAAGCAACTCACGATAGAATAATAGAGGTCTGCACAAGGCCTGTGGACAGGCTGCTGCTCCTTTAAATGTAGCTCACTAAAGAGCTGCTTTAATGGAGGTACGGACACAGCACTGGGGACAGAGGGGTGATCAATGTCCCTTATGTTTTAGGGGACGACAAGTCGCAATTGAACTGGCCTTTGAAGGGTGAGTAGGCATGTACCAGGTCAGCTAAGGGGGAACAGGTGTCCTGATAGATAATCCCATCAGAAAAACTGTCATCAGAGTACAGAGAGGGTTGGACACCCACAGGAAGCCCTGGGGCCTGCAGCACCGGGTGGGGATTGGAAGGAGAGGACTCTGGAAAGGCAGGTTAGAGCCTCAAGGAGCTGGGTCTCAATGCCATGTTCAAGAGTTTGCCCATAGCCTGGAGGAATGGCAAGATGAACCCATCTTCAGTAAATATCCAGTTCGATGAAGCCTACACCATGTATACCTATGTGGGGTGGGATTGTTTATCCCTCCATGTTTGGAGCCTCCTCCAACCCCAAAACCAGTGAAGGAAATTTTACTAATAATAATTACCAAGGAAGGAGATGGGGGTGTGACTGGCACAGGCTGGACAGAACCCAACACACTCAGAAAAACAGTATTTTCTACCTCTCAACAGCTGTATCCAGTGAGCAGCTGCTAACCCACTCATAGTGCCAGAAAGACTCAGTGGGTCTAATGACTGTTAATGGTCTTTATTACCTTGTTGAGTACCTCAAACTCCAGTTACTAATTACAGGGCATCGACTTGAATGTTTGGCTATATAATTTTTGTTAATTGATTTGCATGAGGGGATTTGGGCACGACCAGCTGTAAATTTTCTTCCGGCTCTAAAACTCCATGACTCTTCTCTATGGCTACGTGCATCAATAATGACCTTGTGTATTCTGCATTGTGGGTTTCATGCATGAGCTCCTCCTTCAATTGCTAAGAACCCTCAGGAGCAAAGTGTTATGCAAGGGCACACAATGACATGGAGGCCCAGGCTAGAGCAGGACACAGCCATTATCATTCGTGCTAGCTAGCATTTATTGATCTCCTATCATGAAGCAGATTTTGTAAGGCCAAGCCACTTTTAGCCATTTCCACACCTTGCCTGCAGTGGGTACCCACAGCTTACAGACATGAAGCAAGTGGTTCTGCTTGGTTAGTAAATCTCAAACCCTTATATTCCACACTTCCTAGCCAAATCCTTTCTACATTTCTCCTTCACTTTCCAATACCAGGTCTTTACCTTACCCCTTTTCTCATACCCAATTCACGTTTTCACCTCCCAAATCCACAGCTCACTCTGAAGGCATTCCTCCCCACCAACAACATTACTCTTTGGGTCTCCAACTGACATTCTTTTTCTTGGCATATCCTCTTCGTGGGATGAAAAGGGAAACAAAAGCAAAGGCCAAGACAGGAAGGACCCATAGGTAGGCTGGTTCCGTATTTATATATCAGACCTCCCTGAAACCATCAGCCAACTGCTGATAGACCAAGCAGTTCACACTAACCCTCAGACCCACAAGCCTCTAATGCCCTGGCCTTCAAGGTGAAAAATACAATTACTAAGAAACTGTGAGCCACAGCACGCCATTACCAGCTGAGCTTCTGGGCAAGGGATCCTTGGAAATATCTCTGCAGTGGAAACAAGTGATTCTCAGTCACAGAGAGGTCACAGACCTATGTGACCTGTCACCCCAGATGGGTCATGAGCCATTTGTGGCTAAGAATAGCACAAATTTTAAAGTTTGGAAATAATTAAACCTTACTTCATCTATTACAGGGGATTCAAGGTTATCACACAGTAAAGTCCTTCTCCCAGCCCCGCAGTCTGGTATGTTTCCTCAAGCGGAAAGGAAAAGGGTGGCCTTAGAGCTACGGTACCTACTGTGTCTTTGCCTCAGTGTGAGTGTGTGTTCTACATGGAAATGTGATTATGGCAGTTGTGGCAGAAAATACACACCGACCCCCTCGGCTGGCTCAAGAGTGGAGAGTAGGCTGAGAAAGGGGAAAACAGTGGTTCTGCCTCTCGCGTTGTGAAAGGGAGGTGACCCTGGGCAAGGAGTCTTTCTTTGGGCACATCAGTAATGCAGTGATCAGTGACCACTTTCCTGGATCCAGATGTTCAAAGAAAGTCACAGTTAGACAGGACAAAGATGTTCTGGAGTTCTATTTACAGTATGGGGACTGTAATGAATAACAATGTGACTGGCACTTGGCATATTTCGGGACAGCAAAAAGATTTTAACTGTTGTCACCACAAAGAAATGACAAATGTTTAAAGTGACAGACGTGTAATTATCCAGGTTTGATCATTATACAATGTATATACGCCTTAAGATATCACACTGTACCCCGTAAAGATGTGTAATTACTATGTGTTACCTATCAAAAAATCAATGAAAAAAGATGACTATCAGCATGTCACATCAAAAATAATTAAAAATAAAATTATATTAACCTTCAAATAAATACTAAATAAAATTAAGGTGATTTCCTATAGTTGAAAAATAAAGATAGAAGAAATATAACTTCAGGCATATAGATCTTAAATCTCAAAACCAGCCAAATCCAACTCAAGAGAAGGCACCAAAGGGGTTTACATTCTGAGAAGGAAAAACTAGTGTGAGAAAAAGAGAAGGCTAATGAACAAAGCTAGGAGAGCCACTCGGTTTTCCCTTTTTAAATACACCCTGGCTGTTCGGGGAGTTGTGGCCGCAGGCATGGGAAGCTCTTTGGAAGACTCCTTGGGCCATTAGGCAACATAGGCTGATCAAATGGGAAAGATTAAACAAAATAACACACTTGTGTATGATGCCTGGCAAATTCTGTGTCATCTTCAGCTGTGTGGGGGAAAAAAAATCATCGTTTCCTCCAATAACATTAATTATCCAACCACAGAAGAAACCTGACAAAGGCTGAAGATGTGTTTAGAAACAGCGAAGGTGGTGAATCACCGGGCCCCGATCCAAGGATTCAGACACCTCAGAACCAGAGCCTTCTTGCCACATTCCAGGTGGAAGGAGACCCCGCGTTTCAACCCAGCCAAGACAGGAACGTGCACACATGCACTCCGGGCTTTGTGTTCTGGAAAACAAGATCAATTATACAGAGAAGATGCCGTGGGCGTCTCAGAACCCAACAGGCAGGGTGTTAGTCCAGCTGTAACCATTCACTCTCCTTGCGCATGACTTTTCTGGAAGACATTCCCTGAAACTTTGCAGAAGAAAAAAAAAATCTCATGATCCACTCAAAAGCCAAAGGACTGTTCCTACTCTTTCGTGGGTGAGAAGCCAGTTCCTTGTCACTTCTTCTTCTTTTTTTTTTTTTAAGAGCATAAAGCAGAGGAAAAGAGGGGAAAACAAGAGAGGAAAAAGTGAGAAGACATGTATTAAGGTATTTTGAAATCTGTTCCTCTTACCATGTTTAGTATGATTCTAGATTTAAAAATCTAGAAAAAAGTGTGTTTTATAATATTTGCAAATGGTCCAACAGTGTGGAAAAGGAGCCTGCCTGAGATAGTCGGTTTCTTGAGCTACTTCTTTTAATCAGAAAAGAAGCAATAGAGCAGTTTCCTTTCTGCCCCCACAGGCCGGCACCCCTACAGTCCATGAGTCATAAAATCGCTCCTAGAAGAGCCAGTTCCATCAAGGCTTCCCAGCAACTCTCCATTACGTTCCCCAGAGACCTGGAGAGATGGCGCCAGAGAACAGCCCAGCAGGAATCTGTGGGAGTGAAAAGCAAACAGGAAGCCTGAGACCCTAGGAGGTAGGAGCACTCTGAGAAGGAGAAAGTTCTGGAAGCTACGGTATTATCGGAGCCATCATTTAGGGTATAGAGATGAAATACAGCCAAGGCTTGGAAACGGACCCTTAAAACTTTATGCCCTCTCCAGACTCCCCCGTGTTATAGGTGATGTTAAATCTGAGGTGAAAAGAAGTTAATCGATTTGTCAAAGTCACACTTTTATGACTTAGTACCGGTCCATATCAAGGATTTGCCTTTGCAGAGGATTTTCCAGGTTGTAAAATAAGACCAGTGCAGATTCAGCCCAATACTATCTATCTTTTATAATGAATGGTGAGAAAGATGTTCATCTTGAAGAACTTGGGTACTGCCAGTGCCTCCAGTCCCTTCTAAATCAACCAAACAATGGTATCCTCAATATATTTTCAAGGTAGAGGATAATTTATCCTTTTCCAAGCTTCAGAAAGACAAACAATCCTGCATGGTACATGTAGTAAATCTGAAACAGAATACGTAATGAAGGTAGTACCTGGCACATGGTAGGTACTTAGTACAAGTTTGTGGGATGAAAAAAACAAATGACCAAAACCAAGTATTTGGGCCAATTGAAAATAGATTATATCCTCTGAAACATTAAGTTTTGACACCTCTTAGGGAAATAAAAATAGCCCTTTGGCATAAATATAGGCAGCATCATGAATATTAAAAGGAACTTTGATCCAGACAGCCCTGTATTGGGCATGGCACCCAACGAGCTGTGTGATGTTAGGGAGGTAAGTTAACTCTTCTGTGTTTCAGCTACAAATAAAACTTTTAAAAAATACCCTGTAAGGTTAAAGCGTTATTTGTGTAAACTAAGTGATATAGTGAATATGAGGCTACATTTATAAAGTTTAAAATACTGGATGCAGTTAGGTATCTGCACTACACAGATACAGTACATTTGATCCTCACAGCGCTTTGTACCCAGCTTTAGTGTAACACTTACCCCACTATTCTCCAGGAGCCAAGATTTAAGGGACAGCCCTCCCCACCATGTGCTAGCACACATGGCCCTGGGCACACACCGATAAGACAAAGAGAAAAATCTTTGCCATTGATTTTAAGCAGCTCTCTCCCATTAGTGTGTATGTTTTAAAGGAATCTGATTCTCTTCACATCTAGCCTAGTGACTGGCCCTAGTTTCGTGACTGCCACACAGTAGGCTGTTATTAGATGACCATTAAATGCGTGCATGGTAGGGGGGATGAAAACAAATGCAGCAGTGGGATCATCAACCCATCCCTCAGACCCAGATTAGTAAAATTCCATAATATGCAGAGCTGAAGACAGCAACAGCATCAGGCCTCTGAAGTATGTGTATGTTCCTCAGCTGGAGCCAAATCCCAGACCCTGGAGAGCATGGAAAGCCACAGTTCAATTCACGAGAGGACGTGCCAAAGCCCAACCCCAGCTGCACACTGACTTGCTGGAAAACTTACCAAATTCCCTTCCAGAGGGTTTGCTGTGACCACTATCCCAAATGGAGTGCCGGTCACATGTCAGACTTGGACGCCAAATCCTTGTCCACAGATTGTGGGATGAGCAATTCCATCCTGACAGATGTGATCCCTGGAGTACTTGAAGTGACAGTGTGGAGTTTTCCATTCCTCCAGACAACCGGCAAATACGTGCTGATCTGACTTGGCTTAAATGAAGGCCCGACAGCCTTCTCCTCCCTAGAAGTGTCATCTCAATGGGAGATCAGCCAGGATGTCTTTGCAAGTTGCGGGTTCTCAACTTTCTAGAACTGGTGGGGGTTGGGAAATCTACAGCATTAATTGGATATTAACTTGTCATTCCTCCTCCAGGGTGGTTAGTGTTGGTCAAAGGCATATTATTTTTAACCTACTTTATGTCTACATGGCTACATACCTCATTACTTCCTAGGTGGCTGTCAATCTTTGCCTTTATTGAACAAACGTGAACAATTTTTGAGCACTTGCTATATACCAACCACTCTTCCAGATTCTTTGCAAGTGTCTACTCATTTACTGCTCATCCATTCCTCCAAGGTAGGTACTATTATTTCCCCCAGTCTGCAGATGTGGTAATACACACCCAAGGCGGCTAAGAAACTGTGTTCACGGTCTGGATTGTTGCGGGAGCTGTCGTGTCAGCTGAAACAATATTTGATAAAAGACTGTGCACTCTGGAGAATAAAAAGGCTCTGTTCCTTTTCAGGAGTGAGTCATTCTGAGGTTTCTTCTATGGGATTCAAAGGATGAAGGCAGGGACGGAGTGGGGAGGTCCAAAAGGAAAAGTACATTGGGAATTTTGTGTTCACATTGGCACCTTTAACCAAGGACAGATATATCAAGGAAAGTACACATGCAAGATGTGGTAGGATCTTTTCTCAGATTCAGTCTTGGTCATTTTATGAATATACCTCAATAAACTGCAAGCATGGGGTAACATATATAAATATAGACAGACAGAGGTAGATATAAATGATAGATATAAATAGATAAATCAGACTCTGATTTAAGAATAACTTCCTACCCTGTGTTAATTGGAAAATAATCATAGATCCTCCTACACAGAATGAAAGAGGGTAACTTAGCCCACATCAAGAGTCCCAGTTATCAGCCTTGTTGAAGGAAATGCCACACCCCCTTGAGATGTGCCTCTCCTCATAAAGAAGTAGCTTTGCCTCTGCTATTTACCCACCTACCCTTGCTGAACATCATTAAAACATTAAACCATCGTTTAACCTGAGAGATAAAATTTAACCCTGAAAATGTACTTCCGATTTTTTTTTCTTACCAGTTTATCACCTACAGCTAATCCCTTTCTTCCAACAGAAACCCTTGTCAAAAATGGATGGTTATCGCATGCTAATTTCACCACAAATACCTGATCTGAATTCTAAGTAATTAGCAAATCAGGTAACCTGTGAGATGCTGATCTTTTTTTACAACCACAAAAAAGCTTGTCACGGAGGATATTTTAGTTCAAGAACATTTCCAATCAGGGAACCTAACATCGTGTTCCAAAATACCACACTGTATGGCATTCATACATTTAGGTGACATATTGACTGAGGATAATAATGCACCTTCACGGCAATCACACTGCATTGTGAATGTGCAGTGACAACGAGGTGCATTATGTGTGTTTTACCAGTTTGGGCAGCTGCCCATAAACAGGGATTAGCTATTACCAAATTCATTTTGTGAGGTTTGGGTTTCCATTGTGAATGAAAAGCATTTGTTTGCTCAACTGGAAGTATGTATGCGTACTGAGGATTTTCGTTTTGTGAGGATCTGAAGATGGGTACACTCAGATGATAAAAGACAAAATTCCTATGTAATTCTGAAAATCAAACTATTGTGTAGTGGACCCTGGGATAGAATATGACTCATTCCAGTTCCTTCTCTGTGATCGCTAGCTCTGTGACCTCAGTTTCCTTACCTATAAAATAGGAATGCAAACAAACACCTATATCAAAAGGTTGTAGAGAAGAATAAAGGAAACGTCGTGACAATGTCACGCAAACTTAAATCAAAACTCCACATAAGCTCTCACGTTCCTGGCAGGGATCACCCATTCAAGAACTGACAGGATCTACTTCAAACAAACAAACAAAAATAACAGCAAAGTTGCATAAACCCGCTTCCATTACTGATGCTCATAAAGCAGTTCCCTGTTAATAGATATTAGCTTGTGAGGTCTATAGCCTTTGGTAGTAAACATAAAGTAACTACGAGGTGAGAAAGATAAACTTTTTATAATTTACAAGTTCATATTACACATTTTCACAGCACTGTTGTTTTAACATTGAACTGCATTTCACACTATAGTTATCTTACTGAGCTTTAATATTCTGTAAATATGTTTATTCTTATTATAATTTCAAACAAATATAAAAATATCTTGAAAAACAGAATTCTACAAACGTTAAGCACGAAACAAGGGCAAAGAAGGGGATTTGGCTGAGAATGCCGTGAGAACCTGATGCTTGGCCCGTGGCTGGTGCTCACTGCCTGCTTGATGAATAAATGGATGAGTGAATCAACTACAGAGGTGGTAAGAAACATGGTGGCAAGCGGAGAATTTCAGAACTGCATGCTATTTTAGAGCTATCATAATTGATCATAGAAAAGATGGAGAATTCTTTGAGTGGGAATCTTAGAGGGTTATGAAGAGAGCTGTCTTCACAAATGAAGACAAAAAAGTCACAATGCAGAGTGAACACAAAGAAAATTCTATTTCTTCACTAAGACCCAACCAATCATTTGCCCAATGAATGAAGATTTCCCATGGAAAGCTGGGCAGGATGTTTCTGGGGGAAGTACCAATATAACAAGCCCACTTTGCACTGGAGCAAGCACAGACGTTTGGAGACAAGCTCCCATGGAAAGCCAACAGTATTTCACTGAAGCAACAGGACAGGGGTTTTGGTTCATTTGGGAGGCAGCAGGTCTGGTAAAATAGGGCGCATCTTCTTACTCAGAAGCCCAATGTGTAAAACAAGAAAAGGCCAAAGTGCTTTGATTGAAGCAATGGGAGGAGAGATGAGGCTGGAGCCAGAAGGGCTGTGGATCCCATATCAAGTCCCAGCTCCATGGTCCCCCAAACGGTGGGGACACTGCTCTTGTGGACTATCTTTCTGAATTTTTTTTTTTTGAGAGCTTTACAGCAATGTAGGGCAGAAAAGCAGGCAGTAGCCACCTTGATCCAAGGTTTGACTGTATTTAGGCAGCATGATATAAAATCGGAAGAAGCTGAGTTTTGGATTTGAGAGACCTGGGTTCAAATGCTGGCTCTGCCATTTTCCAGCTGCCTGGGCAAGTGCTGACCCTTTCTGAGCTCAGTTTTGTCTTTTGTGAAACAAGAATAAGTAACATCTATCCCACAGCCTGGCTGGGAGAATGTAATGAGATAATGTATGCGCATTCACAGAGCATGTGCTCCATAAATGTCAGTTTTCTTCTCCTCCTACCTTCTCTTAATGTTTTATTGTTTTGACTGTTCTTATCTCTATTATTGGGCTTGGGTGCATGTAACTACAAAAATAGAATCTCAAAAAAAAGTCCTTATGTGTTATCTGAATCCTTAAACAGTAAGCAACTTCGATTGCAGATAATTTGAAGACGCTAATTACAGGCAATTTCTTCTCATAGCCAATATGAAGTTCAAATCTATTAGTCCAAAGACATATTTATCTTCCCCCATGAAGGCCACTTAAAAACACAAACTCATGGGGTCCAAATAAAAATACATATCATATTTTTATTTGGCAACAGTTCAATAAATTATGGTATAACCACTATGAACTGTACATCTAGCCACCGAAAATCATGTTTTTGAACCATTTGTAATTACATGGCAAATGCCTAAGATACAATATTTGATGCAAAAGGCAGAATGCAAATAAGCAAAAATAAAAATGTAGATATACACATCTATATGTTAAAAGTAGTCCTAAAAGTGGATATTTTATTGTTATCATTTTCTATTCCAAAATGAGCATATACTTTTGCCTGTAATCAGAAAAAAATAAAAGGTGGCCTGAAAATATTTCACAGTATAGAAATGATACAACTTCCATGAACTGTAACGAATGTGCTTTGCAGTGTAATATGTAACTGTCCGCTGTTGAAGGCATCCATGTAAAATCATTAGTCTCACAGAAAGACGTGTGTGGTAATGATATGGTCCGGTCCTCAGTCCTGGGTCATGATACTGGTCATGGTTTCAAATGAACTAAAAAATTTAAAAAGCAAAAGAAGAAATATCTTAGTCTGTATTTTAATAGACTCTAGCCTTGACAAAAGGCCACACACAAAAGCACCTGCAAAGACTCCCGTTCAGGAAGGAGATGCTGCCAGTAGGGGCATCTCTGGTGCTAACCGTGGTCTCGGTGAGGGACTCTACCGACTGTGAGCCACATAAGGGGGAAAGGTGACAGCCATCTGTGGCCCTCTCTTTTAGCCTTGACATTTAAAAATAATTTTTATGAATTAACAGAATTCTAGATCTGGCTCAACCCAAACCAGCTGCATCTTATTGTGGCTAAAGAAACCAAGGTAGGAAAAGGTTAAGTGTTTTATTAAATATCTATGGACCCACAGTTAGCAAAAGACCTGAGACCACAGTTTCCCAACACACAATCCAATCCTCCTTCACTTAGTTAATAACTGCTTTGGCCAGCTCAATAGGTGGGCTGTCTATGACCAGTTTCCAGTTACTTACAAGTCTTCAGCATAAAACTGGAAACAAGGCCACTATCACTGAGGAATTTGGCAGAACACAGAATTGTTGTATGCTCCATTTAACAGGGTCAGAGCAGGTCTCGCCACCTATGCGTCACTCACTGCATTCAGCGAAACGACTCATAAGGTGCAGAGGTCTGACTTATGTTGGGTGATAAGTCAGTGAATGAATCAATCAGCACCAATGGCTCCAAGTAGCAACAGAAACACACTTAACCTAGTAACACATCATAATTTCCTTCCATCTATGTTAGGGGGCTTTTAAAAAATTCTACTTGCTATTTTCCAGTTAACTATCTATTTCTCTGTTTATCTGTGTGTGGATATGTTTGCATTTATCAGCTGCTTTAGTATCCGTATACCAACTCATGGAAGGCCACATAGAAATTAAATAAACAAAGGGGCCTGGGTCCCAGAGCAGAGCCCAAGAGGATCCATGTTCCAGGAGACACCAGTTGGTCAGGGAAAACAGAACACTAGAGATTAGCATCATGACGAGACAGGGCACCGAGCAATATCTGTTCAGAGGTAAGTCAGCATTCCAGAAGCCATAAATTCCTCCAGGTAAAGGCCTCAGAGGGCAGGACATGTAGAAGGTTCTGGAATCTGACAAATAAGAAAAGGCAAGAAAACACCACCAGCAGCCAACATGTAGACTCAAGTCTAATCGTCAGATGAAAGCAACTCAAGATTTGTACTTCCTACTTAGGAAGGGGGAGACGCTGAGGGAAGAGACGAAATTGAGACCAGATGTGTATTGAGCAGGGCACACAGGTGACACAGAAGCAGTAGTAGCTGGTCAGGGAGAAATCACGGCTGTGGGTTTGCACAAGGGCAATGACAACTTTCACAGTGTCATAGGAAATCTGGAGTCATCTTCTTATCTCAAAACCATCACACAGCTCACACACAATCACACACCATTCATTGAGAGCATTTTACACACAAAGGACCACACTGAGCTCTTAACATGTCATTTATTTCTCCAAAAAGAGACTGTTGCCCTTGTGATTCACATGGAGAAAGTGAACCTTGGCTGAGATGAAATGACTTGCCCAAGGTAACACAGCAAGCCATAGACGGGTGTTATCCAAATTACTCAGATCACTGAGTCTAGGCTCAATAAACTGTTGGCTAGTTTAAATGCCTATGCAACCAAAAAACCCCAAAACATACACAGGATCCTACAACCGGAGGTTTCATCTCTCAAGAGAACGTAGGTGTCTCTTCATCAATGGTGCGGCCGACAGGTGAGCCCAGGTGGCTCAGAGGCCTGTCTCAAATCAAAAACATGTGGAGCCTGTATTCTTAATCTTTTTCTGACTTTGAGTATAAGGTTTCATCAGCACTTTAGAGATATTTTCCACATTTGTTGTCTCTCTGTAGTGTCCAAACCCAAAACTTACCAGCAGTGGCTGGCAGGCTGAAAATTTTCATATATGGTGAAACTCTACTCCATACTGATTAGAAAGATTGGGGGTGAAGGGTTGGTGGAATTTTTAAACAGTAAAAACCTTACTTTTCCCTGAACAATCGGGTGCCATTGCTTTATTTTTATCAAGAACAGTAACAAACCTAAGCAATACAACAACCATTGCCGTATGCAGGCCCTGCTTTTATGAAAACGCTAGAATGCTTTGCAATTAGGACAGCACTTGCGTGCTCTTCAACATCTACAAGCCCTTTGTTCTGTTGGGTAGATCATACGAGCTCTGGATGAACTCGCTCCAGCAAAGCCCTTTCCTTCCTGAGCAACACTAGCTATATTTTTTTTCTCAACCTCTGACACGGTTATCACAAATTCTGAATCAGTAAGGCCTAAATTAACACTATGTTCTGTACCAGATCCGCTGATTCTATAGAAGGCTACGGTGAAGGGCTGAAGAGATCTGGAAGCTGAAAGACTGATTCTTGAAAAATTAAGAGAGGTATGGAGCAGTAACAGAAACTTAGAAATGTTCCAGGTAATTAGAGAGCACTTTCCAAGAACCACCACAAAATTGCAAGTGCCCATCAATACTAAAGAATACCAGGCCACTGACTGTACAGCAGAGAACCTTTCCAAAGACAGATTGGCAGCTTTACCTAAGGCACCCTGCACCCCATACCACCTCCCCCTCTCCTGCAGCTCCAACACACCCTCTCAAGCTCCTGAGCAGTATGCATCCTGCTTCTCTCAGTAGTTCCCCTAGCAAACCCCAAGGCATAAACTGCCGTCATTGTGAAACACAGAATTTGTGTGTGAAAGGACAAAATTTGATCCTTTTCACCTTCTTGTTGCCTCAGCACAGGGGGTCTTTGCCCCATGTCAACACCACACCAGGCGTCAGGGGGCATAAGTCAGTTTTCCGGGAGATTTGGGCTAGAAAAATTGTTTGTGGCTGCAACTCCGACTGTCGTCCATTGGGATTATTTCTTGCTGGGATTATAGCCCCATCTTCTCAACAGTTCAAAAGTGGCTGTGTGTATCCTGCTCCCCTCTTTATTTCCAGAGCGTTTCTGAGATTGTAGAGCTGCTAAGCCTCACCAAAGTCAAGGCCTTCATCTAACTCCTCCTTTTGATCCAGTGTCTTTATCCTACACCATGGCCAGTAGTGGCGGGTTTCAAAACTTTTTTCCATAGAACTGTTACCCTCAAAAAATTCCACTCTAAATGCCAATATGTAAAGTAGATCAAAGGCCTAATTAGAAGAGAGTTGGAGACCTGGGGTCCCACCAATCCCCAAGGCTGGAGAACCTGAGGTTTCTGTGGATGACTTGAGAGTGGAAGCAGACTAGGGAGAGGAGGGGTTCACAAAAATGAAAGAGAGGGAAACAACATCCCACTTTAAACACAAACGCTGAAAATTTTCAACCCATTCTCAATTGCACAGGGCATGTGGAAATATCAAACTCAGAGGCATGTCTTATACAAATTAATAATATCTACCCCTTACTCCAGACACTTGCAGGGATCTCATTTAATCCCCACAACTTCTATCCGTGGTTTACAGATTTTCAGCTTACAGGTGAAGGTGAAGCCCAGAATGATCAAGTAACTTGCCCAAGGCCACATAGACCTAAGTGGCAGAAGTGTGACTTTAGCTCGATGTGGGACCCTGAAACCTTTACTGGGCTGCTGCCAGATGCAAGTTTTTCAAACTCTTCTGTGTGGGACCTACCAGCGAAATGAAAGAATATTCTAATATGTGGGGGAGAAATGTAGCAAATGTAAACGCTGATAGTATCTTTTTTTTTTTTTTAAAGACTGAAACATTTCAAGAACTCTTTCTTTAAGAAGTTACTGAGGACCTTGATGAAGAGGTAAGAAGGACACTGAGAAGTATGCAGGATCTATGAAACTGACCAGTTTCTACTGAATACCTACTACATGCCCAAGCACCAGAGGGACATAGATGAATGCGTCTCTTGGAATGCCAGAATAATTTCCCCACGTCAGCTTTCTGAATCTAATTAGAGAGGAGGGCCCAGGGACAGAAGCAAATAAAAACAGGAAAAGACACAGAACAGGAGCAGGCAGAAGAACAGAAGAAAAGGGATGAGGCAGGAGGGGAGCAGTTAATCTTACACAGCATTTGGATTTTTCAAATGTAATTGCACATCTACTGACAACTATTATATCACCTTATATTTACCTGGTGCTTTCTGGTTGAATCTCAAAGCACCATGATATTATACAAAGGGGAAATATAAAACCAAGCTGTACAGCTAAGGAATACATGGCTTCAGGGAGGTCATCTTTCCAAAAGTCACAGAGCTAGTTAGAGGGAAAGCCAGAGCTAGGATCTGGACATCAGGACTCCCAGCACAGTGCTCATCCCATCACACAGAGGGCTACTTGTGAAGCAGAACATATCCTTTACATGTTATCCATGGCTACAATGCCTGCCAGTGGCCAGCATGGTAATAAAGACTCCATTCTCATGTACATCTCCATCATTGGATTTATTTTCCCCATCCTCATCCCCACAACCCCCTCACCAACAATTATCTGAGCCCAGGTAGGCTCACCTCTTTTTAAGACCTGCCCTTCCTGAAATTACAATACAGGATGACAAAGATGAAGTTGTAGCTGCCAGATGTCTCAAATTGCAGTGAGACACACATACAAAGTCACAGAATCAGCTGCAACCCCAACGCTTCTCTGTTCAAAATCCAGTTCTTGTTGTAATGATATCTAATCAGGCCCCAGGATCAGCTGAAATGAGAGTTTCTGTAAAAATCACTGTTCACTTAGTACTCAGCAGTTAAGTCTCTTAAATGTCAACCTGCTAGGAATTACTTTAAAAGCTTTTTTCTCCTTCATTAAAAACCTCAAAGCTATTGAGTCTTCCAGCTGAACCCTGATATTCATATAGTCCACAAAATATCAATGTTCTTTCATATATATATATATATATATATATGCTAGGTTTGAACAATTTTGAGTTAAAGAATGTGTCCACATCACTGGAGACACTCAGGTTAATACTAAACATTGAGTTCCTTATCCAGATATTTATAAGCTTTTAGAACTCTTTAGCGGATGCAGATAATTTGGCCAGGAGATTTTTTTTTTTTTTTTTTTTTTTTTTTTTTTTTTTTTAATTTTACCGAGAGGTTTCCCTACAACCAGGGCTCTGGCTAAATCCACTAGCCCTACAATTTGGCTATGTGACCACCAGGTGGCGATAGTGTGCCACAAGCCAGGACCAGCAAGGTTGGCCTGAGTGAGCTTTCCCCAAACTTTCTATGTTGAAAACCAACCTCTCACTTAATCCCCTGCCACATATAAGGTGTTAGTTTTAGTACAGCATCTCGACCACCATCTCTGGGTTAAATCCTTCATAATCTGTGCAAATGAAATCTAAGCTGGCATTCAGCGCCCTCCAAGTGGTCCCACCCCACCCACCACTCTCCTACATAGTCCCTGTACTAAAGACACGCTTCAATGCATGTTTCCTGCACATTCACACAGATGTAAAAATGGTTCTAACATTTCTTGCTTCTGTATATTTGCTCTTGTGGATATCTCCCACTAATGTTCACCCACCTTTTCCAACACCTATAAAATATTTGGAAACACTTGCTGAGACAAAACTCCACCACACAGTTGTAAAAGCCCAGAGTTCTACTAGTAGTTAGGGATATGCTGAGTGTTGTTTCCTATAGAAAACTTGTTTTATATATATATATATATATACACACACACACACACACACATATATACATATATGCACATACATATATACGTACATATACATATATATGTAATTCATTACATATATAGACATATATATGTGTATGTGTGTGTGTGTGTGTGTACGTGTGTGTATATATATATGTATGTATGTATTTGAGATGGAGTCTCGCTCTGTGGCCTAGGCCGGAGTGCAATGGAGTGATCTTGGCTCATTGCAACCTCCACCTTCCAGGTTCAGGTGCTTCTCCTGCCTCAGCCTCCCTAGTATTTGGAACCACAGATATGCACCACCATGCCCAACTGATTTTTGTATTTTTAGTAGAGACAGGGTTTCTTTCATCATGTTAGCCAGGTCGGTCCCGAACTTCTGAGCTCAAGCGATCCTCCCACTTTGGACTCCCAAAGTGCTGGGATTACAGGTGTGAGCCACTGTGCCCAGCCCTTGTATTACATATTAATCTTGATATTTTTAGGATAAATAAAAATGAGTGTGTTGATGACAGCTATCACATAACTTGTCTTATCGACTTAGCTATATCTCTTGAACATCTTTCCATGTCATTAAAAGACACATGAAGCATTTTATGGTTCCCCCTCACCAGGAGTCTGCTGAGTCTGGAGGACAGTATGCTGGGCTTAGAATCAGAACACTGAGCTTCAGTCCTGGTTTTGGCAGGTGCTAGCTGTGTTTGGGCAAGTTATTTAACCTCTCTGAGCTGCAAGCTGCATGGGTGTAATACTTACCTCCAAAGTCTCTGACAGCCTAAAGGAAATCACTCATCTAATCATTTCTAGCTTGGAACCTGCCTTGGAGTGGCCTCTCAATTATTACTCATTTCTCTCCACTTAGTTGATGTGATTTCTTTCTCCCTCCAAGCCACACGTACCTTCCTGTGCCTCCATCCTGCTGGATCTCGCTTTAGAGGACTTTGGGAACTTGCTGTCCTCCCCCTGCCAGAGGATAAGAACACTCCTGAAGGTAGGGCTGGCCTGACTGGCCCCAGGGTTCCCCTTGCACACACTGAGTCCCCTACAGACACCAGGCATCTGTGGAACTAAATGAAGAACCCAGCCTCCCTTCGCCTTAACCCTTGCCATTCTGGGCCTTGCACTCTTGCAGCCCTGTACACAGCTTGGGAAAAAAAAAGTCTGGCCTCTTTTCAGGCTCTTCCTTGACTTGATGTTAAAAATATTTTCAGTCTGGAGCTTGGCTCTTTGGGGTCCTGATGATACCTCCCTGCCTAGTATCCTCTGCCTACAGCTTCTCTCTTGGCAGCCAGCTCTGCCTCCTCTTCTGCAGGTTCCTCATCGGCAGTAGCAGAGGATGTAGTAGCACCTTGCTAAGTTAGAGGAAAAGCAGTGTCCCCTCTCTGTCCCTTCCTCACACGGTACATGGACACCACATCTATGGCAGGGAACTAGTCCATGCTGAGGCTTTCTCCAGCCTTTCCAGCATTCATGTTTCTTTATTGTTATTTGTGGCTTGGTTTTGTTTTTCCATTTTCAAGAAAAAAAAAAAAAGCTTTCCTTTTTTGGCTCTTCTTTCAGCAGTTGATTGATTTGCACTGGATGCTGAAGCCACTTCCTCTTTTTCCTTCAACACCCCCGGCAACTGTCTTTCTTACAAATGGCCTCAGAAAAAAAAAAAGAAAGAAAGAAAACAGCTCACATTAACAGTACAAGGCACCTGGGAAGAAAAAATCCATTGGATTTCATCAGGAAGTATGATGTTCCTTGGGCAGCATCCCAGGGTGGATGTTTCTGTTGACCCTATCAGGCTTGTAAAATTGAAAAGAACCCCCAGAAAGCAGCTGTCACTCTGCAAGACACCTACCCCCAGAGGTGCAGTGTCCATCAGATTAGTTCTTCAGTGTGTGTACTAGAATTGGATGTGGTATGTTTACGCCTGCACTGCCTCCTAGCTGTGTGACCCAAGGTGAGCTGCTGTGTTTTGCTGATCTCCAGTTTCCTCATTTGTCAAATGGGTGGAGTCACAAGACTTCCGGTATTAGTTTCCTGTGGTTGCTGTGATCAATTACCGCAAACGTAGTAGCTTCAATCAATACAAATCTATTAACTGTTCTGGAAGTCAGAAGTCTTCAAATCAAAGAGTTGGCAGGCTTGTATTTCTTCTGAAAGCTATAGGGAGAAATCTGTTTTCTTGCATTGTCTACTTTCTGCAGGCCACCTGCATTCTCTCTGCCCTTCTTCCACTTCCAAAGCTAGCAGTGTAGCACCTTCAGATCTCTCTTTCTCTTCCTGTCTGTGTGTCCTGTGCTTTTGTCATTAAATCTCCTTCTTTCACTCTGACTTTCCTGCCCGCCTCTCATAAGGACCTGTAATTACACTGGGCTCACCCAGTTAATCCAGGATCATCTCCCCATCTCATGGTCCTCATTTAATCACATGTGCAAGGTCATTTTCCATGCAAGCTAACATATTTCCAGGTCCTGGGGATTAGGGTGTGGACATCATTAGGGGGCCATTATTTTGCCAATCATACTTCTCTCATAGTCATTATGAAAATATTAAAAAGAGCATCTATGTGTATTTTTCAGCACAATCCTGGCACATTATAAGAGCTCCAAATACATAGCCATGATTATATCAAGATACTAAAACCAGCACTAGCAGTCAGAAGAGAAGTAGCTATTAATGCTTAGATAGGTAAAGCAGGGCCATTTGGATCAACCTTGAATGAAAGCAAAAGGGAGTGTAATTGGGCTGGATGGTGCCCAGAGACATCCTTTTACAGTTCCATATCCTCACTCTTCATTTTCAAAACCAATGTTTATGGGGCACCCTCTGGATATCATACTTTTCATTCCTCATAAATAGTCACTTCTGGTAGCTATTACAGCCTTATTTTACAGGTGACGACAGTCAGGCTTAGGTTAAACAATTTGGTCAGATTGTTCAGCTAGTGACCAGCAAAGGCAGGATTTGAACTTGCTTTTGTCTGATTGAAGCCCGCCCTCTTTCCAGGCTCCAGGACTTGGCGACATGCTGGCTCATACACACTCTGATCATCAAAACTACATCAGACCTGCCCCACAGGTAGCTGGCACACTTGGCTTTCAGGGCAGAAATCAAGTTCTTGCTTCTCCGGTGTCCTCCACTGCCCTTCACCCATTCAGGGACACATGGTGGGTGGGCCATGCCATCCTTGTGATCCTGCTAGGAACAGGAAAGCCCAATGAGAGGCATGAGTGCTTCTGGGGTAAGGGTTCTTAGCCCTGGCATGTGTCAGAAAGACCTGGAGAGCCTGCTAAACCAGACTGTTGGTTCCACCCCCAGAGTTCAGTAGGTCTGTGTTTGCATTTCAAATAAGAGCCCAGGTGATGCTGATTCTGCTAATCCAGGCCCACACCCTGAGAACCACCCCTCTGCAGGGATCTGGAAGTAAATATATTAGAGAAGAATACATTGCTCAGACGTGGAGTATTAACACTCGCTGGTCCCCATCCACTCCACTTTTGGACTTCTATGAATTCGCTAGCCCTGCTTGACTAATGCTTCCCAGCAGAGCGGCAGGGGTGGCCTTCTCCCCATAACCTATGACACACTGCTCACTGTCCAATGCTCCTTGACGTGGCCCCCACTGGGAATCTTAGCTTTACTGGCCGCATCTTTAGCAGAGAGGCCTGGGTCATCTGTCCTCCCTGTCTCTTCAGCTCAGCCAAACAATAATACACAGCACAAGACACAAAACGTTGCCTTTGGAAATCAGGCAGCTGGGGAGAGGAACAATGCCTTTAAAAGGGCAAAATTTCTTCGGGACACCGATCCTCAACATCTCTCCCTGCAGCTCTAAGTCAAGGCTTGCCAGGGTTCGAGTTCTCAAGTGTGCTCCAGTGGTGTTACTTAGATGTGACCCTATAGGCTGAAGGGAATGCACATTAGCATATTTTGCAACAGCTGTTGATGAAGATTTTAAGTTTTGCTCAGGGGACCAGTTGCAGTGAGAAGGATTTTATGAGAACAATACATATCATAGACATCTGAGTATATTTCCATGAGAAAATAAAGATGAAGAAACAAAAAAAATGGTATAGTGTTCTTACACAGCAGATGAATATTTAATACACTGGAGGTTATCTTTAAGAGAAAAAAAAATATCCTTTACAATTTTACATGCTTCCTACAATAGCAATCCATATACAAAATGAGAAGCACTACAGCCACCCAGATAAATACCACGTATTTCATTATCCCTGTCTCACAGTGGCACAAAGACCAGTTGCTACATGAAGTATCATGAATAAAATTAGGGGTTATAAATAGCATATTTAAAGGATGAGGCTGTCTATATCAGTTGGCTTAACATAGGCCGAGAACAAGTCTGAGGAATTGATGAGACAGGAAGGAAACTCAGGTAGTATGTGCAGATCCCGGGACAGAAGCCCCCCGATGCTCCAAGAGGGGCTCTGAAAACAGAGTTTGAGGGGGATAAAGTGGATTTCTCAGGGGCCCGGAGGAAGGATCCTACTTTCAGGTGACCCTTGCCACCTCAGGAGGGACCAATTCACACACTCCTTATCACCACTATTTTTAACTTCTTGGCAATATAACCAGTACAATGAGAAAATCGCCCAAAGTAAATACATACTCTTATTTGATTCTTCTCCTGGCAAGTAGTTTTCTACTATTTTCTATTAGAATCATTTCCAGGATAAATCACACTTCAGAGGCAGAGCTTAAGGCTAAGGGTCCTCTAAGGAGCATGCATCCTGGGCTGGGAGGAGCTGCAAGAAGGCGTGTATTTGCTTTCTGCTGTCGATGCTGTGGCCAAGCAACTCCTTTGAGAAGCCTCTGCAAGTTTCTCACCTTCAAGCCTCCTTTGTTACTATTATTTCCCCTGAGTTTTGCTGCCAAACAAAATTACCTGTAGTCATATATAATTATTTTTCCATGAGACAGTATAATATTGATAACCTTTCTGTGGTTTTTAGATTGTATTTTGTTTTTCCTTTTCCACCTCTCTTTGCTGGTATTAATCACATCTTTGAACATTCTCTTCACACTAGGCAGTGTATAGGACTCTTCTCACATAATGCTCATCTCAACCCTATGAGCTGGGTACCACTATTAATCCCATTTTATGTATAAGAAAACAGGATCCCGGCAGTGAAGTAACTTGCTCAAGACCTTGCAGCTGGAAAGTGCTGGTACGAGCCTAAAACCCAGATCTGTCTTCAAAGTCCATGCTTTCAACCACTGCACTGTGTGCAGCCTGAATTCACGCATGTCACCATACTATGATACTACAGGTCCCTATTAAAGAGGAAACTATTCAAACTACTTTAAAACTTATGAAGGAGAAATGCATAACTTGCCTTAGAATTTTTTAAACACCTAAAATAGTTTTCAGGTGTCCCATTCAAGTCTTCATGGACCCCTAGCTGTCCTAGACCTCACAGTAGAAATCACTGACCTAGACTCAACTGAACGTCATTTGCCATGTGAATCTTCTAGGTCTGCTCAAAATACCTACTTAAAAATATGTCTGATGCTCTGGAATATAAAGTCAAATAAAATTAAAATACTGAATGACATACAAGTCTCTTTTTCTGAGTGTGTGAGATAAGGACCTGCTTTGTCACCCAGGCTGAAGTGCAGTGGTATGACCATGGCTCACTGCAACCTCCACCACCCAGACTGGACACATCCTCACACCTCAGCCTCCTGAGGAGCTAGCACTATAGAGATGTGGAGCCTGTGCCACCATGTCTGGAGAATTTTCTGTAGAGAGATCTATGTTGGCTGGGTGCAGTGGCTCACGCCTGTAATCCCAACGCTTTGGGAGGCCAAGGTGGGCGCATCACAAGGTCAGGAGTTCAAGACTAGCCTGACCAACATGGTGAAACCCCATCTCTACTAAAAATACAGGTGTCTGCCACCACACCTGTAATCTCAGCTACCTGGGAGACAGAGGTTGCAGTGAGCCATGATCGTGCCACTGCACTCCAGCTTGGGTGACAGAGGGAGACTCTGTCTCAAAAAAAAAAAGTTCTACGTTGCCTGGGCTGGTCTCCATCAAAGCTCTTCTTAAACTGGTCCTTTCTACCTTTTCAGATCCATCTTCCAGAACTGTGGTATGCACACTGTGTCTGAATCACAGGTGAAAGGGCTGGGAATCTGTGCTTTAGGCAAGCTCCCCAGGACACCTTTACTGCCAGAAATTTTGAAACACATTTCCGTCCTGTTCATGGCCGTTCACACACATGGTATGACCTCCTGGGGCAACTCACCATTTACAAGGCACATTACCTTCTCTCTCAGCTTTGTGCCAGGGTTCATGCCCATTCTCCAGCCTGATATGTATATCTCATGTTTTCCTGCCAGGCCTGGCTCAAAGGTCTCCTCTGGAAAGCCTTACCTGCTGGCTTCTGTTAGAATGTACCACATCCCACCTGCCCCCATAGCACCCAGCTTACATTCCGCCTTCTTCCATGGCGAGCCATTTCCTAGTCTCACCCAGTAGACAGTAAGCTCTTTAAGAGTTAGGCTGGTTCTTACTAACCTTAGCTTCCCCAGCTCTTAGCCAACCACTGGCCATAGGATGTTCTTAACAAGGATCAGCAGATTTGATTTGTCACTGGCAACCACGAGTAGCCACTATTCTAGAAACAGACTTCTCCCTTCTCACGCAGCTTATGCCACTGGCAAAAGGGGGGCGGGAAATGCGATCCAGGATTAATAATGCACAAATGGTTCTCAGGAACTAGTATATCACTGTGTCAAAACTTCCTGTCATAAATTCTGACAAAATATTTTAGTATTTGCATTTGTCATCATCAACCACGCTCATACATAAAATGGGGCAAACGACTCCTGTACCTGATTATACTTTCCCAGGCTCCAGTAAACCTCAGCCATACAACCTTACATTTTTATCTTGCATCTGTTCCCTAGGGAAAGAGAATTTAACTGATTACCAGTTAATGTTTATTGCATACGTACTATGTTTCAGAGACTGAGGCCTCCACTCTTAGGTATATCTGACCCTCATAATAGCTCTCTGAGGTGGTATTATCATCATTTTCTAGGTGAGAGCACTCAGCCCAGAGAATTTAAATAACTTGCCCAGTTGCACAGCTATCGAAATTGGGGTTTGAACCCAAATCTGCTTAAGTGCCAAGCCCATGTTCTTTACTCTGCTAGTTTCGAAATAACAAGAGCCCCATGATTTTACAGGATATAAACAATGACATCAAAATATAAGTGGAAGAAGGAAAGTTTCTGGGTCTATGCTATGGCTAGCTGGAAAACAATATTTCAGAGGTCATGGCTTTGCATCAAATAAGCTCACCCTGTCTAGAGCACAGGGATCATCAGGCAAAAGTACTGGTGGGCAAGGACAGCACTTCAGGATGCCACGAGGGCTGTGTCCGTGGTCCTGAAAATTTAGGACTCAAATTTAAGAACTAGTATAAGGCTGCCCAGCCCAGACCTCAGTGAGAACAAATGCCAAGCTGCCTCAAGGGCAGTGTCTCATGAAGCTGTACCAAACACAAGGGCCAAAGAGACCAGGAAGATCCCTCATCTCATTTTCTCATTTTAAAGATGGGGGCCAGGCACGGTGGTTCATACCTATAATCCCAGCACTCTGGGAGGCTGAGGTAGAAGAATTGCTTCAGTCCAGGAGTTTAAGGCCAGCCTGAGCAACATAGTGGGATCCCATTTCTAAAAAAAAAAAAAAAAAAGAAAAAAAAAAAAAAGGCCAAGCATGGTGGTGTGTGCCTGTGGTTTCAGCTACTTGGGAGGCTGAGGTGGGAGGATCACTTGAGTCTGGGAGGTTGGGGCCTGGAGTGAGCCATAATTTTGCTACTGTACTCTAACCTGGGTCACAGAGCAAAGCCCTGTCTCAAACAAAAAAAAAGAAAGGAAGATGTGGAAACTGAGGCTCACCAAAGTTTTGTGTTTACCCAGGTCACAGAGGTAATGAGCCACAAAGCTAAGGCTCAAACCCTTATTTTTTTGCTCTGAGTAGGGCTTGTCTTCTTTCCTTAAGCTTTATTTGTTAATCTCATAAGAAAATGTCACAAGTTATTATAGCAGTGAAACAATAAGGGCGTACACAATGAAAAAAACCTCCCCTATCTCACGCCAACCACAGGCTTCTGCCCTGCAAAGATCACCAGTGTCTATGGTTCGATAATACGCCATCATACTGGTTCCTAAATTCATCTACATATCTACAGACAGACACAGAGACACACAGAGAGACAGACAGACACACAGACACACAGACACACACACACACACACACACACACATACATTCTTTCTTTAACAATTTGGAGTACACATTTATTTACTTTGAATCTTTTAGCATTTGACATGTGTTGAATATATTCCCAGGTCAAGTGGATCAAGCTCTTTCTTATTAAATGCCACTGCACACACCACAGTCACGAGGCTGCAGACGTGTTCAAATACTCTTCTTGGTAGAAAGTCAGGCTATTTGGTGTTCCCTCTGCATACCACCGTACGGCCATTTACGTAATAAACTCTGCTGATACAGGAGTATTCTCTTAATTCATTTAGTTTCCTGTCTCCTAAATGGGTGTGGCTGGGAGATCACTTGCTTTTCAGAGAGTAATCTCCATTTCCTGTACATCAGATGGTCAG
This sequence comes from Sapajus apella, assembly GCF_009761245.1. Lineage (NCBI taxonomy): Eukaryota > Metazoa > Chordata > Mammalia > Primates > Cebidae > Sapajus > Sapajus apella. Next base: position 4,271,585 of record NW_022436977.1, on the reverse strand, counting down.
CCCTTTAAGCAAGCCTATCTGCAAAAAGAAAATATTTCCTTCTACTTTCATGTTTCAGAGATGGGGTCTTGCTTACTGCCCAGATTGATCTTGGACTCCTGGGCTCAAGTAATCCTCCCTCCTCAGCCTTCCAAAATGCTTAAGGATTACAGACATGAGCCACCAGGCCTGGCTAAAAAGGAATTTTTTTTTTATCAACTGCTTAAAAACATGCTTACTAAGCCGTATGAACTTGGGCAAGCTGCAGTTTCTTCATCTGTAAAATGGGAAAATAATAACACTTATATAGTTGTAATTCATAATTAAATGACATGACACATATGTCTAATATGAATGATGTCAGGAACACAGTAAGTAAAAGTGACTACTATTATTGTTGTTGTTCTTAAAATTATGGCATTTATACACTATCAAGAGAGGTACAAAGGTTTTTACACGAAGGTTCACGCTTTATATGTCTTGGCCTTATATTAACATGTTACTGTCCTCTCGAACATTCATCGCCCTACATTTGCTGAATGCCTGCCCTCATGGGTCTGGGGAAGGGGATGACAAAGAGGAATGGAACAGGGTTCGTTGGCCTTACATGGCTATCAATGGTTGAATATTTAAAGGACATCGAAGACATAATCCTTACACAGCCATTCAGTGTTTATAACGCACCTTCTGTGAAATGATGGAAGGAGTTCTGATGTTTAATTCCACAACTTTTCAGCATCCACAAATAACGCTACTTCCAGCAGAGAAGAAGAGGATTTGCCGCTCTGGGTTAAGGCTACAGAATCCAAGTGAACACAAAGGCACTTGGAGAAAAATGCAATCAGAAAAGCAGGTGAGTGGGGAGTTAGGTTTCCAGAAATACATGTTTAGAAATACTGGCTTGGGATTTTCACCCAAAATGTTTTACATCTTTGAATATGTTTGAAATTTGTGTGGACTGCACACTCCAGCTTTTGTTTTGAAAGGGAAACTTTATAAATCACTGTATTATTATTACAAATAATTGAACTAAAGACTAATATGTGGTTGCACACATGTTTACAACTATGTGAAAAATACAGCTGTCAGCACCAGGGCCCAGTTTCCAACACATAACTGTTTGTGCATTTTAATGGACAATTGAGTGTTACAAATCAGGGCAGGGTGGGAGTCAAAGAGAGGCATAAAATAAAAAAGAAGAAAAAAAAGAAAAAGAACAAGGAAGAAAGGACCTGGAGCCCGACACAGTAATAATCCCATGCAATCCCAGCACTTTGGGAGGCTGAGGTAGGCAGATTGCTTGAGGTCAGGAGTTCGAGACCAGCCTGATCAAGATGGTGAAACTTCGTCTCTACTAAAAATAGAAAAAATTAGCCTGGTGTGGTGACATGTGCCTATAATCTCAGTTACTCGGGCGGCTGAGAATCCCTTGGACTCAGGAAGTGAAGGTTGCAGTGAGCCAAGCTGCACCACTGCACTCCACCCTGGGCAACAATGTAAGACACCACCCTAGACTCCCACAAAAAGGAAAGAAAATAAAGGAAAGAAGGAAAAGGGGGAAGAAATGAGGAAAGAAGGCTGAAAAAAACCTGCCTTTCATTTTCTTATTCTTAGCATTAAAGAAGACTCCAAGTGTTACACTGGAAAGTGTGTTTAAAATACTTGGATTCTAAAAAAGAGCAATGAACCTAATGTGTGTTTTTCAAAATCCTTTGATTCTAAATCCATTCAACTATAAATCTGACTTATTACTTTGAAAGCTAGCTACAACCTGACTTTCCTAAAGTGATACAAAATATTCAATCCCAGGCCAAGAAAAATCCCAAACCAACCAACAGCAGGCAAGAAAAACTGAATACAGAGGCTTGCAACTTGAGTTATTCGGATCCAAGGAAATTAAAAGTCTTTCATCCTTTCCCACCAGTTAACTTTTAAAACATTTTAAATACGTTGCCCTAAATATTTCAAAATATAATCTGAAAGTGCTCAAATTCTATTTTATGAGCAGAAAAATATGGATAAATATACCAGTTTTATCTAGAATGCTCACAGCCATTTCTTTCAAGAAGATTGTAAAATATTGGTAGTACTGTGTCTACTAAAACACTTCTAAGGCATCAGAAGAAAAGCTTTTGATACTTTGACTGATTTAACTCTAAAATAAACCATCACCCCAAGATTCGTTTCACAAATAAGATACTCTACGTGAAGAAACCACAAAAAAATTATGTAATTCTTTCACCATATACACAAATACTAAACAGGAATAAACAGGTTGTTGGTTATAAAAAAGAAAGTAAGCCTCCATATGAATGACAAGCAAAAACCTACCAGGAGACAACTGACGTTAACAGACAACTGACATTAAATAGAAACATGGCACCAATGGCAAGTCCTTGAATAGCTAACCATATAGACTACACACGCTTTTGAAAATATCTTTTGATGGGGGAAAATGAATTGCTATATCTAACCCATTATTTAATGTTTTTACACGAGCCATCTACATATTTCTTCTTTTGGTACAAAAAAAATCTAAACACGTGCAGTGTTTTTTCTTTTGTGGATTCAAACCTAAATAAATGTGGTCACATGAAGGATTCATGGTCTAATCTGCTGGGATGTAAATGGACCCGAGGGCCTCAGCTCACAGCTCTGCCTCCTCGAGTTCTTTTCCTGCCACCTCCAGGCCTCAGTATCTCCACTCCACAGAGGGCAGGGCATGATCTAGCAAAGCAGTTCCCACAAGTGGTCCATGGTCCCTTGTGGGAGGGTCACCTCTTCCAAGGAAACCCATGAGGTCAAAACAATTTTCATAATACTTTGACAAGTAGTAGAGTTTTCCAGGGGTTATATGATGTGTGATACCACCACACATTGAATGCAGAAGCAGAGCTGGGACCCCGGCTGTTTTCTATTAAGCCAGACATAAAAGAGATATGCAAAAGTAAAAAAGAAAGCCACTCTTCGCCGATTTTTGTTTTAGAAGATTTTTTTTTATTACAATTTATGTTAGGATGCAATGGGCTTGTAATATTTTAAAATACACGTATTTTAAATTATTTTTCCTATTTTTATTTCCTAGATGGTAAATATCAATAAATATAATTCACATAAATGAAAGCTCTTTAAGAGCCTCAATAATTTTTAAGAGCATAAAGGGGTCATGAGACTTTCAAAGAGTTTGCCAGCCAGTGATTTAGCAGCACGCCTGACATCTAGTAAATGTGTGGCAAATAGACAAACTGATTATTAAAGGGTTTTAATGATTGCTTTAAAATGTTCAGAGTTCAATTAATGAACATGGCCAGTAAAGATCTTTGGATAACCACCTTCAGGTCCTCTAAACCTGCTTACACATGATTTAAAAGCAAACGATGGTAAGAAGACAAAACTGTAACCTGGGTGCGGAGGCTCACATCTGCAATCCCAGCACTTTGGGAGGCCGAGGCAGGCAGATTACCTGAGGTCAGGAGTTTGAGACCAGCCTAGTCAACTCAGTGAAACCCATCTCTACTAAAAAAAAATATACAAAAAATAGCTGGATGTGGTAATGTGCGACTATAGTCCCAGCTACTGGGAAGGCTGAGGCACAAGAATCACTTGAACCCAGGAGGCGGAGGCTACAGTGAGTCAAGACTGCACCACTGCACTCCAGCCTGGTGACAGAGCAAGACTCCATCTTAGGATAAAAAAAAAAAAGGACAAAACTGTAGAGCAACAATTACTACACTAAAGATGCCAGGTAAGTATGGCTTAAAGACAAGTAAGGGGAAGTAAATGCAGGATCCAGGTAGGTACGGGTACAAATAAGTTTTCATTATCTATGGCTGCCTTGATCCATTCTATCACTACTTATTTCTCATTTCAGAGAAATAATATCTTCTACGAATTTAGAGAGCATGTTGTCCTCAAAGGTTGCATGAGATTTAATACACAGGCTAATTATGCAACACCTTACATGATTCAGTGCTTACAATCCTACAAAGTTATAGGGTCATTTGTGTGGACCAATTAGTTACCTTGCTGTGTTCTGTCGCCATAGCATTCACAACCTTCTACCAGTTCTCTTCCTGGCAATATCTTACTCATCTTGCAAAATCCAGTTTGGACAACAGCTCTTCCAAAAAGCTTTCCCTGAATTCTTCTTTTACGGAGACAGTTAAAAATTCCTTCCCCTGTCTTACCTCTGTATGTTGTGCCTATGTCTGAGGTAGCATGTAGCACATTCTATTGACATTCTGTATTTTTGCCGTCTTCCTTACTAGGCCATGGGCACCTTGAAAGCAGGGCCTGTGGGTTGTCCACTGCTGTGTTCCAACACCTAGCACACTGCCAAACATGGCAGACACTTAGAAAATCCACACAAGGGCCAGGCGTGGTAGCTCACACCTGTAATCCCAGCACTTCGGGAGGCTGAAGCAGGTGGATCGCCCAAGGTCAGGAGTTCGTTTGAGACCATCCCGGCCAACATGTCAAAACCTCATCTCTACTAAAAAATTAGCTGGGTGTGGTGGCATGCGTCTGTAATCCCAGCCACTCAGGAGGCTGAGATAGGAGAATTGCTTGAATCTGGGAGGTGGAGGTTGCAGTAGGCCAAGATCATGCCACTGTACTCCAGCCTGGGAGATGGAGCAAGACTCTATCTCAAAAAACAACACACAAACACACACACAAAATCTAGTCAGTCACCTTACAGGCCAATAGGACTAGTATCAGAATTAAGTAAAATGCTAAGGGGTACTAAGAGAGTAGTAACATTCCATTTATTTCCAGCCAAGTCAGAAATCCAGCATGTGTGTCTTACTGAGTTAGTCTTAATATGTTTGAGAATGAAGGGTAGCCATTTAGAGAGAGCCCTTTCCTAAAAACATACCTCCTGGAAGGACATTTAGCTCTTTTCATCCTTCTGAAAGGATACAAATTGCAAATGGTAAGGCAAGAATTTGAAATGATAAATTAAACCAAGGTAAAAACTCAAAGGCAAAAAGCAGTACTAAAGAGAAAAAGAGTCAATTAGCAGGAAATGACCAGAAAGGGGGAAAATGTGACAATCTGGAATGCTTATGTGACGCCAATGAGGGTTCGAAATTCATGCTCTGAAATCAATCAGACTTTGCTGCCACCTTTTAAGTGACATGCCCATCAGCAAAGAACAAGCATTTTCATTAGCAGAGCAAAGAAAAAATGTGTATGCCTAGGATTAGCTTTGGCAAAAAAAAAAAAAAAAAAAAAGCGGATAAAGTAGGTCATTTCCATGTTCAGCTTTAAGACTACGGCCATATGGTAAGAATTAAGATGTTGCCCAGAATCTAATATGGGAGACATGTCTGCATACTCCAAAAGAAGAGAGAAATACCAGTAGCACTAGAATGGAAATTTGAGATTGGGTAACTAAAGGCAATCTCATCTTATGAAAAGCTACAGAGAGGAAAGGTCTTTAACACAAAGACCTTGTCCATTCTTACAACCATCCACTATAATTGGATGTATATCTTTTTGTGAGACTTTGAAAATAGCTATTTATTTCTCATTCGTTAGTCTGATTTCAAATAATCTTACTGGATGTCTCAATTATACAGATTCCAAGGTCATATAACGCTCAGACGCCTTTCCTATCTGTTTTCTTTACTGTATTATAACTCAGTTTTCCTTATTAGAGGTGGAGTTCTAGCCAAGAGGGAAATCTCACTGTAGAACTGCAGAATGTGACCAGTGAATCACTAGGAATTGCTTAATCTAACCTCAGCCACTTCAGGAAAAGTGAAGCCCAGAGAACTCTAGTTTCTTGCCTGAGGTCACACAGCTCAGTATCATCAGGAACAGACCAGTCCTCAGGCGTTCCTTCCTCCACTTCAGTGCTGTTTCCATGATACCAAAACAAAGTAGCATAGATCTCATTTGGAAATGTGTGTTTGGACAAACTGCTAGCCCTGAGCACCATTTCCTCTCTACATAAATAAAACCAATGCTTTACACCTGCTACCATCACCCTGGGAACATCCATGATGTGTGAGTTTATTCCCTGGAGCCAACTGCAGGAAGATGGAAGACACAGCATCACATGAAGCCACAGTGCTGTTTCCAGCAGGAGGCAGGTTAGAATGAACCAAGACAAAGGACTGAAAAGGAGCTCATGGTAAGTTTAAGGAGAAGTGGAATATTTCCTAGCCTCAAACTATTTGTTGATTACGAAGGGAAACTTAGTGACTTTACAGTGGAGATGCCTGGCAGACACCTCCTTAACTAGGGATTCAGATCGAGGGTCACGTCACCAGAAATGGGACAACTTGGTGTCATGACACAATTTACTGATGATATGATATATTAAGGAGAGCCCCTCACCTCTGTGTGGTGTTCTTCCCCCAAATCCACAGGCTCCCTCTAACCAAGAGAAAATGCCAGAGAACCCAAATTGGGGGGAGCCTTCTTCAAGGTTCCTAACCAATGCTCTTCACAGGGATCAAGATCAAGATCATAAAAAAACAAGGAAAAGCAAGGAACTGTCACAGATTGGAGGACTAAGTAGACAAAGCAACTGAATGCAATGTGGAATCCTGGAACAGAGAAAGGACATTGGCAGAAGAATGAGTCTATCCAATAAAGTCTGTGGGTGGTGGCATTCTGCCAACACTAAGTTCTTAGTTGATAAGTTGTACCATGGTTACAGAGGTTAACTTTGGGACAAGCTGGGTGAGGAGTGGAGCAGACTTGCCTGTACTATCTTTACAACTGCTCTGCAAGCCTAAAAGGTATTTCCAATTTTTAAAAAATGTGGCCAGGCACGGTGGCTCATGCTTGTAATCCCAGCACTTTGGAAGGCCGAGGTGGGCAGATCACTTCAGGTCAGGAGTTCTAGCACAGCCTGGCCAACATGGTGAAAGCCTGTCTCTAAAAACACAAAAATTAGCTGGGCGTGGTAGCAGACGCCTGTAATCCCAGCTACTCAGGAAGCTGAGGCAAGAGAATTGCTTGAACCCGTTGGGTGGAAGTTGCAGTGAGCTGAGATCACACCACTGCTCTCCTGCCTGGGCAAAAAGAGTGAGATTCCATCTCAAAAAAAAAAAAAAAAAAGTGGCTCACGGATGGACAGAGAACAGAGCTGAAGCCTTTCCCTCCCCTCAATCCCTTGTTAGAATCATTCACGCATCACTCCTTCCTTTAAAAGCAGTTAGCATTAGTTCTTCTTTTCCTCATTTATTCTGATTTTGTGTACCCATCTTTTAAAAATGGTAATGTTTTAATGGCAGAGACCAGGGAAGAATCTGTATCACTGCTAAAAGTACCTTGTCCTGTGTTATTCCACAAAGTAAATGCTCATTAAACAACTCTGATACATGAATGAATGACACAATCAATAGGCTCATGTCTTCCTTGCATACCTCTGTTCCCAGCAATTTTATCAGACAGACATGACTTGTCTAACCTTCCCCATCCTTGGAGTGGGAAGGCAGTTTCCTGGATGTTCCCACATACCTCTGCCCTAACCCAACGACCCCCTCTCCTCATCCGTCAGTTCAGATGGCTGAAACGACACAGAGCCATCTCCTGTCAAAGCCCAGTTACCAAGTCCACAGAACTCACAAACACATCTCCGAACAGCTGATGTGAGAATGCACTTGCTTCCCACAGATGAGTTCCATGCATCATGATTTTGCCCCATCTTCCCGTTCCATAAGTTAAAACATAAACTTTGTGTTTGCAACCATGTGTCCATCTCTTCACAGCACACCTCCCTTGCACACTGAACGCTGAGAAGCAACAGCTATTCACACTTCCCTGTGTTCTTTGCCTAGCCTGCTCTTCACCTCCTTTTCAGTCCAAAAAAATGGCCAGTTACTTTCCCAAACTTCACACACTGCATCGTCTCCTCCAGGAAGCCTTCCCTGGATACCTCTCAATTTCCCCGCTAAGACAGGTCTCTGTCTCCTTAGCATTAAGGAGAGCCTCTTTCTCCTTAGAATTAATCACTTCCTGCTCTGTGGTACCTATGTACCTGGTATGAAATTCTGTATTGGTACTTGTAACATTCAATCTTAATTATCTATACACATCCATCTCCTCAATTATCACAGGAGCTCCTTGAGAGAAGTAACTTTGCTTTATCTATTGTATATCCTTAGCCCCTAGCAGAGTACTTGACATAGAATCAGCCACATGGTAAAGAAAGGTTTGCTGAATCAAAGAAGGAATGTTAGGTTGGGAGTGGTGGCTCGCACCTATAATCTCAGTGCTTTGGAACGCCAAGGTGGAAGGATTACTTGAAACCAGATTGTTCAACACCAGTGTGGGCAACAAAGCAAGACCTTTATTCTATGAAAAATAAAAATAAAAATTGACTGGGCATGGCAGCATGTGCCTGTAGCTGTTGCTAATTAGAAGGCTCAAGTGGAAAGACACCTTGAGCCCAGGAATTCGACACTGCAGTGAGCTATGACTGGGCCACTGCACTCCAGCTTGGGCAATAGAGCGAGACCCTGTCCCTAAAATTAAAAAAGGAGAAGAAGGAGGACTGGTGCTTCTATTCTCTGGCTCCCACCACCCAGGAACTTACCAAGGTGGCAGACACGTGGAATGTGCAGGCATGAGCTGGAACAAATGAACACAGGCTGCAAAGCTGTTCTGCGGGTCCTTTTGCTTGTTGCAGAGAGGATTTGGATATGTCCCTCTGTAAATGAGGTTTCAGCACACTGATGAAGCATGAAGTGATTATCTGCTGACAATCAGATATCTCTGAGCCTGTGCAGCAAACTAAATGATATTTAGCCTCCAGACCTGTTGATCCCATCTTTTTTTTTTTTTTCCTATGAGCATTAATGTTCAATAAGAGGGACAGGAAATGAACTTAGGCAACCAGATTGGCAGAATCTCTAGTGACACCAGGGTTACTCAAGTATAGAGAAAAAGTGAAATCTTCCCAGAATGTTCTCATCAGAAACTTCATCTCTGCCAACTCTGTAATCAGAGTGGTTTTCCTTGATTGCCCCTTATGTTGGCAAAGCCTTAGGATAGCTCCTAAACTTCTGGCCAGCTACGCTGCTATCTCACTGGTCCCCCAAACCAGAAAACTTAGATTTGTCAGTCATTGAATTTTCTCTCTCTTGGCTCCCACATTCAAGTGAAAATCTTATGTTACTGATCATGCAGCAACTGAAATAACCTAAACTACCACTGCTCCATTCCGTGCAGGACTAAGTTGCAGCCTTTGGTCCCTTAATTCTGGGACATCCCTATCTGTACCTCAGATCCAGCCTAATCTCATCGCTTCCCCATGGCTCTGATGGTCTCCTCAGGAGGAGGTGGTCTGATAAGTCACACCTCTCTTATCTCTTATCACACAGGCACCATGAAATGCCCAGACCAAGACCTGCATTGCTGCCGCTCCTCTTCCCTGGAATGGCCCACCTTGTTTCTCTACTAAATATACCTTCTTTACCACCCAGCTCTGAAGCCATGCTGGTTAACCTTCACCCTAAGAAAAACATATCTCATTATTCAGTATGCAAGGCTAAAGTTCCCTCTGTGGCTGGCTCCTCCTAGAATGTGAAAAATTGCCCATTCATCATTTGTCTGCAAAACACAATCTGTTTGTTGAATTTAATTATTTAACTGCTATCATTTAAGTTTTCATATGCATGTGTCATGTCTTTGATTAGACTACAATTTCTTCCTAGCTCAGCATGCTGCATCCTCCGTCGTCTAAAAAGATGTGCTGGTTAAAGTGACTAAAAAGCTAACATCATCCTGTACCAGGGGATGAAAGCCCCAGGGGGATGAAAGCCCCGGGATTGTCCCTGTAGTCCTCAGCCCATGGTGTGTATCAGAAGCACTTGGGAAGCTTGTTAAGAATCCAGATGCCCTGGCCAGGCATGGTGGCTCATGCCTATAATCCCTGCATTTTGGGAGGCCGAGGTGGGCAGATCACTAGAGGTCAGGAGTTCGAGACCGCCTGGCCAACATGATGGAACCCTGTCTCTACTAAAAATACAAAAACTTAGCCTGGCATGGTGGTGCATGCTTGTAACCCCAGCTATTCAGGAGGCTGAGGCAGGAGAACTGTTTGATCTCGGGAGGCTAGGTGGCAGTGAGCCAAGATCACGCCACTGCACTACAGCTTGGGTGACGGTGCCAGACCCTGACTCAAAAAAAAAAAAAAAAAAAAAAGAAAGAAAAAGAATCCGGATACCCTGGCACTGCAGATTTGGATTCAAAAGGACTGGGGAAGGTCTACCAAAATCTGCATTTTCCAAGAGGTCCCCCACTGCTGTCCCTTAACTGCGCTGCTCCCCAAACATGAGAACCACTCCTTCCTACTGTGGTTTGCTGAGCTCCAGCACCCTGCTCGCCCTTCAAGCTCCCTCTGTCTGGGGCCAGAGGTGAGAGGTAAAATTAGGAGGATTCACTAAAGAAGAGAAAGTTCAGGGCCCTCTGCGCTGGCTTCTCTTGGGAACTGGCTCCCGATCTTGGAGGCAGCTGAGAGGTGATTGTATCTGGAGAGCACACGGACTACTTATCTGCTCTCTCTGAAACGCCAGTGAGTTTGAAAGGCACTTTGTCCAATTAGAAGTGTGGAGAAATATTCATCCTGTCCATGACAAAGATGAAGTGCTCCTTTCAAAAGCGGCGGTGGCAGGCTGCCAGGTTTAAGAAGTCCAACTATTCCACATCGAGCCAGCAGTTATTAATTAGTTTTATTAGTGGCAGGGCCTTAATGCAAAATGACAGAGGGAGAGAGAGAATATCCCCGTCACTATCAAAATACAAACTGTCCAGATTTAGGTTGTGTTTGTTCCCCAACATGTGCAGGTGGCCCGCCAGGCCCAAGTGACGGAGAAGGCAGCCAGATGCCTTTCCACAGAGTTCCGGACTATGAATGGCATGACAAAGAGACTCGCATCCTTACCTCAGGTAGCTCTCCGGGGGAAAATCCACCAATTTTAATTATCAAGGAGGAAGGGCCTCCGGGGGGAGGATGGGGAGATCTGAGGGAAAGACCAAGAGGAGAGGGAGGAGGGGAGGCGGCAGGGATGGGAAGGGGGCCCATGTTCTTCACGCTGTTCAACACAGCCTCTGCAGAAGCAGCCTCTTCCACAGGGACAGTGCAGGGCTACGTTGCTGAGAATTAGTCTTACGCTGTCAACCCGTTTTTTATGACCATTAATCACATTTGTATTTAGAAGCGCTACGACAGGATAATCAAATCTCATGCTTCAAAGCATATGTTTATCACCACAGGCATAAAAGGGAAGGAAAAAGTTGACAAGCCCACACTGTTGGCAAGAGCTGCTGTGTATCTGGTGGCTTCCCCGGAAGCACCCTGGGGGGCTCTGAAGAGCGTTCGGTGAGGGAGAAGACGGAACTGCCCAGTGCCTCGCTTTGTTCATGTTTCTCCTTCTTTCGGCACCAGAAATTCCTAAGGCAGGAATTTAAAGGAAGTCCCCCAACATCTCTCCCTCAACCCTCCCCTAACACACCCCTGAACTGCAAGCCTCAGGCCTGCCAGACCTTCCTCCTCTGCCCCATGACAGAAGATCCCGACGGGCTTTGTGTGACGTCGTTCTCACCACGGCTTTTCTTTTAGCAGCTGGCACATCCCCTGTTATTTCCCCAAATACCCAATGACCCAACCCCAAGCTGCCTAGGCTTCAAAGAGGTTTTCCCATCCCACACACCTCAGGGCCACCTTCCTCTAGACGGGAGTGGGGATCGGGGAATTCTTTCTGCAAAAAGTCAAAAAGTGAATTGTCTTTGCGGGCCAAAAGGTCTCTGTGGCAACTACTCAACTCTGCCATGGTAGCCTGAAAGCAGACCCAGGCAATGTGTCAACAAGTGGGTGTGGCTATGTTCCAATAAAACTTTATTTACAAACTAGGCTCTGGGTGGGCCGGGTCTGACCCACCAACGGGGCCCAGTTAGCTGACTCTTACTCTGGAGCAGCAGTGCTCAATCCAAGAACCCAGATACCAATGAGTTCTGCAAAACTAGAGGGAATATTTAAAAAATTCTAACAGAAAACGTGCAACTGCCTTCATCACAACCACACAGGCTGACCTGGATCTCTTGGCTGGAACCATATGGGTGACCTGTTTGAGAGTACCTACCTCACACTGTCTGAGTACAACTGGGAAATAATCATTAATGACTTAAAAACAAAAATTTAAATAAACAATTAAAAAATCAAAATGCAGCTGGATAATCAAAGTCTTTCAAAACATGGGTCCACAATGGGGAGAGGGCAGGTGATAAAAGTGGCCCCACTGGTCCTCTTCTTCCTTCAACAACACACAGGGATCTCAGAAAAGCCTAACATCACACGTTTCCTAGGAGGTTCCCTCAAGGAGCTCAACACACTTTTAATGAAGTAGAACATCATCTCCTAACCTGTGAGTGACCAAGGTCGGGGAGAAAAGCCTTACCCCCTGCTCTCAATATTAAGTACTAATATTGGGAGTACTCACCGAGGAAGAAAATATTGTATAAGCTCATCAGAATCAATGGCATTACCAATCTACTCTCAGATTTTCTAGAACACTATGAAAAAATACACAACGGTCGGGAAAGAAAACAAGAGAAAGGGGAACACAAAAGCAAGGAGCCCCTGCTTCTCTTGCCGAGTTGCTGGGTGATAAATAGCAACTCACTGAGCCTAAAAGTCACGTCTTCGTTATCCTTGACTCCTTAGTGTTCAACACAGTCCTTCAATGTCCCTTGGATAAATGCATTCTTACATTCATGCTAGATGTTACCAAAGATTTAAAAATAAACATGAGATGATCTTCACCTTCTTAGGGTTAATGGTATAATAATGGACAGCGTCGCAGGAGCAAAACATAAAGAACACCCAGTGTCTGCGTCCAGGCACTCTGTTTCCCGGCTTGCATTCCACAGCTGTGGGCTCTTGTTTTCGAGAGGATCTTCTCCAGCCTGCCCATCTGGCTTCCCAGCTCCCAGCCGCTCTGCAGTAGACGACCCCAAGGATGGCTGGAGAAGGAGCCCTGTGGGGCCAGCACAATGTCAACATTCCAGCAAGACGACCTGCAGGCCAGGCGCGGCGGCTCACGCCTGTAATCCCAGCACTCTGGGAGGCCAAGGCGGGCAGATCACAAGGTCAGGAGTTCAAGACCAGACTGGCCAACATTGTGAAACCCGTCTCTACCAAAAAATACAAAAATTAGCTGGGCATGATGGCTTGTGCCTGTAATCCCAGCTACTTGAGAGGCTGAGGTAGGAGAACTGCTTGAACTGGGACCCGGGAGGTGGAGGTTGCAGTGAGCCGAGATCTCACCACTGCACTCCAGCCTGGGCTACAGAGCGAGATTCTGTCTCAAAAAAAAAAAAAAAAAAAGGAGACCTGCAGCCTACACAGGGCCCCAAGTACTGAAGAGAGAATAGATATCCATCATTATTCCAGCATTATTTATCATGGAAATACCAACACCAAACTGCAAACAACCTACATGTTTGTCAATAGGGATGAATACATTAACATGTATCTACACTAGGGGAAATTTTGCAATTCTTAATAAAAACAATAAATGAGATTTATATCTATTGGCCTGAAATGACATTCGTTATGTCTTTTAAAGTGTATCCACTCCTCAAACTCCAAAAGCCTGGTGAGGCTAACTCTCAGGTTATCAATAAAAAATATTTTTCTCCATCAATTAATATTTGGTCTAGAAAAAGAAAAAAAATCAGCATGTCTTGCTTTAAGAACATCAGTGTGCTCAGACTTAAAATCAAGAAACACACACAAAAATAAAACCTGACTTTACAAGGGGCACTGTGCCTTGGGGACATCAATAAGTTCTATAAAATTGATTGTTTTACATGGTACATGGAAAGCATGACGTTGCATAGAAACTAAAGTAATATGAACTTTACGGAGACATGTCCTGCATAAAGTTAGGCCTACCTTTAAATATCAGAAGATGCTTTCCTAAAAAATAAAATCATGAGAGAGATTACATAATGAGTTTGAAGGAGGCTGGGCATGGTGGGTGGTTCACGCCTATAATTCCAGCACTTTTGGAGGCCAAGGTGGGTGAATCACTTGAGCCCAGGAGTTTGAGACCAGCCTGGGCAACATGATGAAACTCTGTATCTACAAAAAATACAATGAGAGGCTAAGGGAGGCTATGGGAGGCTATGGTAAGCTAAGGTAAGGAGGAACTCTTGAGCCCTGGGACAGAGGTTGCAGTGAGCCAAAATGGCACCACTGCACTCCAGCCTGGGCAACAGAGTAAGACTGTCTCAAAAAAAAAAAAAAAAAAAAAAAAGGAGAACTGACATATCAACAAATGGGTATATTACAGAATGCCTGTGCGTGTGTGTGTGTGTGTGTGTGTGCGCGTGCGTGCATGCGTGCATGTGTGTGTGCATGGTTTTATACATATTTATATAAAGTATAAATATTTTGTTTATATATATGAATCTCATTTTCCCACTGGCTTTCCTTAAAAACTAAACAAAACAAAAACACCTTACTAATCTTTAGTAGCTCATGAGCTAAGATTCTTAGCCTTTCAGCTGAGAGGCAATGGTCTACAAACAAAAACTAAATGCATTAGGGAGATTTTTCATATATTCACATTTCCACGTGGGAAGCAGCATTATACAGTGGAAACAACATAGTCTTTCGAACGGAAGAGATTTGTATTGAAAGGCTGGTTCCACCGTTATGGATTTGAGCAAAGCTCTGAACCTCTGTTTCCTCCTCTAAAGATAGAAACAGCTGCACTTTCCTTGCACAATCATAATTTGGAATGGAAACACTACACATGAAGCCTCTGCTACAACTCTTGGCAGAGTACACACTCAGGAATTGTCAACTGTATTATTATATCACAAGTTGACGTTTTTTAAAGGAAAGCACATCTAGGCTGCCATCGCTCTCCTTGTAGCAAAAAAGAAAGAAAGAAAAGAAAGAAAAAGAAAGAAAGAAAGAAAGAAAGAGAAGGAGAAAGAAAGAAGAAAGAAAGAAAGAAAGAAAGAAAGAAAGAAAGAAAGAAAGAAAGAAAGAAAGAAAGGGAAGGAAAGAAAGGAAAGAAAGGAAAGAAAGGAAGAAAGGAAGGAAGGAAGGAAGGAAGGAAGGAAGGAAGGAAGGAAGGAAGAAAGAAAGAAAGAAAGAAAGAAGGAAAGAAAGAAAGAAAGAAAGGAAGGAAGGAAGGAAGGAAGGAAGGAAGGAAGGAAGGGAGGAAGGGAGGGAGGAAGGAAAAGAAGGAAGGAAGGAAGGAAGGAAGGAAGGAAGGAAGGAAGGAAGGAAGGAAGGAAAGAAAGAAGAAGAAAGAAAGAAAGAAAGAAAGAAAAAGAAAGAAAGAAAGAAAGAAAGAAAGAAAGAAAGAAAGAAAGAAAGAAAGAGAGAGAAAAGAAATGAGTTCTGATCAAGGGCACATCTGATAGTTGAGAGTGAAATGTGAAATGGGAGGATGACACCACCACACAACCAGCCCCTTTTTCATTCATTTAGATGTGTCCCAGGACACCACAAGGCTGCCCACTGTACTTCTTAGGCTGTGTCAGAACCATTTTAGTCAAGCCCAGTGCTTTGCAGATGAACACACTGCCAGCCTTTAAAAGATTCATCTTCCCCTCTATCGTTCCTTCCAATGGAATTGAGACAGCGACTGCTTATCTGTACTCCCTTTCCAAACAATAAGAACAGTAAAGTGGTGCTCATGCAGACGCAACACACATAGTAATCCAAGGTCAGCTCTGTCCATCAAGGAAGCTTCAGCAAGACCCAAGGTACCAGTGGGCTCATTTGTGATTTTGTGTCCTCACAGTCTGTCGTCTGGCATCTGTTCTAGAAACCTGATGGTTTATAAAATAATAGGAATATTTAAAAATTAGGTCTGTAGAGTGGGATAGGTCTGAATGCCAAGTACTACTGCCATTCAAGTTTCACTTCTCTCAGGAAAGGCTGCCTGGAATGAAGATGACAACTGCTGTCCAGGCTCAGTCTCAACCTTGTTTAATGGTGCAAAAGGTACTTGGGTTGATAGAGCTACATGCAGCTTTTAAGGGGTAGCTCTCCACAGAGCATGTTGTGTGCAAACAGAGGTCATGTCAGCACATGTCACCCTTAACCAACACGGCGCCATTTAAGTAAGTGCCAATCTGCGGTTTCGGCAACTGTGATTTATTGAGGAGGATGGTGTGAATAATGTGGAGGACTTGACCATTGGCCTTTAATTCCTCTCATTTAGACAGGCTGCTCTTCGCTATAAAATAGTCATTCTGTAAATTAATGTGTTTTATTTTAAAAGTGACACATTGTACTGGCTTGTGCTTAAAGGCAAATTACTCTGGATTGCCAGCTTCCTAACCAGGCTACAAAGGGGTCCAACACACTCCAGCCAAAGAAGAGGAAAAACCTACATGATCAGGAAAAGATGACATTATCTACCATCCCCACCCAAGACCCACGTACCCGACTCACCAACAAGGACATACCTGCTACAAAATAAGGGGTCCAGTGCTCAGTAACTGAGGACCTCTCTGCATCTCAGCACTGAGCCCTGCCTCGTCTACCTGGAGGCACCCTAAATACAGTGACTGCCGCAATTCGCTGTGGTCTACACTGCCCCGAGACCCAAAGCCAGTCAGGCGGTGAGTGAGTCTACTGCCTTTCCTTGGTTAGTGCTGAGTAATGATTTACAGAATAAATGATGATGCACACTGCTACCGGTACACATCCCAAGCCACCATGCTCCTCACTGCGTATGTGCTTTGGTTCCTAGAGGCTTGAGTTCACCTCCCTGCTCTGAGACTCTGGTTGTCAGAGGGCGCCACTGAGTCCCTTAACATCTCGGAGTGGACATTTTCTAATCTGTGAAACGGAGCTAACACCTGCCTTATAGGGCTGTTGTGAGGTCAAACAGACAAGGTACCTATGGCCGTGACTGGCCAACGGAACGGCGTTTGCAAATACTAGTTGTTGCTGTTCCTATTATCTTATAACTGCTCGGCATGAAACCTTCAACAACTCTCTATTATCCAGTGAATAACAATGAAACTGTAGCCCCAAAATCAAGGCCCTTGCCAGCCCCTATTCTCTCTCCTGCCTTATGTCTTTCAAACTCCCAATATGAACCATCTATTCAAAACATATACCATCTTACTCATCCCTGAACACATAATGCCAATTCCTACGCTTTACACTCCGTTCCTACCATCCTGAAATACCTGTACTTCTGTCTTCAGCAAAGCTTAGGCTATCTAAGTTCTATCTCTTCATAAAGCAATAATATATTTTTAGAATCTACTATGTGTTCCACGAAAATAGGCACAAGACCCAGTCCTGCCACCGGGTGTACTACCTTCAGGCCCCCAACTCCACAGCTACTGCTGCAGGGGTGGGGAAGGGGCATCACGTGAACTAGCTTAAGCTAATGAGTATTTTTTTTAAGGATTCATTACAGCAAAAGTTAGACCGTTTCCCTTGGGTCTCTTGCTGTGGAGGAACTGCCTGTGAATGGAGAAAGGCCAATACAGAAATCCTTGACTCCCTGGATCCAGCCCTTCCTGAAGTTTGATCTCCTCCTTAAACTCCCTAGTTACATAAGCCCATTAATTTCCATCTTAACTTAAGATAGTTTGAGTCTGCTTTTTCTCATTTGAACTCAAAAGAGCGACAACCAATACCAATGATAATAACAGCGGCTCCATTTGCTTATAAATCAACATGATGTTAATTGTTTCATATATGCAATACCCTACAATTTTGTAATTTGACAGTTGCGGAAGTTGAGACCCAGAAAGGTTCAATCATTTTCCCAAGGTCACACAAACAGTGACAGTGTCAAGTGTCACCGGTCCCAGCTTAATGCTTCATTTCCACCATATGCCACCTTGAGACATTAACCTTAGTGGATGGCTCCAGGGGCAAGTAGGAAGGGCTGTTGCTCTTAAAACGGCCCCTTTGTCAAGAATTGCTGTAGTTGGAAGCAGCTCCACAGCAATTTCCTATAGCCCTGGGGAGTGTGCTTTTACCAATGGCACCTCTAGCTGCCCTTCACTCTCTCTTGCAGCAGGGCCAAGACTGATAATGAATGGCCCGTGGGAAGTGCATGAAGTCCAACGTGAATCAACGACAGCACTAATGAAATTGCTTCAAGTTCTAGAGCAGAAGGTAAACGGGATGCCTTTCAGAGATGTTTGACCTTGTACCCTTCCAAGTTCCCAGAGAAGAAAGAAAATGCACATGGGGTCAGGCCAGCAGTAGTATTTCTCATTTTGACTTAAAATCTGTAATACTTCCTCACTTAGACCATATTGGTGGAGAAGGCAGCATTCCACATACATGACTTCAAAGACAATGGGCTTCTGTTTATTTTTTCATGGTTCGTATTTTTGAATGCAACATTGTACATTTCAGTGTGTCAGTAAAAGGGCTTTGTGAACTTTATTTCTTCATGGCCTACGGCCTGCAGCTTGGAGGTTATTAGGGGTATAGAGTATTTTTAAAGCACAGGTAGAGCCACACGGCCTGGGTTTGTATTCCAGTTATATAATTTTCCAACTGTGTGACCTTGGGCAAGTTAATTAACCTTTCTAAGCTAGAGTTTTCACGTTGTAATATAGGGGTAATTGCAGTACCATTCTCACTGAAGTGTTGTGAAAATTAAGCCAAGGCAAGTAAAATGAATAACACGCCCTGGAACAAAAAAAAAAATAGCCCTTTAGTTGCTATTGTTGTTAATAATAACATATTGTTAATGTTGTTACTTCAACATCACCAAGTATGGTTTCTTTTGTGACACAGTGATGTCTTCAGGAGCCATAGAGGCATACAGGTGGATTTACCTTATCCCTAAATGACCCCAGTCTCTTACTTTTTAAAAAATGCATTCTGTAGTTCTTTTGACTCTGTAAGATTTTCGGTTGTCAGCTATTACTGCTGTCAGCTTGGATGTTACTTACATTCTGCTTCCAATGTATAACAGCGTAGCCAAGCCTGTGAGAGTTATGCATTAAACAAGATTCGTGCCATTAAGGATTGCAGTAACTCTCTCCGCCACTAGAGGTCTACTCCGCATTCACGGGTTTGCTGCTGTGCTGGGCTTCCCAGAGGTCTGCAGGTCTAACCACAGCTCCATGCTTTACCACACCGAATCACACAAGCTACGGCAAGGATTTCCTTAACCTGGCATTGACAGTTCTCCACAGAGGGGTTCCGATCTACAGTTCTAATCTATCCCACTATGTATTTCACACAAACCGTTACTCCCAAAACAAATGCACATTCTCACTGTTTTCCATAAGGACCTTGGCCTCTTCACCTCTGTGCTTTGACCCTACTATTGGCCCTATGAATAAGCAATTGTCAGCCTTCCCCACACACAACCCCCAACTGTCTTTCCACCTATCTAAATTTTCATTCTTCCCAAACTGGTCAAGATCCACATATAAGAAGCTTACCTAGTGATCCATCTTCTCCATGGAACGCACTGAATTTTAGGTCTACACCACCCACTAGTCAACAAGCCACAGCCTATTTGTGACATTCCTCATATTACTCTGTGCCTTTATTTAACTCAGGGCCTACTGACACTTTCCCTCTTCATCTAGATGGTAACCTCCTGAGACCACATATGCCTTTACCATCCCACGTGAGCATCCAAAGGCAGGGAAGGTCTGACTGCTTACTGAGCACCCAATATGTATGTGCCAAGCAGAATGTTGGTCATTTTATAGTCTTGATCAATAAGGCTACTTGACAGATATGTCTATTCCCTTTGTAGAAATCGAGCCTTAAAGAGACAAAATGATTTGGCCAAGGTCTCACTGCTACTTAAACAGCAAAAACCATGATTACTTTCGCACCAACATAATAGTAAACCAAGAGCCACAATTCAAATCCAGATCTGACCCCTAAATTATGTATTTTTGTCCCATTATATCACATCTATATCATACCTATCCAATATTGTGGGTAGTAACTACTCAACAAATATTCAGGGGTAATTTGAGAGCTAAGTAGCAGCTTATGCTGAATATCTGCAATATCAGACTAACAATCAACCCGTAGCTTGCATCACCAATCCTCAGACCCCCGAGTCTGTATGACAACTCAGCAGCACAGCAGTATACCCGATAAGCCAGGACTATTTAGGGATGGAAAAGCCCCTTTCTCCAGCATTCCAGCAGTTCTGAAGGTCCTATGCCTGGTCTCACCAGCCCATTATAGGTTGCAAGGATCTAATGCAGATGGAAACCGAGGAGACAGGAGTGACTATGAAAGAGTACATGAGGCTAACGCACACATTTTCCCTGCTCGCAGCTTTGTAATTCCAGTAGCACTACGACTCAGTTAGCCATAATATTATGAAACATGTCGCAAACAACTGGAATTCATTTCAAACGGCATAAATTAACAAATTGCACATGTGCACACAGCATCTGCTAACCTAATAATTAAGATATTTAAAAAGTCACCTAATGGCACCAAAGTCAGAATAATGGAATAATTGTTACAGTGTTTTAAAAAAAATTTAAAGACACATAATCCAGTCAGCCATGTAGCGCACCAAACGGAGGGAGGGCTGCTTTTTCCTGCTCTCTTTGAGCACCGTGTTTGGATTAGCATGATGTGAAAAGCAGCAACTGCTGTTATGTAACTAAACCCTGCATATACAGTTGTCAGTCTGGGTAAATTTAACTCTGCAGGTTTAAGGCAGAGCTTGCTTGCCAGAGCAGAACTTAGGAAACAACAAAAATTTAAAGTCATATGGCCCCATGGACCACAGGGGAAAGCCGATGAGGGAGCTGTTCAGGCAGCAAGGTGCAGAAGGCCAGCGTGATTTGCCAGTGCCACACCGGCCCTTAGCCCCCTGTAATAGCTGGTTTGAAAACAATGAATACTGACAAGAGCATGGTTGTTCAATTACAAAGCTGTCTGCATTTTCCCTCTCCCTACATGGCAATAAAGGCACTTAGGGGGCCTAATGTAGTTCGGAAAGAAAGGCACTGAAACCTAGAATCAGGGGGAGGCTTTAATAACAGGTTGCCTTAAGGGAGAACAAAGTGGATCCCGTCTCCAGGCAAGGGCTCCACCGTTCCCATGGCATGGAGAAGCCTGCCAAGAGCCGAGCCGCGTGGCCTGAGTTCTAAGCACTGTCGGTCATGTGGCTCACGAGGAGCCCATTCCCCTGCCCCTCAGGTTTGCCAGATGGAAAATAAGAGACAAGGGTTAACTCTCCGGTGGTCTCTTCCAAATCTATCATTTCTCCCTCTGGTTTCATTGGCAGATCTATATTCACTACAGAAAAGGAATAACTCTGTAGGTAACCTCTCATTCTAAACCGGGCTCTGTCAGGTGAGGCTGAGAGAAGGACATTCACTGGGAACTGTCAAGATGTCAAAAAGTATCAATCCAGTGGACCATGTTTCCAAACCTCCTCGCTACCCAACTGAACTCATTACGAAGCAGGTTTGTCCTGGATTCCATCCAAAAAGACCTGATGAAGTCAAGCACGACGAGGAGGTTCCCATTTCTAAGGCGTCTCTCCACACACATCTCAACGCCTTAGGGAGGAGGGTACAGCCAGGGAAAAGCCCACCACCACACGCTGAAGGGAAGGTACCCTCCCAGGGGGCTCAAGGGAGGCTTGAGAGTGGTCCTGCTTTGCTTGCTGCTTGTTTTGTGTGGCATTGAGGACATATTTTATAAGGATGCGAGTTGACTTGAAGAGATGCTTAAACGACTCGGAGCATTTGAAAGATTTTCCACCCTGTTTTACAAACGCAGCAGAGCCAGACCAGAGGAGGCAAGCGAGATGCTCATCTCAGGCGCAAGAGTTAAGGGGAACCCAAACAACTCAACAATGGACATAAAGGATATTTTAGTGCAAAATTAAAAAAATTGATATGATTGCAAACAATCCATGATGAGCAAAATACCAAAATGTTAAATAAAGAGAGCAGCAGTCTAGGGATAAGCAGACAGCCAGGTTCTTTTAAAAGAGTAGGTCTGGCTCGTGTAAAATAAACCATTGTAACATCTTCCAATCCCGCTTTAAATTTAGATCTAGGAAGATAACCTAGATCTCGGAGACAGGAGCGCTGATGGTTTATCCACATTCTCATCTTTGTCATGTCCACATCTGCATTTGCTAAACATTCTGATCACGGATGTTTGGGAATGCGCAATACCAGCCGCTGAATTGTACTAGGAGGACACGCCAACAGGAGGCATGCAGCTTCCATCCTTCAAGACTAGACTGAACAGCAATTTCCAAGGATGACTGTAGGAAAATTCAGGTCCTGGATAAAAGTATCATCCCCAAATTTTCGATTCAAAAACGCTATTTCTTTGAAATAATTATTATTTGAGTAAAGAGAAAGTTTCGGCCTGTATTATAGTCTCTCTAAAGAGAAAAGACAACTACTAGAGATACTGATACATATTTATTTACTGGAAGTGCCGTTCTGCTGATGTCACCCCCGACTCGAAAACCTCAGGGGCTCCCGACTGCCTGTCAACTTGAATTCAAATCCAGAGCCCAGCAATCAAGAGCCTTACTCTCCATACCAGTTGCTAGGATTTGCCTTCACTCCCGCCTCTTCCACTCAGCCTCCAGCAGCCCTGTCCCTTCTCCCCACCCCGGCTTTCCAGCCTTCCTGCCTTTGCCGAGGCTGTTTCCTCCGAGGAGCAGGAAGGCCCTTTTCTCACCATCCCTAGCCCATCTCTCCTTTTCTAAATCTTATTCGTTCTTCCCACCTCAATTCTAAAACTGCCTTCTCTGTGAAGCCGTAGAACTCTGTAAGGTGCTGAATTATCAGAAAAATAAAAGTTAACAAGTGATGGCCCCAAGTAGCTTTTGGATTTTAGTTTAACCCGAAATTAACCAGAATGCTTAATTTACCCAAAACGCTTCATTTTCAAAGCATACTGATTACTCCTGCTCTGCCCTGGGGAGCGGTGCCAATGGGGGAAAGAAAGAAAGGGAAAAAATGGGAAAAAATAAAGCTGCTTTTCCTCACACACTTCTCCTGGAACAAAGCAGGTATTCAGTAAATGAATAAACAAAGAAATCCAACTTTTTATGGACAAGAAGTCAGTCCAATGGCCCCAGGAATTAGACACAGATATACTAGATAAATATTCTCTGTATCCCAAAAAACCCATACACAGAAACACACGCTACTCTCGGACCAAGCAGGGAAAGAAAGAAAAAAAGCGTTTCGACTCCTGGGGCTTAACTGGGGTTCCCAGCTCTCCCTGACCTGTGCCGCCTGCCCTGAGTGATTTGTTTCTGAAACTAACGGCCTGGTGCTCAAAGCCTGATTTTCCCCCTGCAGAGCAATTCAAAACCATCTTAGTCACACAGATAGAAGGTGAAAGTATATTGCAAGCAAACTACTGGACTGAGGTCGAGTTTATCAAACCAATTACACCGAGATGTTATGGGAAGGGGGGAAAATGTAATCACATATGACAGGGATTATCAAAACTGCTTACACAGTAAATCAGGAAACTGATAACAGGCTGACAACGGCGTATACCTGACTGAGGAATTTCAGGCTCCGATTCCCCAGGCTTGTAAAACCGAAATAACAACACAGAACAAGCTGTGCCCTGCTGCCGGGCACCGGGGCACACCTGAGCAAGGAGCGGAGGGTGAGAAAGGCCTGGGATGGGTGAAACAAGAGCCTGTCTCACGGACCCTCCTCCAAGACCCTGTTTCCCAGGGTGCCCTTTCTTGTTACACGATTCAGAAACATCTTAATGGGTTCTGACCTTGGTCAACACAGAATTAGAGCAGTAAGTCAGGGGTGAGATGAGGAAACTCCTTGGGGAACAGAAAGAGACACCGAGAAATCAAAGTTGCACATTGTGGTGAGGACTGGAGTCTGTCAGAGCTCCACCCTGGCAGGACAGTCGGGAAAAGGGTCACTCTGCTTCGTTTCTGGCATCAACTGACTTTCTGAGGAATGGCCTTGAAAGCTACATGGGGCTTTGCGAGGAGGGGCGTGCGGGCACACTGAGGGGCTCTCGTTCCTTTTCAGACCCTGCCTTTCAGGGTGTTGAGAGACCATCCAGGGTAGACAAAGGCATGCAGAGTGCTGTCATGTTGTACCCCAAATAAAAGGGCAATAAATTAACTTTCTGGAATGTAGAGTCACCGCAGGATCCATGGGGGCCCAGAGCAAAAGCAAACTGCAGGAGATACCAAATGAATCACTGACAGACAACACACCAAAATAGAGGCCCTAAATAAAGCAACTGACCTGGAAAAGGAAATAAATACCTACATTTTAAAGGACAGGCCTCCTAGTCTTTCCTGTGCCTCACTAGGCTTTGGGTTTTGTTCACAAGTGTGACGCCTTGAAGCACTCTAAGAAGTTTGGCTGACTCAGGAGGGCACAGGCTTAAAGTTTATCAACGTCGGCAACAGCCGTGATTTGCATCAAGTTCAATGCTGTCCTTTTGCCAGTTGTTGCACTTAATTGAGTGAAAAAAGCTGTCAGTCTAAAGCCCCACTCCCAAGGTAGATTCACTCTGAACTAACCATCTGCCAGGGCTTCTCCCAGGGTAGTCAACACTTATCATCCCGAGGACTGGATTCACTTTCTCATAATTAGATCATTCCTGAATTAAATTGACGGTCCCAGGGAAAAAAAAAAAAAAGTAAAGTGTGTTTTGAGACCACAAAGCAAACGCCAACTTGTTTTAACAAATGCAGACGACTACATATTTTTCCACAGCGACAGAGTGGAACAATAAATGATTTTTCTAAACTAGGTTGCAAACAATTCTTATCTTCCATGCCACCCTCGTGAATTATATTCGCATTTTTGTTTGGAAAGGTAAGGCATTTCCTGGAAGCTCCACACACAAACCTAAAGGATAGGTAACTGTTTATAGACCTACCCAAGCAAGGTCAGACCAGGTTGACCAATTTCATCAAATGCTGCGAATGTCAAAGTCTCTGGGCATTTGTTGGCACACCCAAAAACCTGCTCCTCAATCAAAATAAAGGGAAAGAATTACAGGCAGTTTCTTGCATCCCATGGTAGTCATTTGTGGAAAGGCCCGGGTTAGGGGAGTCTGGTCAAACAAACCACTAAAAGATAAAACTGGAACCAGGCCCCAAAAGCAACACAATTGTGCTCTAAGCAAAAACAGGTGAAGATATGAAATGGGAGGAGCAGCTGAAGGCTTCTCTGTAAACACGATTTCATTCCCTGCCAGTAATTGGGTGATTTGCCTCGAGTCAGATTCAGACTCATGGGCACTTAACTGCACAAGGTTTTTCAAACATTGCACATTAACTCAAATTTTTCCAGGAAATATTTCCGAATTAACGAACGTGTTTAGTAAATTTTTTTTCTGTTGTTCTTCAGAAGTTTTCACACCACTTGGTTATCACTGTTTTTCTGATGAGACACAGAGACAGAAACCAATGAAACCCATTCTTTTAGGGCCTTCTTCAACCATGGGTTAGGGAAGATTAATTTAACTCAAAATAGAATGAGACCAACTCATTTTTTCCTGAATATCCAAGTTAGACATTTTGATGCCTTCTTTTGCAGGGATATGTTATTAGAGGTAAGATAATGGAAGACAAACAGAAGCAAATAACAATTAGGTCCTCGTAACATTACAAGACAAATTAAACTATTGGATTCTACGCAGTATCTATGTATAGAATGTAATATTTCTATTTCTCAAACTTTTAATATTTATCAACCCTGCTTGATCTTAATAGTCACCAGCAGCATTTAATAAAAACAAAGGATTTTTAAGTCCTTCTTCCAGAGGTTTAAATTCAGTAGGTCTGGGCCTCAATAATCTTTTACACAAATTTCCCAGATGCAAAAACTTAAGAGTGGAACACAGAGGCCAGAATCGAAGCAAAAAGAAGAAAAAGAAATGTACAGATGATGCAGTGCTGGCCAGAGTCAGGGGCATTCACAGTCCTCTATACATACCCTAGGAGGCTAGGGCCTGGGGTGCTCACAACCTCATAGGAACAGGAGATAAGATTTTGCAGCCTCCCTTGGCCAGAAGCTATTTAGACGCCTATTTTAAAAGCATCCTTCGGCCGGGCGCTGTGGCTCAAGCCTGTAATCCCAGCTCTTTGGGAGGCCGAGGCGGGTGGATCACGAGGTCAAGAGATCGAGACCATCCTGGTCAACATGGTGAAACCCCGTCTCTACTAAAAATACAAAAAATCAGCTGGGCATGGTGGCACGTGCCTGTAATCCCAGCTACTCAGGAAGCTGAGGCAGGAGAATTGCCTGAACCCGGGAGGCGGAGGTTGCAGTGAGCCGAGATCGCGCCATTGCGCTCCAGCCTGGGTAACATGAGTGAAACTCCGCCTCAAAAAAAAAAAAAAAAAAAAAAAAAAAAAGCATCCTTGGCCAGGTGCAGTGGCTCAGGCCTGTAATGCCAACACTTTGGGAGGCCGAGGTAGGCAGATCACAGGTCAGGAGTTCGAGACTATCCTGGCTAACATGGTGAAACCCCATCTCTCTTAAAAATACAAAAAATTAGCTGGACATGCGCCTATAGCCCCAGCTATTGAGGAGGATGAGGCAGGAGAATCACTTGAACCCAGGAGGCAGAGGTTGCAGTTAGCCAAGAACGTGCCATCGCGGTCCAGCCAACTCCATCTCAAAAAAAAATTAAGAAATAAAATAAATAAATTAATAAAAGCATCCTTGAAAAATGAACCCCTTCATGAAGAAAAGACTAGAAAAACTCAACCCCTTGCCCAAGGAAGTAAAAAAGGAACTTGCCATCTACCTGGAATTCCAGGTAGAAAATTCAAAAAAATAAACAGGTCCCTATGAGAAGCTGAAATCCTAAACCTATGGAATATGCAAATGTATTTAAGCTCCAAATTTACATTACCCTGTGTTACAGGATAGAGACATTTGTATGACCCAAGATACACAGGACTCAGTGGGAAAAATAATTTCTGATGAAGATGATTTTACAGTCAAAAATTACAATCATATAAGGAACAAGTCCACTATATATAAGATACAAATAACAAAAATTAGCATACCTTAAGTACTTGTCATTATCAACTAGTATTAGTATAAAACAAGCAAGTCTGAAAATTTTTAAGAAGTTTTAAAGAAGAAATAGAAAACGTAATGAAGTAACAGAATACTATGACCAAAAAAGAGGCAAGTTTAAAAAAATTCTAGAAAGGACAAACACTGTCACTTAAAATTACACAAAGGACATGACACAAAAGAACGCATTTGGCATGTTTCCATTTATGTGAAATTCAATAAGAGGCAAAACTAATCTGTGATGATGGAAGTCAGAAGAGCATTTAGCTTTGGGAGGATATTGACTCAGAGGAGCTTTTAGGGGTGCTAGAAATGTTCTCTGTCTTGATGTGGGTGACGGTTTCATGAGTGTTTTCCCATGTAAAACCATCATCACTGCATGTATATTAAACCACCGTTTAACAATTTCAACAGGCAGTTTAAACAGCAGATTAGACAGAATGAGTGAACCATTCTGAAAGAACCAAGGAAATTGCCTGAAACATGACACAGAGAGAAAAGGAGGTAAAAGATATGAAAGAAGTGAAACAGGATAAAATGAGTAGATCACTCATATGCCCAACAGAAGCTTCAGAGAAAAAGATTGAGAAAAGAGAAAGAGTCCAAGAATACTCTAGAATTAAAGGAAAACATGAGTTATCAGAATCAATAAGCACAAGTCTTGAGCAGAATAAATAAGTAAATCCACGCTTAAACATATCATAGTGACCCCGCAGGACATCAAAGAAAGAGAAAATCTTAAAAGCAACCAGGAAGACAAATTACCTGCAAAGGAACAACAAAATGACTGACAGCAAACTTCTCATCCGCAACATTAGATGCCTCCTACCCGTCAAAGGCCACTGCCAAGCCGTTGACAATGTAGAGAGTGAGTTTTGTTCAAAACATTTGCCCAGAGCACATATTTTTTCACTGAGGCCGTTTAGTGTTAAATGCATCCTTCCTTCATTCCTTCCACAGATTGAGCACCTACTATGTGCCAGCCTGGGCAAGGAATTTCTCTGCTTTCAAGGCGTTCAATACTCTGAATTCAGGTGAGTGGTTAAATGCTGTGATGCAGAAAATACAGGTGCTCTAGAGGGCAAAGGAATGATGTCGAACCCAGAGGAGAAAATCAGGGACAGCTTCTTGGAAGAGGCAGATCCAAGCTGAGACTCATCAGATGGGTGGGAATTAGTGAGTGACAACTGTGAACTCCATGAGAACAAGAGCATGTCTGTCTTCCCATGAATGTATCCCCAGGATTCAGAACAATACTTGGCACTTACGAGGTGCTGCATACATGCTTCTTAAAGGAATGAATGAATAAATAAATTAATTGCTGTGGCAATCAACAAGTGGATAAATCAGAGCAGATAAATCAACACAGACTTAAAGGAAAGCACAGGGAGGTGAGAATACATAGCATGCTGCAGGACCGAGGTTCAGGACGGCTACAAAGGCAAGCACCTATGTCAGCAGGGGAAGGACGGATGAAAGATGAGTCTGGAGGGCTAGGCAGGGGACAACCGAGGCCATGTTAGAGGGCTTGAATTATATTAGATGAGCAACAGCAGTCCAATGTAGGGTTTTAAGTAAGAACATGAGACAGGAGATTTGCATTTCCAAAAATCCACTTAGGTCCTAGTGTCCACGTAAGAAAAGTTAGCACTGCTCCATAAGGGAAAAGAGCGCTTCCTCACTGGTATTATGACATGCGGCTTTCAGACTTCCACCCAAAAAGTGTGCGCAAGAAAGGGAGAGCAGGCGAGCGAGAGAAACGGAGACTGTGTGCGTGAGCAGGTCTAAGAAATAAACATAAAATCCTGGCTATCCAAATCCTGCAGTGGGTGTATTTTCCAATCAGCCCCGAGGCTTATGGCAGAGATAAAATAGGAAAGGAATATGTCCCCAGCTCCAGCTGAACATTCTGTTCAGGCTTTTCAATCTGAAAACTTCAATGTGCTGGTCCGCACCGTTGCTGTTGTCGTGTTTGGCCTACGCTGGGCCGAATCCTGCCCCAAAATATCGGCGCGTCAGATGTGGGCCCAGACAAGGGATTCTAACTTTTCTTTAGTTTTTTCCCCTTATATAAAAGCAGCCAGCCAGAGAAGGGTCCATGGTAATAATTACGGCTTCCCTTGTGTGGACAGCGTCCAGAAAGGGGCAGCAAGCCCACAGAGCCTGGCTGAATAAAGCCGTTCCTCAGCCAATGCCAACTTCAGCGACTTCTCTGTTAGCAGCTCTTGTGAGAGCTGCAAAGCACTGGTAGAGCTGGCTGGCAGGGGTCGGGGGGCAATTCTAAGGATGTGTCCACCTTGCATTCAAGGGTCCTGCCATGTCATAAACTGCATCTTTCGTATTCATGGTCCACAGCACGCGCCCCTGACAAGCCACGGTCACAGGTTGTTCTCAGCAACTGGTTAAAGTTACTTGTCAGAATTGCAAGCAGGAATTCCTCCAGCAAGATCAGAGTTTTGCTTTGTCTAGTCAGCCGGAAGTCAGCTAAGACAGCGAGGAAGAGAGTGAAATCTCAAGGAGCTCTCTAGCACGGCCGTCTCAGGCCAAGGAAGGGCAACAGGATACCTAAGGAATGAAAGGAAAACCTGCAACTGGGAAGGAGCTGGCCCAGGAACAGCCAGAGGGCAAGAGAAAGTAGGAAAACAATCCCTAGGGGTGGCTGTGGTCAGCTGACTTGGCTGAACACTGCACAACTCCAAGGAGCTCCATTTGCTTAGGCTGCTAACTCCTGCCTCCGCACATGAAGAAGCGCACATGCACAGATGAGAAGGAAAGCCAGGATGCTGGGGGGCTGTCATGGAGACACATTTAATGCAGTTAGGGGAAGGGGACGGGGAGCTTGGGTCGGTGGTGTGGTAGGATGCACGAACCATGGTCAAGAGCAACCTTCTGCACTCACACTATGCAACCCTTCTAGGCCTCACTCTTCTCATCTGCAACGTGGGGATCATAATTCTTGTTTCCTAAAGAGGCAGTGAGAATTTTAAGGACTGAACCCAGTGTGTTCAGTACCCAGAGTAGAGTAAGCTATCAGTAAGTGACAGCTCCTAACTATTATGAACCATGATCAAATCACATCCCAAACTCCAGGATAACATTCTTATTAACTCATTGAGGATACAGATGAGCTTTTATTTCCTCTTTGTGACCTCAGCACCTAATGCAGTGTCTGGTGAGTACAAGAACTGATTACTGCAGAAGGAAGGAAGGGAAGGAGGGGAAAGGAAGGGAGAAACTCTTACTTCTGTATCATGGGCACCCAGCAAATGTCAGACATTATTGTGAACACTAGTATATTCACAAATACTGTTTGTTGAATGGAAAGTATTTATTCAGCAGCTACTTACAAAACACTAGCTGAGGACCTGCTGTATGCAAAGCACTGTATTAAAAACCCTGGGAAACACATGGACAACTCCGCGACATCCCCGTCCTCAAGGATCTCAAACTCCGTCGGAGACGCCTACATAAATCATCCTAGCAATGATCAACGATGATAATACTATCATACAGGCCCAAATAAGAGAGGATGCTGACCATCCCTCCCTTCACCTCCACCACCAAACAAAAGATACCGGCATGTTTTCTCTGTTTCCTTCCTGATGAAGAGAAGAAAAATTTGCCACTTTAAAGCTGTGGGAGAAAAGGATAAGAATATGATCAGGCCTGGATGCAGTCTGCTCATCTTCCAGCCTGGCAGCACGTGGCCCTCGGCAGCCCTCGCTGCCCACAGTTACCAGATCTAAGGCTCGGCACACGGAAGGCTCTGATGTTTACTAAAGAATGGTCCGGCTTATCTTTCTCTACAATAAGCCTACCATATGGATTCAACAAAGGCAAAGCTTTCGCAGGACCCAAGAGGCAGGGTATGATGCTGTAAACATCACTTCCACCAGTGGGAACAGTCTAATGTCTAAACTCCAAAAGATATTACTGATGCCGTTTATAATCAGCATGCTAAATAAAATCGAGGCAAGCTGCTGGCTTTCATAGGCCTGATCCCATTATGCAGTTAGAAGAATACGTATGTGTGTATACATGTGTATGTATGTATACACAGGCATATATACACACACATGCACACACAAACATACTACTTGTTGGGCCCAATCTTTCTGAAATTTGTAATAGAGAAAGGCTAGAAAGCATGTCTACCACACATACGAAGATGAGAAAGGCAAATGGAATAGACTTTCTCCTTCCTCTTACAGGACACACTAGCCAAGGATGGATTCCAGGAAATTAGATGGACCTGAGAACAGCTGAAGCTCGAAACGTACCAGAGATTAACCATATTTCCAGAGCTAGGCTTTAAATGAGAGAATCATTTGAGGAGCATCCAGAATACTGAGTTCCTACCCTCCATTAGCTAGAAACTTAGCAAATGAAAATGCACATCGTGGCTCCACTCACATGAAAAGAATACCACACATTAACACATTAGTGTCGTCTTCTCTATAGTTTCTCTTTAAATAAATCAACAGCCTGAAGACTTAGCTCAATGCTCTTCTCGTCACATCTACCTTTTCGTCACAATTATATTTGGCAGTCTTTGTGATTCCGAGCTGAAAAGCAAAGCATGAAGCTATTTCCCTCTGTGAGTTTGTTATTGCTCAGGATAATTCTGATGACTTCCAGAGAAAAATCCTGAAAGTGACATTACTAAGTCAGATGAATAGCCAGTGACCTTAACTCTTGCTTCCAAGTACTTCATCATCCAATGTGTAAAACAAATGCAAAACGGCAAACAGGCTATCATTAAGAAAGCTTTTGAGTCAAGTTCTCTAATGCAGAAACCTCACATTCATATTAATTACATAGCAAGAAATAGTACCTACACGTAGTGCTTTCACATTTACTGATAGTTACTACAAAGCTGCTAAGTCACATTTCAATGACCCAGCCAGCTCAGTCCACTGACTTGGAAGGTTTAAGCAGTTTACAACACAAAACTCCAGGCTCTTCTGTAAGGGAAGGCCTGAAATAAAGACCTGGCATTTCTCTAAGAGAGACCTGTTTTTTCCCAGTATGGCGTAGGCTACAGCAAGGGCAAGTGCTGCGGGGGTAGGAAAGGAAGAGAAAGAGCCTGTCAACTGATGAATGAATAAACAAAAGGTGACACATCCACATAATGGAAGATTGTTCAGCAATATAAAGGACCAAGGTATTGATCCATCTTATGACATGAACCCCCAAACACAATACTAAATGAAAGAAGCCAGACACAAAAGAATACAAAGCATATGATTCCACTTAAATGAAATGTCCAGAAAAGGGAAATCTGCATATAGAGAAAACAGACTGATGGCTGTCTTACACTCGAAGTAGGAAGGGGGAGTAACAGCAAATGGGCGTGCGGCTCTTCTTGGGCTGACGGAAATGTTCAACTAGACTGTGGTGGTGGTTGTGTAACTAAAAATTTACCA
This sequence comes from Sapajus apella, assembly GCF_009761245.1. Taxonomy (NCBI): domain Eukaryota; kingdom Metazoa; phylum Chordata; class Mammalia; order Primates; family Cebidae; genus Sapajus; species Sapajus apella. The sequence goes on along the minus strand of NW_022436977.1, from coordinate 4,239,147 downwards.
AAAATTACTGAATTGTATACTTAACATGGGTAAATTTAATGGTAAGTAAATTATACTCCAATAACAATTTTTTAGAAAGTTGGAATGAATTTTTAAAAAGTACATTCTTTGCTGGTTCCTTTAAAAAGCTGGATCTTAGTCACAGGATTATAGAATATCAGAGCTAGCAAGAAGCTGTAGCATCTCTGTACTAAGAAGCAGGTAAGGTCTCAGGGTAAAAGCCATTTGCCCAAAGCCACTTACATAATTAATGGTGGGCTGGGATCAGAACTGAGGCCTCCTGGTAACCTGTCCAGTGTATTCTTCACAATTTGTCTTCATTATTTTGCTTCACATAAACACCCAGGGCATTAACCATACAGATAATAAAATACATTCGCAAATAGTTGTGCCTGAATCAATGATCAGAATGCTTTCATGGTATACATAATACTGGATAATCCATGATTTGGTTATTCTCTTCTTGCATTAGTACTTATATTTTTCATTTTCGTGTCTTCTCAATATTTGTTTTTAGGTGAAATCCACGGCTGTTTATAAGCTTTAAATTGAAGGTTCTTTCCTTACCCTAAAGATTCACAGAAGAGTTTTTCAGAAGCTGAATCGACTCTAAAAGGCTCACTGCTTCAGTACTTCTAATGGCAAACATCCTAATTCAGACTTTGCCACAGGGGCTTGTCTTTCTACTAGAAATGTAAAATAGATCTTTATTTGCTACAAAATTAAAATGTGATCCAATTATGCAGAATATGAAGGAACTTGTTGTTGAATTACCAAAAAAAAAAAAAAATCACACACACTCTAATTTAAAACAATGATACCATAGCCTTAATTACCTTGGGTTTTACTACTGTGATTTCAAACAGTACGAACAGAGGCGACCATGCCTAAGACAAAACACACAAAGGAAAATACGACTCTCTTTAAACAAACAAATGAGCAAGCTAAAAAAAATTTAACTTTTTAGAGACAAATCAACCACCCTGAAAATTATTAGCATGGTTTAAGCATCAACCCATGTTATGAAATGAACATCTGTGTTCCCCTAAAATTTCCACATTAAAGCACTAATCCTCAATGTGACGGTATAAGAAGGTGGGGCCTCTGGAAAGGTGAGAAAATAAATGACTATTGTTTAAGCCACCCGGTCTACAGTGTTTTGTTATAGCTGCCCGAGCTAACTAAGACAGCCAAATACTTGCTTTACAGTTGTGTAGACCTCTGTGTAATTCTTTACAGTGATCAAGGTCAAGTGGTTACACAACATCCCTTTCTCGGGAACTCGATTAGGGGTTAGTTATTCATGTGCATTAAAGTATGTGAGAAAATATTTAGCCTCCCTAAATCTGTATTTTGCAAGGGGCTATTCTTGCACTGACTTACTTATACATTTATAGTCTATCTCCCAATGCTTTTGCCTTGGCATAAAGTGAAAATTAAAATAGAACTGCATATTTAGCTCAACTTCCCCGCCACAGAACCAGTCCCTAACTTTCTAAAATGTACTTCAGCCTTAAAGTGACGCCTGTCTTGAAGCGGCTTTACTTTTCAGGTCTCTGTGTGTACAAGGGCCAGTTGGACAGATGTTCCGGGATGCTGAGGGTTCCCCCAAGAGGCAGGTGTCTCCTCTAGAAACATAGAAATTAAAATGTGCAGTAAGGAAGGGAACAGCTTCGCTGACCAGCATGTGCAGAAGCTCCGGATTTAAGTATACGGATGATCTTACACTTAAAAAGACTCCAAACTGCCCCTAGGGATCAGAACTTTTCTAGCCAGTCTTTCTTTCTCTGACAATGCTCAGTACTGTTTCCTATTCCATCTAAATGACCTGGCTGATACCTAAAATGGAAAGAAAAATTCCACAACTGAAGGCTGTACTTGTAGGCAATAAGGCGAGTCTAAGACCTAAACTAGATGATTTGAGAATAGAGAACAAAGATTCCATCTCAATTCGTGAAGGTTACCCACATACCTATTGTAACAGAGTAAAATCAAATAATTCTAAACTGCACAACCTCTAAATTATCAAATCCTATATGTGCCTTCATTTTCTCAAATGACTCCTGATTTGTGTAAAGAAAAAGGCAGAAACAAAAAAACGACAGAACTATGTCAGGGTGCACTGAAGCTGTGAACGCCTTTTTATTTAAAATAAGAAAAAAAAAATAGATAAACATGCATTTTTAAAAGGGAATTTTTCGAAACCCTGAGCTGCAAAGAGGAACAATTCTTGGCTAAATTGCACCACTCAGAGACAACTAGGCTATGGTCATGTCTTCTCCCACCCATTTGTTTCAGGATTCTTACAGATCCATGGCATGTTGCAAGCTGACATAGGACCCTTTCAAATAATGCAACCTAACCTCCTTCACCAGGAGCTATGATTCTCTTCCTACACTTCTGCACAGAGAGGCCCTGACCCTCAGCTGTCCCTGGGGCTCGGGATGGCGGCCAAGGCAAAAGCAGTCAAGCCGGAGAACTCCCGAAGGTGGTTCTCAGGTAACCAGCTGGTTAGATTTCATCTTGTGTGAGTTTACCTTTGCCTAGCTAGGCCAAGGAGGCACTTGGTCTGAGTTTAGAACGATTTCTGTTTAGGTTCTTCAGGGCTCAATTATAAACAGCCCAAAGAAAGGCTCTGCTGTCCTGAAGGGCACCTTTCACGAGAAACAAAAATGGGACTCTCGCTTAACAAAAGGGGACTGTTTGGCCACCAACGTCCTGAACAGGGTCTGAGTGTATAACTGGAAGGGCTTTCTGCAAAGTTAAAAAGAAAGAGAAGAAAACAACAGCAAGAAAAGGATCATCACAGAATCTCCCACCCCAAACCTTCCTTCCGCTCAGAAGCGCCAACAGATAAAATTTGAAGAAAACTCCAGCCGGAGCTCAGCTTTCAGGTTTTAGAAGACCCTGGCATCCCAAGGCATGCCACTGTCAGATCAAACACACACAAAATAGTTCCCTGATAGTTCCCTAGTTTCACCCACACCATAAAAAACAGGCTTTCATTTTAATCTACTTACCACACTGTGGGTGAAGGCCTCTAATTTCACAGCACAGAGATAACACAAATAATTCGTATGACACATTAGTGAAAAATCGACAGGGAAAACATTCAGTCAGTGCTCACCAAAAACAATGGGGAGCTCCGCGACTGCCTCTGAGGGCAGGGAGATGCCTTTCCAACAGGCAGAGCCCCCTCCCACCACACTCCAGGGGTTAAAGATAAGGTCAGCCGGGCGGTGGCTCAGCCTGTAATCCCAGCACTTTGGGAGGCCGAGGCGGGTGGATCACGAGGTCAAGAGATCGAGACCATCCTGGTCAAAATGGTGAAACCCTGTCTCTACTAAAAATACAAAAAATCAGCTGGGCATGGTGGCGTGTGCCTGTAATCCCAGCTACTCAGGAGGCTGAGGCAGGAGAATTGCCTGAACCCAGGAGGCGGAGGTTGCGGTGAGCCGAGATCGCGCCATTGCACTCCAGCCTGGGTAACATGAGTGAAACTCCGTCTCAAAAAAAAAAAAAAAAAGATAAGGTCAGCCTACCTGGATCTGAAATGTTTTAGGCAACAGGTCTTTGTAATTACGCAACATTTTTCTAATCCCTCCATGGGTTGCAACATTATCAATCTCCTTCCAGGACTTCCAGGGGCTGCTGCGTATGTGAAAGTCCCTAGAAAACTGTTAAGTGCCATAAACATGCAGCCATGGCAATCCCATTCCAACCATAACCAAGGCCATCACCTGCCTGGCCAGCAAACACTTGTGTGTTTCCTTTTCTCTTTCTGGTCAACTTAAAAAAAAAAAAAAATTCTTACACTTAGTTTCCCATGGCAAGACCCAGCCTTTGAAGATCTCACCCCCTTTCTCAAGAACCTCTTTCAACTTTCTCTCCCACAAAGTCTTCCTCCCAGGGCAATAAGGAGACCTCTCCACAGCTACGATTCATTCCATTTCTCCCACCCTTGAGGTTCTGCCAAGTGTGGGGCAGATTGCCTTTACAGACAGGACAAATCAATGTTGTCTGTGTAGAAAGTTTTTTTTTTCTTTCTTTCTTTTTTTTTAAAAAAAAGGCCACAACTCTTTAATCATCAGCTGGGTATGTGGGAGAGCACCACCAGAGCAGAGAAAACTGAAATACAGTCTGAAACAGCAAAGGTCTGAAACCTGACTCTGGGCTTACAAACACCCTTACTTTATTTTTATTTATTTATTTACTTACTTACTTATTTTTTGAGATGGAGTCTCACTCTGTTACCCGGGCAGGAGTGCAATGGCACAATCTTGGCTCACTGCAACCTCTGCCTCCCGGGTTTGCCTCCCGGGTTCAAGTGATTCTCCTGCCTCAGTCTCCTAAGTAGCTGGAATTATAGGCCTGCACTACTACGCCCAGCTATTTTTTGTATTTTTAGTAGAGACAGGGTTTCACCATGTTGGCCAGGCTGGTATTGAACTCCTGACCTCGTGATCTGCCTGCCTCGGCCACCCAAAGTACTGGGATTACAAGCATGAGCCACTGCTCCCGACCCATTCTTACTTTCTTACGCCTTTAATTAAATGTAGGGTCTCCAGGTCCCAATCCACGTTTGTGAGACATTTGTCTTTGTCTTTGTACCAATCCAACCCCTTCAATTTCCCAACCACACCCACGTGGACCTTAGATTTATTTTCTGCTGATATCATTTCAAAAGCCATGAACATGACCTCGTGGATGTAAAAATTCACCTTCCAATTCTCTGTCAAGAGTGCTGCTCAGAGCTCGGGCTCCAGATCTCTAGCCTGGCCATCCTAAGTGCCAGGTTCTTGTTATTTTTTTGTTTTCTCGCCTGATACCACATGTAACATGTTGTCACATGCTCCCTGCTAGACCCGCATTCCCAGCTGCCCATCAGATATGTCCCTGGAACTTCCAACTTACCCCATCCCAAACTGAGCCCACGCCTTCTCTCCTCTTCACACTTGACCCCTCTATACTGTCCCAGCCAATAATCGTGCCCCACTCTGCACCTGACTCCCGTCATTCTCACCATCATGCTTTTCCTGGGGAATTCTGCCAGGGTCGACTCTCCCTCTCCTTCCACTCCCAACCCTCAGCCCAGTCTCGGCCTTTAATATCAGTCCTAGAACTATCACAGTGATCTCCTAACTTGGTTTCTTGTTTATACCATCCATTCTCCCTCCCTAACCCCACATAAGTATATGTAAGACCTTATCAAAAAGAAATCGGTTATTTTTCACTTGCTCAAAATCTTGCTATAAGCTAAGGTCCAAAATGCTTAGGCTGGCCCCTGCCTACTTTTTCCAACCTCATCTCCTACTCCTCACCAACATACTCTCAGGCCAAGCTACACCTCACTTATGTTACCTGAATGTGCCACGACCTCTCCTCTTGCGTGTCTCAGCCTGGAATGCCCTGTTACTTTTGGCCGAAAGAATCTCCCCGTTTTTCTAAAACCCAGGCAGATCCAACCACCTCAGTGAGCTTTTCCTAACTCCTCTTGGGACATTGTCTCTTTCTTCTCTATGTTGTAGGTTTTCTAACTCTCCCTGCTATAGCTATACTTATTAAAGTAATGTCTTTCTTGCCCCACCCTTAATTCAACCTTGTCCCTCCATTGACTAACAAGGGACCCGACACACAGTAAGTGCACAAGAAATACTTGATGTATCGATGCAAGGAGGCGAAATATTCTATTATACTGCCTTTAAACATCTGAAACTTTCAAGGGATAGTAGATTTTCTTGTCTCATCCCAGTCCTCCCTCAGCTGGCTCATCTTTCACGTATTGATTCTAAACTGCACGTCACTAGCATTCTGAGGGCATTCCCTGAATGCTCAAGTAAAAGGCAGAGAGATATGGGACAGAACACGGAAGACAATCTATAACCCTGCCCCCAAGGCACTGAGACTAATGAGAAGATAAACACAGCTGAAGCCGCAAAATGTGAATCCAATGAGGACTATAACTAATGAGAGAGAAAACCAGAGTGTGTTTGCTACCAAGAAAATAATATTGGAAAAGATCAATTAATAAAGAGATGTTGTCAAACGCCATGACAATTTCCATTAAAACATTTTATTAGGCTGAATATGATACTGATGCCTTTTCATTGAGGTTTGTAATAAAACTTCTCCACTAAATATATTCTTAATTCAGATGCCAGGCATCGATATTGTTTACTTTCTCCTTAAATCCTTGTGGAGTTTAAAACTTACATTGTTGATTTCAAAGATAGGGAGTGGACAGTGGCTTGTGAAGCAAATTCGCTTTCAATATTTTGATCATCAGAGCAAGCATTATATATATGAAAGTTAAGGGTATTCTAAACTACATACAATCTCATCTCTACGGACAAGTCTTTCTGAGGTTCTAGATTACCAGATGGAGGTGGTGACAATGCCACAGAAGCAAAATCCTAAAGTGTGGGCAGGTGAGAGATGGGAGGCCATCAGTATAATCCCTTCTAGGTGCCAAGGTGGCAGAATGCGGAGAGGGGGCCTCGGAGGCAGCAATCCAGACTGGGGAAGATGGACCAGGCAGGTTTTCACGACCTCCCTGTCTATACTCCTTGAATGGTTGAAAACTCCTGGACAATTACTGCTAATCTACCCCTGAAGCCAGTCCTCTTGTGGGTGAAGGGATAATGTCACCGGAATGTCATCGAAGTGTAACACCTTCTTGGACCTTTTAATTCTACATGTCCCACTAGAAGCAGCCATGTTGGATGCTGCCTTCTCAGGTCCTATTTCTGCTCTTAGGGTTGAGCTGTAACTTAAGACATAGAAATGTGCCTCTGTATTTCTGCTGTGGAAAGAAAACTGTTTGACAAATGTCCTTCCTTAGGAGAAAAATGACAAAATAAAATGATCATCCCTGGGCCCTTAATACTTCTTTCCAAAACTTGAGAAACATCAGTTAATCGGGGTTCTCAGGCATGGTAATAAGGATGAAGAGGCTGAAACAAATGTAAAAAGCATTGTTTTCAAAGCCTGGCTTGGATGCCATCATTGACTTGACCTGTCATAGTTAATACCTGTCCCCATTCAGGATAGTCAACTTGTGAAAAGGCAACATAAGCCAAGCATTTTTTTATGCCAAAGTCATATATCTTCTAGATCCGCCTGACACAATATGTATGTGTGCATATGTGTGTGTGTATATTTATAAATGTGCATGTATGTATGTATGTATATGTATGTATAAATTCACTTTACACAGAACCAATTATTTTGGTTCACTGACTGCTCAATATTATAGGATGGGGGCTTCTCTTCTCAGTTAGAGTCTACTTCTTAAAGACCGGCGCCTCCAAGTCTGTATGTGTGTGGATCACTCACACTATCACAATACAAATTAGGCAAAATAGATGCTTAATGATGCAATTCAATTTACAATGGCACTATTATTACAGCATTGCTCTATTTTCATTACTACCGCATATCAGAATCGGCTTCCACCATGTTTGAGTGAAGAAATAAAACAACCTAATCACCATGCCAATTAATTCTGTAAAAGTCATGTAGTATATCAAAACTAAAACATTTCACAGCATCTCAGAAAGACAGGATTCCATACTTGGTTCACTCTTTTCAGCCTGCTATGCCTCTACTCCTTGAATACTTTGACCTATCCTAGTCCGGTTATAAGCCAAAATCGATAAAAGACCCTTAGCAAGTTTAATTGATTCTCTGAGAAAGGATATTATAATCCATCCGCACACCCTCACCTTGTGCTGACATTATTTTCCTGGGTTTACCCAATACCATTGTGGTACCAGAAACTACTCTTTCTCACGCTGTTCTCTCATCAGCTCAAATACTGTAACAGCAGAGCAATTTCAAACAGGTTGTGAGTCTTTGAGAGTACTGCTTGCAAAGTGCATGTAAATTATTAGATTACATTACAAGTGAAAGACTCAGCAGTGGGTCACCATAGTGGAGCATTAATGTAGAGCAAGTTGAATGGAACCCTTGCAGACAAGCTTCTCCAATGTGATTTTTTTTTTTTTTTTGGCAGAAAGGAAAGTGAGTAAAGGGAAGGGAGGGCAAGGAATGATGGACTGCTGAAAAGTGAAGTCTCCGAGAGCACTAAGGCAAGGTGGGAATAAGGGAGCAATCCCTGCCTCAGTGCCTGAAGCGGGCAGCTAGAGGGTGCTACAAGAATCGTGGGAGCAGGGAGACGGGGAGGAAAGGGAGAAGCCAGACACAGGTATGGGAGGTAATGTCAGGAAAGCCCAACAAGTGGCTGATGAGACTGAATTTAAGTGATCTGTCCTCTTTTGGTTGGATCCAGCCTATGGTAGCTCAGCTGAGGGATCAAGGCAAGATACAGTCCCAAAATGCAAACAGGTTGTAAAAGCAAAGGCTCCACCAAATACTTGAGGCTCTTATTGATTTCACAGAGCAGTCCATCAGAACCAAGGAGCAATGCTACAAGAAAAGGGAGCTGAAGACATGAGGAAAAGAAGGGGAGAGAGGACAAGGGTACCCCACCCTCCTGTAGAAGCGCCATCATCACCACATCATCAGAGCTACACGTACTGTGTGCCAGGCCTCTTACCTGGCACACATTATCATGTATGATCCTCCCGATCGCCCTGGGAGGCCGGTATCATCATCATGGCCATCACCATCATCCCAGTGTTCAGGTGAGGAAACTGAGTGATTAATGAACTTACCTAAGGTCACACCGCTAGCATAGAGCACACCTGGGTCTTGGCCCAGGTCAGTCTCACTCCTCCCAGCAGGCTTGTAAAAGCCACATACACAACACGTCCAGCTTCGGTCTGAGTTGCTCAAGGCTGGAGTAGGCCTAAGCGGGCACTTGAGGGGATCAGTGGATTCAAGACAGGCAGAAGTTGGACAAACGAGGGCAGCTAGCTCCCAACCGAAGGCCCCATTGGAAATATAAGCCAGCAGGGGATGTGCTTGCAGAGTTGGGAAGTGCTGAGCTGGTCTACTGAGAAAGCAAACACCTCTGCAGGCAATGTGCAAGAGAACATCTGCATAGTTAATGAGCACCTATTTTATGCAAGGTATGGTGCAGGGAGTAAAAACATAAACTTTGGTCCTGATCTCCTTAAGGAGACTAGGCTCGTGCCCAGGAAATAACTATCAGACAGTGCAAAACAAACCTGGCAGAGAAAGAAGTTACATGTTGATTAAATGAGCAAGGCCCATACGCCTGACTGCTGTAACAGACAGTCTGGGAGCTTTACGAGGGAGAAGGTGGGTCTTACCTGGAGTGAAAATGATGGTAGGATTTTAATGAGTGAAGAGAGAGGTGGGGGGACTGGGCAAGGCGGGAGGGGGGGGAAGATGAAGGCACATGCAAGGTAGAAAGATGAAAGGCCAAGTTCAAAACACATTTAGAAGAGAACCACCATAAATGCCTGGTCCAAGGTGACCCAGACAGTGAGCTTCTTAAAGAAATGCCACCCCTCAAATATAAGATCCAGAAAGGCAGGGAGCTCATCTCTCTTGTTTGCTGCCCCAGGCCCTAGCACATAGAAAGTACTCAGTAAATAAATGTTGAATGAAAGAATGCCACCGTTGGGCTCTCATACAGTGATGTCCGCTCCAAGCAAAAGAGGGATCCCAGAATTTATATTCTATGCCAGTCTAGGCAGATGTGCCCCTAAATGTACTAGCATATTAATGAGCATGTGCTAAAAGTGGCATAAAGATACCATATGATTATAAATAATATTTACATCATTTGCCCTCCCCCACCGCCTCCCTGAAGTCATAATGAGTAACACCTGGAGCTTAACATCAGTTACTGTGGAAACGCTTCCTTCCTCCCCCACTGCCAGGCCACGGTCCCCAGAAAGGCTGCTTCTACTTCATGCCCAGGACAAGGTTTTCAGATTGTGAGGAGCAGCTCATAAATAGAACATGGAACCAGTCTGGGGGCTCATCATCTGTATTTTAAATAATAAAGCAAAAATAACCATGCATCACAATGAAGGGTAAATATTTTACATGAAAAGTTTGTGTGTGCGTGTGAGTGTACTAGTTCACAATGTAATATGTTTTTCAAATTGTGGATTACAGTATAAATGCCTTAAAGATATCTCTCTGAGGGGCAAGCAGTTCCAGGATTAGGACCTCTAATATTCAAGCTGAAAAACCCTTGTTTTACTGGTTAAATGTGACTGTCAAATGGTATTTCTCTTTGGTCCGGTAAACTTGGCCCATCCTGAAACATCGAGACGTTCTGTGTAACATACGAAGTTCAGAATCAGTTCCTTCAAAGCATCCCCCATTCCACAACACACAAACAATCGCTGCAAAAGAAAAAATGATTTATTTTTTCTAATTACAGAAGTAACATATACATAATGCAAGAATCTCAAAAAATACAGAAAACCACAAAGAAAAAGAAACTCACGGATAATCCCACCATCCACAGATGACCACTTTATCATTTCATCATTTTGTTATACTTCGGTCCAAGTTAATTTACGAATATATCTCAGATACACACACACACACACACACACACACACACACACACACACAAAATTTCCTTTTACAAAAAAGATGGTATACCCTGCACACTACCATGAAAGCTGTTACTTTTGACTTAGCAATGGCTGATGAACATTTTTCTTGACAAGAATTACTTTTCTACTGCAACATGATTTTTAATGGCTACATAGTATTCCACCCACAAACTTGATCCTGAGCATCTCTAGAAAAGGCACAGCCTTAAATCCTCCGCTTTGAGAAAACAAGCTTGCTGCGGAGACACACGCCCTTGCTGTGGACCCCTGGCTGTGTCTAGCTCCGGAGAGCACTAAGGATGAGATGCTCAACTCAATACCTATCAATAGAAAATAACAGTAGTTTTACTTTCTATTAAATCAGAGCAGGAGACTTGGGCACTATTTTCACTATGTTTTAGAATGGCCTTACTGACATTGCTACAAGCTCGCTGATGGATTTTTAATTAATAATAAAAACGCCCAGTGGGATTAAAAAAACAACAATTACTGACAATGTTTCACTAATAATGCATAGCCAAAATAACCCATGCTTACGTTCGTACGTATCTACTGCCTAATGCTCGATCAACTTGCACACATCTTAATATCCTCGTTATTAGAACTTCGGAGGATCCTGGCACAGCACGCAAGTGATAGAAACGTAAGAAAGTACAAGACTTGGGTTCTAGTCACAGCTGTGCCACTTACTATGCATGTGCTCTCGAACACGTCACCTCTGTCAGCATCGGTTAAAACAGGGCAGGCTAGGCTCGCTAATTCATAAAGCTCTTTCTGGCTTTAACATACTTTTGTCTAACAAAATATGACCAAGTGGTAGCATCAGGAGCGAGTGTCACATATTTAACACACACTCCCAAGTTCAAGACTAAAAAATCATCTCTGGAGGGTTCAAGAGCTCTTTCAGTGTAGCTTCAGTTCCCCTTCTGACTCCCTCTGAGCCCTCAAGAATGCTAGAGAACCTCACCAATCCTTGACTGTCATTCTTCACACTGTGAAATTTTACAGCTTCCAGGTTAATGGCCTGCTCTACAGAAACTGCCTGGGTTCCAACTTTCTGCACACACATGCTCATCCAAAGCGCACGATGAGCACCAGAAACGGGAAAATACAACTCTGGCCATTTCACACTTGTCATCATCAGTCAACTAATAAGAGCACTAAAAGAGGAATCATTTTTTGATGATCAGGTTATTTCATTTGCCTTTGCTTTCCCAATGCTTCATTACCTGGACAATTGAGAGTTATGGGCACTTCACCTTCCCAGTTGCCCTGTCCTTTCAGATATAATATCCCTGTCACACAAATGTTACTGGGAGTACATGCTATATTGTCACATGGCCTTTTCATCATCCACTGGTTTTATAACTGGAAAGTGAAAACGAAAAGCAATGCAGTTTATTTAAGAGGTTTTACACTTGCTAAATATACATGTGTGTCCTCTGTGATTGGATGTTGAAAATCCATTAATTTCCACACAGCCACTCCTCCCCATGACCGGCATCGATCATATGTGATGAGATAAGCCTCTTTGCTTCTGGAAGGGCGGAATCACATCTGGTTGCCTTTTCTCTGTCTTTGTCCATTTCTTCAGGTTTCTTTAAAACTAATTGGAGGAGTCAATAAATATGCCTGCCAATTCCCTTTACACCCTAGGAAGGCAGCTCACCATGCCCTTCAGACCTGTTCTTGCTGTTTTTCCAAGTATTCCCTTACCTGCCTTTGTCAATTGGCATTCTCGACAAGTTCGTCATAACTTCTCAAAGTGTCAACTTTTCCTCTTTTCATTGCCCTTGTTAAAGATAATTTAAAATTAGAAAGTCACATTCCCAGCCATTTCAGAGTCAATGCTAATGTCATTTTCTTTAGCACAGAAGTCTCTTTTCCCTCTAGAAATTCCCTGCCTTCATCCACAGCCCCTACTCCTCAGCCCCAAAACAGGCACTACTCATCTCTGCAGGCACGAGTCCATTCCCCTATTTCACCCTTCTTATCTTTCGCCCAAAATACTTCAACCAGTGAAACACACTTTAGCTTGTGGTTCTCCTTCCTTCACTCCACTTCAGAGAGAAATGTCTGGGTCTAGAGATTGTAAAGTCACCTTCAGGAAAGAGGCATCCAGTTGGCTGTCAGTTAATCAGGAAAAGACAAAAAAATTACATCACGTGCAGCTTGGCTTCTCAGTACATGCGTTTATGTTTTGGGGATCAAGAGGACTTCTCCCGTACAACCTAAAATTCATATTTATGCCTTTTGTTTGGCTATAACTAATTCCCTACCTAACTGCACAGTAGTTAATAGTCCGGAATACTTAAAACAGTGATTACGATACTTCATAGTAGAATCAAACGTCGGTTCCCTCATTTCCCCCTCATTCTGTTTCACCTCTATTTTTGCCTGGTTATCCTTGGTAGCAATCTTTGCTTATAAAAAAATGTCAGATGATTTTATATTCTATAATTTTTATTTCCATGGCTAGCTTGACATATAGGTTTTAAGCCCGTTTATTTTCCCCCATTAAGCACACACCCAAACATCACCATTCTTATCACATGCACACCCATCAAGTTTCAGAGTGTCATTTATACACAATTTTATTTCTTACTTTTTTCACACACGCCTACCACTTACGTACAGCAACTTCACTACATTCATATTTCATAAACTTCATCAGTATTCAGCCAAACCCTCCCCCAAAGAAAGCTGGGTATTTTTAACAGTGTGCTGCTTCTTTCACTGGCTTCAGGATCCTATACTAAATGGCACCCTTCCTTGCATCCTAGAAGAGTTTATCTATTATGGTCTGTGCATGGAGGCAGAAGCCTCTTAATTGTTTCAGGAAACTTTAAGATGTTCATAACCAAGCCGGGTGCAGTGGTACACACTTGTAGTCTCGGCTACTGAGAAGGCTGAGGCAGGAGGAGCCCTTCAGCCTATCTCTTCAAGAAGAAGAAGAAGAAAAAAAAAAAACTAATAAAAATATAGTTCATCATCAAAAGGAAAACACAATAACATTGTCAAGATGATTCTAGGCTGGGAGATTATCAGTAAATCCTCTATACCATAATATTTCCTACTTATTTCCACCCTCTGACTCTAGTTTCAGAGAAAACATCTGTGGTATAGAAAGTCTACCTGGGGCAGCCTGGAGTCCCCCACCACCTACAAGGGTGTGTGAAACCTGTACTCTCAGCTGTCAGTGGGCGCTGCACAGGGCTCCCCAGAGGACCACCAGGGCCCCAGCTCTGTGGACAAAACAACCAGGAAACCACAGCGCCATGTCATTATTAATGTGCCATACTATGTAATATGATAAGACAGTCTGTGATAATGACATGTCAGTGAAGGCCATAAAAATATGTTAGAAAAAAAATTGTTCTTGCACCAACACAAGCGAATTGTTACCTATAATTCCTTTCAGCATTAGCATGTAAGAGCTGGAACAAAATGCTGCCCTGCCTACACTGTGAGCTGTGGGACATTAATTCCTCATCATGCCCCATTCCTCTCTTCCAAGGATTTCTTTAGACAATCTCTTTGATGCCTTTGCTCCAAAAGCAAACGAAAAATAATAACAATTGGGCTGTCACGAAAGCACACCAAGACTCCCAAGCTGAATTTCCACCACTACAGTATCAAAGAGAATCACAAGACAACTGCAGAATATATCATGAAGTCAAGCGGGACAGTCCTGAGAAAGCCAGCTTCTGATGGTGTGGTTCCAGGGATGCTTTCCATAGTCACCCAGTGAAAGCAGCCTATGCTTGGAAAGAGGGTTTTTGGGGGGAAATCTAAATGTTCTTTATTGACATTCTTGAAATTATTCCTTCTAATCCTAGAGTTTCCTAACTTTCAGGCTTTAAGAGCCTCATGCTAAAGATATCCCTTCAATGTATCTATGGAAGAGTTAGGGCTACCTGGAGTTTCTATCTACGATTAGATGGGGGGAAACTTACATTATGTTATCATAATACAGTAAGTAACTTACTTGAAAATACAATATCCTTCCTGAATATTCAAGAATGACTTTACCGCGCGGCGTGGTGGTTCACGCCTGTAATCCTAGCACTTTAGGAGGCCGAGGCGGATGGATTGCCTGAGCTCAGGAGCTGGAAACCAGACTGGGCAACATGCTGAAACCCTGCCTCCACTAAAACACAAAAAAATTAGCTGGGTGTGGTGGTGCATGCCTGTAGTCCCAGCTGCCCGGGAGGCTGAGGCAGGAGAATTGCTTGAACCCAGGAGGCGGATGTTGCAGTGAGCGGAGATCCTGCCACTGCACTCCAGCCTGTGTGACAGAGCGAGACTCTGTCTCAAAAAAATAAAAATAAAAATAAAAAGGAATGACTTTACATCCTCTTTAACTCCAGAGAAAGAATTAAGAAGAGCCTAGGCTCTGAATGAAATTTTCCTATAAAGTAAAAATCTCAACTAGAATCAACTAATTGAATTTCTATTTTGCTACTTGCAACTTAGAGAACAGGGGAGGCAAATAACAAAACATACTGATATTGAGGATTTAACAAAAAAAGAAAGAAAGAAAACAATTTCCAGGCTGGGATCAAGACAGATTTAGTCCAATCTCTGACACTGTGTCCATTTACAGTTCTATAATGTACAATTGGAATTCATACTCAGAACGGTGACCTTGTGGCACCGTAAGATTCTCAAACCTCCAAGAAAGAATCAATTACATTCTCAATGTTCTTTCTAGAGTAGGAAAGTGGACTAGTACATTTAGAAAACTTATTCAACAAGGAAAGGACAAAAATTTTTTGGGCTAATCTACTGTTAGTCACAAAAACCAATTCATCAGTAATGTCCTCACACCCTTAGAGAAAAATCATGGTTTACTGTGTATTAATCAATGCTTGAACACTGATTATCAGGCTTTTTTTCTTTGAAGCATTAATTTTAAAATGGTACAATTTTATTTTAACATACAGTGTAAAAAGATGAGTGAAAAAATTAACAGCTCATTTCTAAATCGACACTTCCTATATGAATTAGAAAAAAAAACACACTAAAAAATGACAGAAGAGACAAGGAGAGACAGAGAGAGTATTATTCCTAAATTCTGAGCAAAAAAGACAATCTTCATATTCAGAAAAGTATTCCAAATTCTGGATGAGGATTCTCTCCAACACCTGAAGGCCTTTCAAAAATACTCTCCTTGTTCCTGCATAATGTATCACTAATCTGGAAGGAATGGGCCAGGAATCTGGGAGGGAGTATATGAAGTCTACCCCAAAGTTCCTGTGTATTGGCTTGTGGAAGACGGTTAAGTGTGAACAGCCAGATATGTCATAATAGGAGAGGTGCGTTTCCTATAATTTTTTTTATTTGTTTTTGCACACATGGGAATCACATTACAGCTCTTTCCCCAGACACCTGGGAAACGTGGATATGCATTTTGCTTCCACAGAAGTATAAGCTAAGAAGCTCAATTCATCAAGTTTCCCGGAAAGATGAAGGGGAAAGGAAGAGTAAGTTCAGAACACGTGGCATATGTTTTAAGAGACCATCCCACATGAACCTCTAATAACCTCCAACTCCATCTGTCCTTCTAACATCAAACCGCAAGCTCCTAAACGCAAACACAGGAGAAGCTGGAGGAAAAAATGTATCTTCATTCAGAAGTGACAGGTCCAAGGAAAAGAACCCATGGTTTGTCTCACTCAAATTCCAAAGATTCGTTCTGGACAGAGGGCAGTTTGCTTCCAAAAGTGATTCAGCTGTTACCAAAAATCCTCGGAACATTTTCATCTGGAGGTGAAGTATTACAATTAATGTTCTCACATTTCCCTGTGTCTTTACGAGTCTACAGTGGAACCAGGAGTGTGTGCTACAGTCCCCACTTCTGCTGCCATAAAAACAACCTGAGGGGTCTCATCGTTAGGGGCTTCCACGCAGGCTCCGTACTTCAGTTTCAGAAATAGAGGCATTCTCTAATGCCAAGGGCTCCTCACAATGCCAGTAGGTACTGGAAAATTCCTGCAGGTGACTCACATTAAAAGAGTCTCCTATAGATGTTTTGAGCCACTCAGGACTTGAATTCTAGATTAATAATTCAATTCTTTTTTAAGAAATAAGGGGGAAGCAACAGAAAAGATTATCATAACTATCATCAAATGCATTTTCTAAAATTATTCTATTACATTTTTAAAGGGTATTATTATAAATGTTTTTATGAGCAATTTACCGGAAAATTAAAGTCCTTTAGTTTAAAAAAATAATTATGTTATCCCTCTGGCAAAGGATTTTCTCCCAGCCAGTAGCTCTTTCAAACTATGGGGCATCATTTGCTCACTGTGGCAAGCCGGGTCCACGCGCGGAAAGTTGATCTGAGAATCAATCTTTAGCAAGGGCGCTAAATTGCTAGGTAAGAGCACCTACTAGAAAGTGAATCAGCCAAAACCGAAGGGGGCAAGAGAGGCCACGCACTTTCAAAGTCAAAGACTTACGTGGTTCCAGAAGTCCTCAGGGCTACACATAAGCTACAGGCCCTGTTAAGGGATTTTAAGTCCATCTAAGCTGAGCTTCCAGGGTGTTCGATCTCAACCCAACTGAGCTTTTCACTGTTAATCCATCTTTCAGTTTCGATTTTTCCCTTAGGTCTGCCGGCCCTAAAAGCCTTCAACCTTCAGCACTGGTGTTCCAAACCAACCGCGTGGTCCACAGCCATGTGTGGATAGCTAAAGTAAAATATGTAAGCTGCCAGCATGCACATATAATAACGAGACTCTGAAAAAGGGTTTTTAACAACAGTTATGTCACAACGCTCATGGCTCCCTGAAGTCCCTGAAAGCCTCGTTAAATTAAAGATTCGCTGTGGTTTTTTTCCGCTTCGTTCCTACTTCCCATGTTGCTTCCTGCCTTTCTTTTTTCTCTTTCATTGTGTTGGAAAGATGGAACTGAATGACACAGGCCATCATGAATATCACCTAGAAAATGGAAGAGCTTCGTTAAAACTGCTAACATTCCCAGCACAGTTTTATGGACAGAGGAAGGTCGCCTTTCAGATTATAAAGTCACACATCTGATTCTGTAAGCTCAGGCAATAAAGGTACACACTGCATTCACACTTGGATTCCCAAGAGTGAGGAATTCAACAGTAGCCTCAAGTCTACCTAGGTAGTGTCTCATGAGGTCACTGCAATGTCATGATAATCCAGACCACAGTTTCTGTGGACTTCAAACACCGACTGGCTAGAAGCTAAACCTGTTACCTTTTGGAAAGCATCTCCCAAATCAGAAGGCTTCCCATTTCACCCAATGCCAAGAACTCCACTCCACCCTCCTGGAGGTTGAAAATGCTAATTATAAGGTGATGATGTTTGCTTTTCCTTTCTAGTCGTGTGCCTTTATGTTTTAAGTATTTAAAAGGCGTAATCACCTAGTGTGTAGGTTAATTTCTTTCCGATATTGTAATTTATGCAACATTAATACTGGATGCCAGCTCCAATTTTCTTACTGCTTACACTCTGGGAGCCGACTTGCATATTCTGCCAACTCCATTACATCATCTGAAAACCCAAACATTTCCCATTTTCAAATCACTCTCAACTACCAGGCATACTTACACATTCTCTCTTTTTCTCCCTAGCTCACACACACAAAGATTGGTACCCCTGAGGAGCAGATGCTGCATCTGAGGTTAAAGTCTGCAAATGCACATAATTTCTGGAAGCTATTACTACTGCTGTGTTAGCTAAAGGATGCCTCCATCTCTGACCTTCCTTTTTCCATTCAGACTGTTATATAACCCAGTGCCTGCGTGCAGAATGTGAGTTGAGTGTTTGGGCCTTGCCACCCCCCTCCCATTAAATCTTCTAGGAGGGACAGACAGGGCTGGTTCAAAAAAT
The DNA here is from genome assembly GCF_009761245.1 of Sapajus apella. Lineage (NCBI taxonomy): Eukaryota > Metazoa > Chordata > Mammalia > Primates > Cebidae > Sapajus > Sapajus apella. Next base: position 4,220,777 of record NW_022436977.1, on the reverse strand, counting down.
GAGTTGGGGAGGCACAGGGTAGGGGTGAAGGGGATATGGGTCAGCAGGTCAGCTGTGCAAGATGTATCCCACTCCTACTATGCCCCTCTCCCTTTTTGCTGAGCCTAGGGGGCTGGTGGCACTGAATGCCCCAGCGTTACATAATTTGCAAGAACAGCAAGTTACGGATTTGCTAGTCGGTTCTGCAGCCTGCCACCCTGATCGCTTGCAAGAACACCTTCTGGCAAGAATGACACCTGAAGATGTTAATAACACACTGGGTGGGCGGTGGGGGTCAAAAAGGAGAAGGGTGGCAGCACAAACCAAAAATTAGTGCGGCTTCCTAAATACTATGTCCCCATCATTCCAAAAAAAAGCCCCAGAAACACATGAAGGGGATTTTCTCCAGTGTTTCTGATTAACCCTGTTACATAACCCGCTCGCATTCCAAATCCACCGTCTCAGGGTCTAAATATACTCTTTGCAGCCAAAAGCTCCCCGCACACAAACTCACCGAGCTTAGCGGCAGGTCCGGACCCCCAGCCCTCATCCCCTTCCCTCTCGTCCCAGCCCTCGCTGCCCCCCTCCCGCTGAAACGGCAGTTCGGCATGGTTACTCTTTGGAAATCGCCTTTAATTAAATGTTTTTCGCGTGTGTCATCCTGATGGCTTTTACTGTACTCGAATTCCGTGAATGGGAAAGCGCCTGGACAGGGGGTGTGGCTAAGGTGGGGGGGGAATACTGTAAAACAGCCAGCACATGATCAGCCATATTCCTACCTCCAACTATAACATCGAAAGGAAGGCAGCAGCTCCCGGGGCCCCCATTCGCCTCTACCCAGCCCTCCCCAACCCCTGCCGAAGCCGATTGCAAGAGGAGGGGGCGCGCTGGGCCGGTGCCCAAGCCGGGGCTAGAGAAAACCTCTCCGTCCCCAGCTCGCGCGAGCCCGCTTCCTCCAGAGTGACAGGCGTGATTTATACATTATTTACAACAGTAATTAAAGCTGTAGCTTCCTCCTGTTCTTTGCAAACTCCAGGCGCATTCAAATAAATAATCCCCTACTCCCAAGAAAAACCCACATTAGGTTCCAATACCTTTAAAAAAGAGTGAGCTTTCCTCAACAGCTTACTTTAGGAAAGGAGGGAGCAACTGAGCCCCCCCATCCCCCCCACCCCACACGCACACACAGACCAAACACCAAAATGAAGAGTAAAAATCGCCAGGGGAGGAGGAAACATCCCTTGCACTGTCCAACCAGCATGCAACCAGCACTGACCATCCCCAGGTTCCTGCAGAAATGCTTGGAACCTCCGAGAGGGAAGGATTCCCAGAGCAGAAATAAGTTTGGGTGCTTGCTTTTGTAGACGCTCCCTCCGAATGCGCGTGGAGCGCCCCACAGGACCGCCGCCCTCGGCGTGCTGGCGCGCACACGCCCCCAGCCAGCCTGGGAGCTGGGCTCCGAACCCCCGGTCTGCAAACTTGTGCATCTCCCCTCACCGCATCTCCCCTCACCGCGCCCGCCAGACAACTTGGCCAGCAGCTCCAGCGCCCGCACCCCCCTTCCTCCAGCCCTTCCTTCAAATCTCAAACGCACCGCTGTGCTCCAGAGAAGGTGTCCACACCGCCCCAGACCCCGGAGCGCCCCCTCTCCACCCCCTGGATTTCCCAGGTCGCTCACTCTTCCCGCCCCCCGCCCAGACCTGAGAGGGACCGAACACACACCCCTCGGGCAGCCGGGGCCGAAACTGTCAAAAGGAGAAAAGGTAACGCAGGAGGAGGGTGGCCATAACAGATTTTTTTTTTGGCCCCTTCTTAAAAGGACACTGCCGCTTTAAAAGTTTCTTTCCCGGGCCCCCATTCCCCGCTTCTCCGTATTTTGGGGGAGCGTATTTAATTAAGGCAACGCAGCTTTCCTCCTGTGTTTGCAGAAAAATCAAAGCCGGGGGTGGGGGCGGTGAGCCGGCCGGCTGTCAACCTTCCCGCCGCCTCCCCCGCCCCCCTCTGCTCCCGCAAGCCGAGAACGGGCTGCAAAAGTTTGCAACATTTCTGGGGGGCGGGGGGGGGAGGGGTGGGGGATCCTCCGGGCTCGGGGCGCCGCCGCAGGCTCGCGCGCGGCCGCCGGACCCCGCGTCCCGGGCGCCCGCTCCCGGCCGCCCCCCGCTCCGCGCCCGGGCTCCCGCCGCCCCCTCCCCAGCCCCTCTCCAGCCTCCTACCTCTGCTGGTGCTGGAATAGCTCTGTCTGCGCACCGGGGCTGGCGGCTCGCTCTTGCGGGCGGATTCCTGGTTCAGCGGGGTCTCCCTGGAGCCGGCGGCCGCGTCCGCGCCGCTGCTGCCTGGCTCGCTGGCGGCGGGGTCGGGGGCTGCCGGAGCTGACTCCATGTTTTTTCCCAATGTAGAGATCGCTGGAGATGGCGAGCTCCGAGACTCCCTCTATCTTCTGTTTTCAGAGCAACTCTATGGTACCAAAAAAAAAAAAAAAAAAAAAAAAAAAAGGAGAAGGCGACCGGCGAGAGCAGGAGGGAGAGAGCAGGCGGCGGCGGCGGGCGGGCGAGCGAGAGCGCGAGGGAGCGCGCGGAGTGTGTCTGGATGGACGTGTGTGTGCGCCCGAGAGGGGACAGAAGGCGGGTCTGGCCACAGTGAGCGCTAGCGAGAGCTTCTCCAGCCGGCCCCCACACCCACATTCCCCACCCTCCAGACCCCAGACCGAGAGCCACAGACTGGCTGCCAATTTTGGGAGGTGGGGAAAAGAAGGGAGGAGGAGAGCAGAGCCTCCCGCGCCCCAATCCTCCCCTCTCCCCAGCCCAGGGACAGAAATTAAAGTCAGTGAGATGATTCTGTGCCTACTTCTGAGACTCTCTTAGGAACAGAACTCGTCCCCATCCGCTGCCAGCCTGGGAAGAGACAAATCCGATTGTCCACGTTGGGAAATCGCAGGTAGCCCCGAGTCAGCCCTGCCCAGGGCTGAGGAGAAACTAAAAAGGGATTAGAACGGGGCTGACACCCCAAGGAAGGCGGAGGATGGGAGGACGTGGCACTTTTTACTTTGGGATGGGACAGCCAGTGGGTTTCCAATCTTGGTTAGTTGCGTCTGTGTCTAAAACAGATTTTGTGAGTCTAGAATCGCCATAGACAGTTTCTGGTATGGTTGAAAAAGGTCGCTTTCAGCTCCTTTGCTGTTTGTCCGCGAAGGATCCAGAAACCATTTGGCAGGGGACTTTCTACTGAAGAAAACTTTGGCCTGTTTGGTCGATGACTATCTAAGCTGGATGAAATATGCCACGCTGCATCTAGCTCAAGCGTGGCTGCTAATTGTCAATTCCCACTGGTACTTTTCCTATTAAATGTACTGTCTCATCCATAAAAGGTAGATATACTTGAAAGGCATTACTAATGCCCAGATAACATTCAGATAATTAAGAACTCCTAATAATTCACATTATTGTAGGCATCATTCTACACCCTCCTGCCATTGAAATACACTCATCCCCTAGTAAGTACTTAAAACTCCAGGAAAGCAGAGAATTGCATCATTGTTACCTTGACCCCAAACTCCGGTATGAAGGAATAATACAAATTGAAAGAATGGGAAATATTCCAATGGTAGTAGTTTGATTTCTCTGCCTTCGTAATCAATCTACCACTTCCTTCTGCATGCGAAGACACTGTGGAAATCAGTCCATGTTTAACATACACCCCACCTTCCTTTCTAAAAGCTCCAAAATTTTGACAATAAATAATGTTATTACAGACCAGAAGGTGGCATAAATATATGCATTTAAGAGCGTTGGGTAGGCTGCGGGAATTGGGGGACATTTTTCTTTTGCTAACTTCCTGGTTTGGAAAAATGCTTTAAAAAAATAAGGGGAAAAAACTCAGATAATCGCTTAAGGGGAACCTCCATATGCCAAATTTCACACGTGGTTTCTGTTGCTGTTACTGATCTTGATCTTACTTCAAATACACAATGCCCTTTTGCCATGATCTGTGTGTTAATCAGCAAAACCTGTGGTCCACTCTTCAGGGTGATGTAAATGAAATGTGAATAGTCCTGATACCTTAATCCCGTCTCTGCAAGGATCCCTGACTTTAGCCTGTCTGTTGGCGCCTACAAACAATGCACAATTGTCTCCACCATCCCAAATCAGATGTGTGGGTTTCCCCATACATCAAAGCAGATTTCCAGAGCGGCCTTCACATCATTTACCATTGGTTAGCCTGTTAGTAATGTTCTTGGTGCAATTGACCTAGCTTGTCACACTTGACTTTTCTAAGGAAACAAATATATCAAAGTGTACGGTTTAAGAAACAACTTCCTCTGGACAGTGAGCATCTGTTGCCTTACCTTTTAGAATACTTTCTAAATACTTGTCATATTACATGTCACAATATTTCTATTTGGGATGCAAGTGACTTAAAAAGTATCCCTGGTTTTCTTTTAGGTACCAGTAGCAACTTGTTAACATTTTTGGTTAAGTCTGTTCCCCTTGGACCTTTAATGAGTTTCTTACTGTGCTCCTTCAACTAAGGTGATATTTAGTCACCCAGAAAAGACCATCTCTAGAAAATGGTCTTAATGACCCGAATCAATTAAAATAGACCCTATATTCCCTTCAGAGAAAGATCCCAGCTCCTAAAAGCCACTTTTCATAACTCCCTAAGACAGTTAATGCTTCTGCAATTTAAAACAATTGGGAACTCAAGTGCTTTCCCCAAGGGAAAAAATAAAAGTGAGTTAGATACATTCCTTGACTGTCAATCACTGTTACTAAAGTGCAAATTACCTGGACTGGGGAAGCATTTGAAACCTGAAAAGCACAGTGATTAGGTTTATATTTCTTTCCTTCCCTCCTGCTCCCTTCCAGATTGCTAATTAAGGCTTTCCAATTTTCCAAATATTTGGAGAGATGGGAGCCTTTCTTAGATTCTGCTCATTGACAAAGGGCAACAGTGTTTGCTTAAAAATGGTTATTTTACTTTGCACCACTGAGTTCTCTGCAAAAGACTTAGAAAAGCTATGTTTGTGGGACAGATCAGCATAAATTCAGTTTTGTTTTGTTTGTTTTGTTTTGCAACTCCTCTTTGCAACACGATGAGGATCCCCCCTACCTCCTTGCCAATCCAGGGCTTCTCTCTTGATGGTACATTACTTTTCTCCTACTCTAAGGTAATTACTGGGAACCTCAAAGTTAACTTTGACCCCTCTCTTTTGCTCCTGCCCATAGCTCTCCACATCCTAACACACTTGCCAAATGCTGTAAATTCTACCTACATGACATATGCCCCTGCTTTCCACAGCCATCCATGCAGTTCCAGACATTATTGCTCACCTAAACCATCTCAGCAACCTCTTAAATATCTGGCCTTCGGTCTTATAACCACGCTAATCCATTCCAGATAGTACTGCCAAGTTAATTACCCTGAACTATAGCTCTCATTTCCCACCATGTCACTCCCCTACTTACAAGACTTTAATGGCTCCCCATTGCCCATGCAATTAACAACTAACTAGTCAATTCAGTTATTGAAGGTTGTACCTCCCTATCATTGCACTCCTGTGCCAAGGATGGCAAGTCGATCTTGTCATGTGGAAAGGTGTGGGCTGTGATTGATTTATGCTATCTCCCATGGGTGGAGGATAGGGAGTGTGACACGCCTGGCAGGAGTTTGTCAAACTGCCTTACATCTTTATGTAATCTGAGTATGTGCAGTATTAAGGCCAGGCCACACGCTGCTGCCTGATCCCCTTCCTCCTTCTGGTCCATGATACATATATAGTTGCCTCTGCCTCCCTAAAGGCCCTTCCTGCCTTCTCAATTTACTGAAATCTACCTTCCTTTCAAAGTTTATTCTAAATGACAACTCCTCTGTGGAGCCTTCCCTGATTTACCCCAAACCAAAATATTTGAAGTGTCTTAGTGCTTTACATCACTCCTAAGGCATTTGGTATGCTCCATCTACCATGTATTGGGGTTGTTTGAACCTTTGCTTTATCTTCCCTGGCGGGAGACATACTCCTTAAAAACAAGGACCGTGCCTTTGCACAGAGTAGGCATTCATTAGACTTAGTGGATTTGAGGAATGCAGTTGATGAAGTAATCATAAAGTAGCATGTCCACACGGTGATTCCATTACACAACGAGAATGAAAACCTATGCATTTCAACTTTCAATCACTTGAAATAAGCCTTTCCTTCTTGGATAAAAGATTCATTGGCATGTATGTGCTGTTAAAATTTATATATGCAAAAAAAAACGTTGACAGTTATTTTCTTGCATTTCTTGACAGGGAGAGAAGGGAAATGATGGAAATATATAGTAGAATTTCCTTGGGAGTATGGAGCTTTCTACAACATGCACAAGAACAAAGAAGACAGAAAATTAAAACTGAGTGCCCAAACAAGTTCGCTTTCTTTCAAGAAAGCATCCAGAAGCTGAAGCTGGGCCATGTGCTGAAAATAAAAGAAACACAAGTGAAAATGCAGCACGGCTCTTGGGCATGGGAGGAGCTCCATCTCGCTGCCTGTCATCAAGGTGTCCCCAGCTGGTAAAGTCCAGGGCAAGAAGGAGCCAGAGAATCAATGGTGTAAACCTGAAGTCCTCCTGAGGGGTAACAGGTGAGCCAGACTTGCCAGACACTAGGAAATTAAGATGGAGACTGAAACACGCAGTGTCCACCCTGAATGATCCACTCCACCCGTGCCCATTTTATAGGTGAGGAAATGAAAATGCAGAGAAGAAAAGTGACTTCCTCAAGGCCACACAACTAATCAGTGGCAAGATGTGACAGCTTCAAACTGCCTGAATTCATCATCCAACTCTGCCACGTGCTGGCAATGTGGCGAAAGGAAAGACAGTACCATTTCTATGCCTACATTTCCTCATCCATAGAGGAACATTGTTGGGGTTAGATGAGATGATCCTTCTGAAATGTTGGCACTCAAAATTCTGCTATTATCATTATGCATCTTGCAAGATGTTATAAAATTCTGTATAGAACAGCCCTGTCCAATGCTAGTCATTAGCCAAATGTGTCTATTGAGTCCTTAAAAGGTGGTGAGTTCAAATTGAGATGTGCGATAATTGTTAAAATCCACACTGAATTTCAAAGACTTGGTACAAAAATGTAATGTGTCTCATTAATACTTTTATATTGATTGCATGTCAAAATGATTATGGTTTGGATATATTGGGTTAAATGAAATATTTAAATTAATTTCATCTCTTTTAACTTTTAAAAATCTATCTACTAGAAAATTTAAAATTACTGTGTGGTTAACATTATTATCTATTGGACAGTGCTGGTATGGACCATCTCCGGCTCATAGTAGGTATTTTAACAATTTAATAAGAGGAATTTCTAGGGCTCAGCTGGGGGTCAAGGGGTAGCATCTAGCCAGGAACTGTGCTCTGCGCCTATAATCCCAGGACTTAGGGGGGGCCAAGGCAAGGGATCACTTGAGCCCAGGAGTTTGAGACCAGCCTGGGTAACATGGTAAAACCCCCATGTTTTACCATACAAAAATTTAGCCCAGTGTGGTGGCACACACCTGTAGTCCCAGCTACTGGGGAGGCTAAGGTGGAAGGATCACTAGAGCCTGAAAAGTCAAGGTTGCAGTGAGCCACCGTGATTGTGCCACTATATTCCAGCCTGGGCAACAAAGTGAGACCTTGTCTTAAAAAAAAAAAGAGCATCCGTCTTGCCATTTCACAACATTTTAATTGTGCTGCTGCTATTTGCAGGCCATTATGCTGGATGCTTAGGAAAACAGAGACAAAAGTATTGTGTCTTGTAGGAAGGGAAAGAGTGCACATCCAAACTCAGTGGAATTGTATGCCTCTGTTAAGAACCTTTAGGGATGAGGTGAACACTGCCCTAGAGACCTCATAAAGCAGCTAATAATTTTTCCAGGGCATGAAGCAAGAAAGGCCCTGTCCTGGGCAGCTATTGTTCCTTTTGATAACTTCCAGAACCAGGGCTGAGGAATTTGAGAACAGAAAGGCATTTTCTGGGGACATGAGGAACAGTTCTCCGGTAGCCCAGTGTTTCCAGCAGCTTCACCTGAACTTCACCTGGGTGAGATGAAGGGATGTTGTATTGGCCTTAGCGTCCTTCGTAGAACCAAGACTAAGTTTACTAATATCTCTGGCTGGCCTTGGAAAATGTGAGGATAAAGAAGTCTAGATTGTAAGCTCCTTGAGGGCAGGAACCTTGTCTCACTTGCTTACCTGTACATCCCCAGTGCCAAGCACTGTGTCTAACACGTGATAAATGCAATACTTGTTGACAGATGGAGTGAATAATGAGGTAGGGTCAAAATTAAAAAAAAAAGAAAACTGAATAAGTCAACAAATAAAGGAGTATGATTTATTGAATACCTACTAAGTTCTAGATACTTTCTCATGTCTCATACATATTTTATAGATTAAGTTCTTCCACTTTGCCATCAAGCAATTTGCTTATTTTCTCTAAGATTACATTTTTTTCCAACTATAAAATGGACAGGATAACTTTTTAAACCACTTACATCACAGCAGTGTTGGTGGGGGCAGATAAGATAACACAGATGAAAATGATCTGGAAAAATTCTAGGGTAGTCCACCCAATAGAAACATTTATGTGTTTGATGTGATTATCACCCCAATGTGGCCACTGAGTACTTGAGATACAACTAGTATGAGTGAGGAACTGGAGTTCTTCCCCTTTAAATAGACTATTTTTAGAGCAGTTTTAGGCTCACAGAAAAAGTGAGCAGAAACTAGAGAAATATCCCATATATTGCCTATCCTGACACAGGCACAGGCCCCATCACTGTCAGCATCCCACATCAAAGGGTACATTTGTTACAATGGATGAACCTGTATCATAATCAAAGTCTGTAGTTAACATTAGATCTCATTCTTGGTGCTGTCCATTCTCTGGGTTTTGATAAATGTAGAATGACATGCATTCACCATCATAGTACCATAGAAGGCAGTTTTACTGCCCTGAAAGTCCTCTGTGCTCAGCCTGTTCCCTCTCTCCCTTCCCCCAACCCTGGGCAACCACTGGTCTTTTTACTGTCTCCATAGTTTTGCCTTTTCCAAAATACAATGTAGTTGGAATCATACAGTGTATAGCCTTTTCAGATAGGCTTCTTCACTTAGTAATGTGCATTTAAGGTTTCTCCTTGTCTTTTTATGGCTTGGTAGCTCATTTCCTTTTAGTACTAAATAATATCCCATTATTTGGATGCTGGAGGCAGATAAGATAACATAGATAAGATAACATACCATTATTTGGATGTACAGTTTATACATTCACCTACTGAAGGACATCTTGGTTGCCTCCAAGTTTGGCAATAATGAATGAAGTTGCTGTAAACATGCATGTGCAGGTTTTTATTTGAACATAAGTTTTCAACATTTTTGGGTCATTACCAAGGGGCACAACTGTGGGATTGTATATAAGAGTACGTTTAGTTTTGCAGGAAACAGCCAAACTGTACCACAAGGTGGCTGTACCATTCTTTAGTCCCACTAGCAATGAATGAGATTTCCTGTTGCTCCATGTCCTCACCAGCATTTAGTGTTGTCAGTGTTCTGGATTTTTGCCATTCAAATATTCATGTGAACAGTTATCTCGTTGTTTTTATTTACATTTCCCTAATGATATAAGACATGCAGCATCTTATCCTATGCTTATTTGCCATCAGTATATCTTCTTTGGTGAGGTGTTCAAGTCTTTGGCCTTTTTTTCATGGGGTTTTTGTTCTCTTACTGTTGAGTTTTAAGAATTCTTCACCTGTTTTGGAGAGCAGTCATTATCAGATGTGTCTTTCTAAATATTTTCTCCCAGTCAGTGGCTGGGCTCTCACTCTTTTGACACTGTCTTTCACAGAGCAGAAGTTTTTTAAATTTTAATGAAGACAAACTTAGCAATTATTTCTTTCATTGATTGTGCCTTTGGTGTATGTATGTAAAGGCATCTAGATTTTCTCCAATGCTGTCTTTTAAGAGTTTAATAATTTTGTATTTTACGTTTAAGTAACAATCCATTTTGAGTTAATTTTTGTGAAAGGTATAAGGTCTATGTCTAGATGCACTATTTTGCATTGGGATTTCCAGTTGTTCCAGCACTATTTGTTGAAATGACTATCTTTTCCCCAATGTCTTGCCTTTGTTCTTTTGTCAAAGACCTGTTGACTATATTTATGTGTATCCATTTTGGAGCTGTCTATTCTGTTCCATCTATCTGTCTATTCTTTTAGAAACACCATATTGTCTTTATTAGTATAGCTTGGAACTGGATTTTGAATTTCATTTAACGTCAATTAGCTTAACATTAAATTGCCACACGTGGCCACTGGTCATTGCATTTGACAATGCAGACTGTTAATTTTAAGTTTTATTCTTTTGACTTTCTAAGCTCATCTTCACATGAGTACTCATTCATAGATTTTAGGGTCTATAAATATTTATTTTGTATCTGCTATGTGAAAGACCTGTAGGGGATTCTAAGATATATCAGATAGATTGTATATCCTTTATGAGAAGCTAAGACAAGCTCATAAGCACCTGTACTTTAAGATACGAAGTATCAAATGCCATAGAATGGATTCAGGGTCTCAGAAAGAGAAGCCAACATTTCTTTTTGGAGAAATCAAAGAAGGCTTCCTTGAAAAGGAGGCATTTCATGAGTTGTTTTTGCTGGATTCAGGCCTAATGATACAAATTTGGGAAGTGGTTATGGCAGTAGACGAACTTTTTGTGAAGAGAGTTGGGGTTGCTGACTCCATTTGTATTCTCCAGGTGGACCTATTCTTACTGTTATACACAAACACATTTTGTTAAGGAAATACCTAAGAATCCTCCCTGTCAAGGCAACATGCCAGATAAAATCTGTCTCACGCCTACATAATTTTTCACCTTATACTGATGGTTTTCAAAGTGTGATTTGCAGACCAGCAGCATCAGCATCACCTGGTGGACTAGCTAGAAATGCAGATTCTCAGGCCGCAGCCAGACTTAGCTGAGTCAAAAACTCTGGGGGTGGGGTCCACCAATCTGTGCTGTCACAAGTCATCCTGGTGATTCTGATGCACCCTCAAGTTTGAGAATACCTGTCCTACATTCAAGACCACCTGATTAATAAATGCACTTGTGTGAATGCCATAAATCCTAAACGAGGGCTCTTCTGAGAGATGAGACCTATGCTTCTGTGGGCCTAACAATCTTTTGACTTAGGAGTGCTGTACTATCACAAAATTCCCAGCACCATGTAAGGAACCCTATCATAACTAAGGCCATGTATGTCTGATCATTTTGATAGTAGTTATATAGAGAGGGCTTTTTCTCTGTTCTTCCACAGAAACTTGGAGAGAGCTTAAATTCAAAAAAAAAAAAAAAAAAAAAAAAAGGAAAGGGAAAGGAAAGGAAAAAAAAAGCTGTCAAACTAGCCTGGGGCACTGATGATTCAGAATGCCAGTTCTGCCCTGGTGAAGATAGATATTTAGATGGAGGCCCTGTGTGAAACTGAGTAAGAAATCAGCAGGAAATATTTTCTGCTTAACAGATCAGAAGGGTGACAAAGACAGTAGCATTGTTCCAAAAGCTACATCATGGTAGGCATGATGGGCCAAACCTTCCTTTAGAAAAGGTTCTAAGTTGTCTCTTTCTCTCATGCAAGAAGAAATGTTCAATTATCCAAAATGTTGGCCATCTCACTAAATAATCTTTTTCTTATTTTCGTGGTGTCAGTTACCTCTTACACAAAAATGCTGCCTAGCAAACTACCCCCAAACTCTGGGGCTTACAGCAGTAACACTTCCTTCTCATTCTATGTCTATGAACAGGCTAGGGTTCAGCTAGGTTTGGCTCCAGGCTGGTAATTGGGTTTAGTTCTGCTGTATGTGTCTCTTCCTAGGACAGCGGCTGACTGAAGCATGCTCTTCTCCTGGCAAAAAGCAGGTGCACATAAGAGCAAACCCCTCCTCCAAGCAGATGTCAAATCTTAGCACACATCACATTTACCAACACTTGATTGGCCAAAACAAACGACATGGCCAAATCCACAAGTCAGAAAGTGGGGAAATATCTACCACCCACCAAGACACTATGGCAAGGGTGTGACCGGGCAGCTCTGCTACAGGAGAGTGAACAGTTGAGGCCAATCATTTAGTCACTCAGGTTGGCTTATCTCTAAATCAGAGGTTCTCAAGCTTGGCTGCACATTGTAATCACTTGGGGAGCTTTACAAAGTTTTAATGCCTGAGTCCCACCCCTAGAGATTTTGGCTTAATTGGTTTGGGGTGTAGCCCAGGCAGAGAGTAGTAAAAGCTCCCCAGGTAATTCAAATGAGCAGCCAAGTCTGAGAACCACTGGTGTGAAACCAAATGCCATTGATTAAACAAATGTAATTTTGACTACTGCTTTGGGGAGGACCCTTTCCCATTCATTTTGGGAACTCCCCCATCTTTTAAAACCTTTTAGAATTAAAGCACATTACTGCATCAGATGCAATTTCAGTTCCCTCCAGTGAGCAGCCTCGGGTCAGATTCATAAAAAGGTATCATCAGAGATTTTCTTAGCGTTGAATTCTAATGAATTTCTGGTGATTCTGTTTGTTACTTATCTATCATTAAAGTGAAAACACTGGTGTGGGTGCTAATTGCTGTCTGCATTTCCGAAGAAGCCTTGTACAGGAGTGGAGGATCTTGCTGTATCATTAGAAGTTAGGATCTACCTTCTCAGGGCATAGGACACTTCCTCAGATAATGTACATTTTATTTTGCTTTTCATTTATTTCTGTATTTTCTATATGTAAATACATTGAGAAAGATTTCCTTTTTTGGGTGACTTCTGGCATTCAAAATTCTATAAATACATGGAAGTTGTAAAGGAGCTTATAAGGGTTTTGAGGACCTTACGGAGATCTCTTCTAAGGCTTTATTTTTGCCATACATTTTTGAAAAGGGATGCATGGAGCTGATCACAATTGGCACCCTTCTCATTTATAAGCCATGTTTTTTCCCATAGGACATTTTGCCACGTAAAGGTCTCTGTGTATTTTTAGTCTTAAAAAGTTTCATGTCATTTATTCCGTCACTAATTTTATTTCACAGTTTTTAGTTTGCGATATTTTTAAGCCTCTTTATGACACTGTAAAAATAAAAATATTGCATCACACCCCATTTTCTGACCTTTTTTCTGTAAGAAAAATAATATTTTAAGGACTAATCTACACTTTAGAAAATGCTTCATATCTTTCAGGGATCTTCTAGATACAGTGATCAAGCAAAACATCCTCCCACAATTTCCTAATATGTTGTCTGGCTCATAGAGAGCTCATTTGTTGGATAAAGAAGAAGATAAATCATCAGTCTGCATATTATTTCACCCCTCATTTGACTGCTGGCTGTCAGGATGCTTGAGATTTTGAATAACCAATCAAATTATTAATTTTTGGATGAAATTCCATAATGCTTTGGCTAATCATTGATGCATATGCAGATTAGGGGGAGCTCTGTGTACAGCAACAAAAATGTCAGTGTCTAAGAAGGAGGAAAAAAGATACATCTGCCCTGCACATGACTCACTGGGAACATACTGGATACATTTATCAGAGTAGGAAGCACTATAGAGTCAAGAACGTTTCACTTTGACACTCACTTCACATCCAAAAGTTAGATCCACAAATATTTTCGTCCTGGGGACACGTTGCTATTATAAAGAAAATAAAGCCCTGGGACTACACAGCTGTTACCCTTCATTCACATTTATTCCTTGATGACATGCCCCACCAAAGAATACATCATCAGGCACCAACCACCTTTTTATTGCAGGAGGCTGAAAGCAGGTGTCCTAGAACTGTTGCCAAAAAGCTGTGTGACTTTGGAGAAGTTGCAGCACATCTCCGGGTTGCAGCTTTTTTATTGTTCTTCATCTGATGGATTAAATGGTTTCCAACCGCTCCCACCCCCCACCCCCCCACAATTTCTTGTAATTGTCTAAAGAATACTTGGCACTACAAAAGATGCAGTGTTGGAGGGAGCTGTGTTTCAAGAGATGGATAAAAGCAGATGTTCAATATGGAAGATGTTACGGGTGGAATGTTCTGGTGCTCAGGACATTCATTAAACCAATACATAACACTAGATGCTGGGAGAATAGGCAGGGTCTTTAAGTGACAGGAGGAAACCAGTGAAGTCAGTGAGGACTTGGCCAAAGTCACTCACAGGATTGGTAACTGAATGAAACGAGGCCCCGGAACTCCCAACTCCCCATTAGTGCCCTTTTCTCTGCCCCAGGCTGCTTCTTTGGCCCAAGTGCAGCAGCGTCGAGATTTACTGGCAGCTCTCACTGTTTGGCTGGCGAAAGGGCACTTTAAATTACCCTTTGTTTTAGTGTGAGCAAAGGGATCTTTGAGGGCAGACACAGCCTACCAGATTGGAGACAAAATCATTCCACTGAATGTGGACCAAAGTATGGCCAAGCTTTTAAGTTCATTGTCAGTTACACTGTAACGAAATGATCATACAAGATCAGCAGTCAGTCCTGGTCTTAACCAAGTGTTCAGGCTGAATTTGAGTCAATTTGATTGTACTGCCTTGATCCCTTTGGGCAAATGGTGCTGTTCAATCTCAGGGGTGCCCCAACACTGCCTCCAGAGGAGATGTGGTTAAGGCTCAGAACCCCTGCCTTTGCACTTGGGCTTGGGTCTCAGGGAGAAATATCAGCATGTCTTGAAACATACTAGAGCTGTTACTTGCATTATCACATGGAATCCTCAGTGCTAGGAACTGAGTGGTGGAATCCTTGCTTGGCAAAGAAACAGCCCAGATGTTTTAAGGGGTTTGACCAAAGCTCTGTGGTTAGTATTCAGCAAACGTACGCTGTCAACCTAGGTCTGTCTAGTTCCAGTGCCCATGTTCTTTCCACAACACATTTTCTCTCTAATGCAAAAATAATAAAATGAAAAAATAAAAGATTAGGCTGAAATCTCAGGCTAGGGAAAAGGAAAAGGGGGGAAAAAAGAGATGAGTTAGTGAAAAGAAATAAGAAGTTAAAAACCAGGGTGCAAGTTCCAGCTCTTTCTTCTTGATCATCACCCCATCCTCTTCAGCACATATTAGATATTGTTATACAACTAATGGCTATTGAGTACTCACCCTTAAAGTGCTTTAAACTCATTTCCTGTACTTTACAACTATTTCCTACATGGCAATGCAGTGAGGGAGCTACTGCTATCCCTTGTGGTATGGTCGAGGAAACTGAAACACAGAAGATAAGTAGCATGATCAAAATTATGCAACTCATGGTGCGGAGCTGATGTGTGCCATCACCTCCTCCCCATTTCAAACTGACACCAGGTTTGTCCTTGACCACTCAATGCATCTGCCAAATTGTTTAGAGTTCCCAGATAAATCACTTTCCCTTCCTGGACATCAGCTTCCTTGTCAATCAAATGAGGAGGCTAGACTAGATCTATGAGGTCCTTTCCAAAACTAACGTTTGTTAAATTTGTGTATGACAGAAAGACTAAGAAAGACACATGATGAGGAAAAAACTAGAGTAAGAAGAGAAGGAGGAGGAAGAACAGGAAAATCCTGGCCAGCAGAATTTCTCAAAGCAAAGGGCCCTGGCTTTTCAGTGTTTTGAGAGATCTTGAAGAGCCAGAAATTCAAGTCCTGTGTTCTAGGGACAGAAAAACCTGAATACAAGTTTAGGTTTTGCTCCGATCAGCTCTGACATCAGATGAGTCATTGCTTTTCCCGGGTCTTAGATCCCTCGTTACTAAGATAATGGCCTCAGTCACCACAAAGTCCCTTTCTGTTCTGATAGACAGTGATTCTGTGGAAAGTATAGGTACTTCCCGCATGGAACTCTCAATGTTTACAGTAAGGGCTTTTTCAGGTTAAGGCGTAGAAGACTATCACTAAACTGTGACTTTTATGCAAGAGGAAGTATATTAAAACTATACATATCATTAACCCCTCACCAGTCATTTGTTTTGCTTATTCATATGATTATATCATCATTCCCTCCACTAACAATCTTTTTTTAGGGTATTATAAAGTAAAAGGAATACTGGTTACCATTTATTGTGGGGCAAATAAGTGCAAGGCATGTTACCAGCTGATGAAGTTTCGAAACTGTGACAGCCTAGAGTCTCAGCTCAAGATGCTAGTTGAGAAGGCAGTGGTGGGAGTGAGGTGGGAATGTGATATGAGGTATGCATGAGAATTGGTGTATTCATTTGGTCCCATTCATCAGCACCATCATCAGCCATCATCCATTAGCAAGTTATGCTATGCAAAGAGCAGGGGTTTGGAATTTCAGGACACGTGTTCAGACGGCAAGCTCTTTTACCCTGACAAGTCTTTCTCCACATGGAACATATCAAGTTGTGCTCCATTTGAAGGAACAAAAAACTCAAATCAAAATGTCATAAGCAACAAGGAAAGTAGGTCGTAATGTAAGAGATACTATGGTAAGATGGGCCTGGACTTGGCTAATTTTGTAGTTCAGTGATATCCACAAGGGTTTTTCCATCTCTGTTTTCTGCAGCCTCTGAATGTCAGCTGAATCCCTCATGCTGATAAAATAGCTGCCACTGCTCTAGGTATGGTGTCCGGCAGAAGAACAGCGCTATCTTGTCCTTGCGTTCTTTTTTTCTTATTTTTAAGAGATGAGACAATTCCCAGAAGCCCCTCAACAGACTTTCAGTCTTGTCTGTTGGCAAGAAGTTATTCACAAGCCTACTCCTAAACCAGCCTCTTAAAAAGGAATTACGAGGACCAGAATTGGCTTAGGCTAATTGAGATTTATTCCTAAATTGTTGGAAGGTCACCTTTGCTGGAGGAGGGGGTGCCCGAACACAAACGAGTCCTCTTACTAAACCAGGACCTTCAATTCCTCCAAAGAGCCATTCCTCTTTTGCAAGACTGTTGTATTAAAATCATGTAGCAACATTTTAAACATTTTAAATCACTCACAGATATAAGGTACTATTATCCCTCTACTATAAAGCGGAGATTCTCAAATTGAGTGAGGGTCAGAGTCCCTTACATGGCTTGTTAAAACAGATTTCTGGGCCCTAGAGTTTCTCATTCAGAACGTCTGGGTGACGTCAGAGAATTCCTTTGTCCGACAAGTTCCCAGGTGCTGCTGCTGATGATGGTTCAGGATGACACTTTGAGAATTCGTGTTCTAGACTATGAACTTCTTGTGCATAAGGACCATGTCTTATTTCTGTTGATATCTCTAGCACTTCAGTGCCTGGTGCGCACAGCAGATGGTGAATTATTCTGTGCTCAGCACATTATTAATTCCTTCACATAGATCATTTCCTTTAATCCTTACTGTAACATCATGAAGGAGGTACCATTACTACAGATGGGCAAAGTGAGGCATAGACGCAGAAGACTAGTAAATGTGGAGCCAAGATTCGAACTCAGATATATGTCATTCAAGAACCTGTGCAATTACGTAAAACTTTCTTCTGAATAGAAGTGGTTGCTGATCATTGAATGAATGAATATAAGATTCTAAAGGAAGGACAAATAACAGTTGTATGCCGATGAGATAAAAAAGACAAGGCAGAGCTAAAGCATGGGCCGATTCCCTGGGAATGTAGTCCAGGAAAAGCCATTGGGATCCTGGGCATTAAAGTAGCAGGCAGCACAGCGGGCCCCCTAGAGAGGGAAGATCCCCAGAGAGGTGACTCTAACCAGAGGGAAACGGCTTTCACACAGGAGCTCCAGTTCACCTCCCTGACTCATTGGCCTTGGCTTATCTTTCACTGACACAGCAGCCCTGCATGAGATGTGATGAGAACCTAAGAGCACCAAGGGGCTTCACTCTCCCCATTTTCCACCCTCGGCTGTCCATGCATTGCAGGGAGAACTCGGAGCATGCATCCCTTGATGTGAAGGAAGCCTCTTTACAGATGTGCACTCACTTTCTAAATCACCAGGGTACCATTTGGTAAATTGCTGCTGCAAAGCAGTGAATGGTACCCTGGTGGCCTCACAGACTGACTGTATCCCTAAAAGTGTTTAATTTATCTCTGGGGGGAATTTACACCCTGGGAAAATCTGCTTAAATGTATAAATGAATCTTCTAACCAGCCAAGATTGAAGATATTAAAATCGTAAAGCCGGAAGGCACTCCCTGAAAGCAAGAGTTTTATTCATCTCCCGGCACATAGTCACTACACGGTCTCAGCAGGTGGATGTCCCTGGTGATTTCAGGCGAGCAGAGGAAGGAGGTTCCAGGATGTCATTCCGCCTCTCTGACCCTCAGAATAATTTTGCTCACCTCATCTAAGTTCCTTCAGCAGTAGCATGGGCTCATTTCAGTCTTCTCAGACCCCAGTGGAGATGGAGGACAGGTGGTCCGCAGCACCCTCTGAGTGAGAACTTTCTTAAGCATGGTAATAGCCAGTTAAACTTCTAGTGGGTCTAAACCTTTTAGGGTTAA
The DNA here is from genome assembly GCF_009761245.1 of Sapajus apella. Lineage (NCBI taxonomy): Eukaryota > Metazoa > Chordata > Mammalia > Primates > Cebidae > Sapajus > Sapajus apella. The sequence goes on along the minus strand of NW_022436977.1, from coordinate 4,202,340 downwards.
GCTCCAGTTTAATGACTTTTCTTCTCATTCCTTGATGTAAAATTAAAATGCCAAGACTCACTCTCTCACTGGACAATTTCAACAGTGTCTCAGTCAGGATAGATGATGTCCCACGGTGGTAACCACCAACCACCATCTCTTCCTAGCTTATAGCAACCAAGGTTTGTGTCTTGCTCACACCAGTGTTCACTGCAGGTCAGCAGTGTGGGCGCTGCTCCTCATAGTCAGATTTGAAACACTATTGGCCACTGGACCAGTGGGAAACCATGCATGGACTCTTGCAGTTTTTGCCTGGAGGTGACACTTGTCACTTTTATTCACATTGCATGAGCCAAAGCAAATCATGTAGGCTCACCTAACTCAAGAAGGCAGGAAAGGGAAATCCTAACATGTTCGCAGAAGGGAGCAAGGGAAATACTTGGTAAATCAGCACTAACGACAATCACAAGGAACATCCCTGTGTGGGAACTTCTTTGAAAAGGTATTTTTCATCACATACCTGGAAATACCTGGAAAAAGGTTCAGTGAAGTTGTGAATATGTATATGCAACAGGAAAATGAATCTACAGTTCGGTGTTTTTGCTAGTATGTGCACTTTTGGGGGAACTATATCTATTTCAAAAGATTATTATTTCCATCTCATGTAGTAGTAGCACATTCAAGGGGCAGTAGAGAAGGAGAGAGATGTAAATTCAAATGAGCTAGTATCTGATTCTATACTACACGTTGATTCTAAAAAATGAATCAAGAAACTGTCCCTAGTCCTAAAGAGTGTAGAGTCTGTGAAGGAGATAGACACATTAATACTTAAGTTCACTATAATGCATTATACCAGAATGGGTAAATGTACAAGTTTTGGGATCAAAAATACCTGAATAGGCATCTCAGGTTCTAGCTACTCAAGTGTCCTCCTCACAGATTGTCCATAATCACAGTGGCCTCCTTCAGAAGGCTTCTGAGAATTTAAGTAGGCAATCTATGTAATACATTTATAGCACACAGGAAATGAAATGCTCAAAAGAGCATTTTACTGGAATGAAGATTCAGGCTGTTACAGGAGCATAAAGGGGGCTCAGTCTGGGGCACGAGGGATAGTTTCCTGAAGAAAGTGGCTCCTGCTTTGTGTTTTGAAAGATGAATAGGGTTTAGTTAAGGAAAAACGGAAGTCGGAGGCCTTCACAGCAGTAGAGACAATACAGCCATGGCCCAGGATCTAAATCAGAACCAAGACCTAGCTGGGTTCAAACCCTTGTTTTGGTATGTGTTAGCTATGTGACCATAGGTAAGTGACGTCAACTCTCCAATGCTCCGTTTTCTGACATATTCCTCATGGGGTTGTTATGAGTATTACAGTTCAAGCTAGTATGTGATTAACTGTAGATGCAATAAATAAAGGCGTGGACTCGTTTGAGAATGGGAGCATGAGATGCCAGTGCTTTTTTCTGCACTACGTTTTTACCAGTGCCTTGGTTTTAAAACAAAGAGCATGAGCTCACTGCCATTATTCCATGCACAGGAGATGTAAGAGAAAAGCAGTTTCATTGGCCAGGGTTGAGGGCAAGAGTGAGGAACAGAAATTTGTGTTTGTTTTTTGTTACAAGTGATAGGCTTCTTGTTAGCAAAGGAAGATAATTGACCTGTAGTTCCCACTAAACTTAAGAGGCTTCACTTTGTGCCAGATGAAAATTAAATAATTAGCAAGGAATGCTCAACTCCAACATCCTCAGCCAACTGTCTGCTTCTCCATAAAGACGGGCCTCCAGGGAATAAAGATGGATGTAACTGCAATTAAATAGGTGCATAAACCTTGCAGAGAGCTGTCACTGCGTGCCAGAGCTTGGCTGTGATCTATGCTAGAGCACTCATCACCCCCATTCATGGTTTGCTCCAAGGGAAAGTGCATCAAAATGGTGGTGAGCATTCCCAGATCTGCCCATTCTTAAAACTACAGGTCCAATGAAAATGCCATTCTAAAATGTTGTCCATGCAAGATGCTATTTCTGAAAATATAGTTGAGAGGGTCTGATGTTTCTTTTAAGGTTTCAAAGTCATAGGCCCCAACAAAAGATGTGAAGTATATATATATATTTATAAATATATAAAAAATATATTTATATATATTTATACATATATATATTTATAAATATATATATTTATATATATATATTTTATATTTATATTTATTATATATATTTATATATGTATATAAATATATATCTATCGCCTTACCTGAAATTCTCACAGTCACTACTATCTTGCCTATAAATAGAAATGTATGCCTCCTATGCACACTTATTGAGTATTTACTATGTTCTATACCCAGTGTCAAGTTCCATGAATGTAATGCTGAGTAAAACATAAGCCTTCCCTGTGGTTTACATAATTCAAGATTAGATTCAACTCTATATAAAGAAATCTAACTCAAAACAATGTTTTAAACTACCTAGAAGTTATTCCTGTTTCTTGGATAAAAGACGAGAAGGAATATGAAGTTGAGGACTGACATGCCAGCTCTGTGAAGTCAGGGGCCCTGACTACTCCTGCCTTATTGGTCGGTCTCTTTGACATGATACTATATAGTACAATATGGCTGCTTTAGCGCCAGCCATCACATTCACATCTCGGTAATCAAAAAAGAAGTAAAAGCAAGAATATTGTGCTTCCTCCCTTTAAAGACATTTCACAGATACTTCTGAGTTTCAAAGAAAGCTAGTAATTATAGTCTTTATTCCGGGTTGTCATGTACTCAACTAAGAATTGAGAATTTTGTTACTGAGAAAGAAGGCAAGAACTGATATTGAAGAACAATTAACAGCTTTGCCACAGGATTAAAAAGCTTACTTGCTTTCTTTTCTGCACTGTCTTGTTTGTAACAAAATCACTGAAGTAGCACCATTCTCCTCCAAGAGGAAGAAAAAGCCCTAGGCACAAGTGTGTTACAGGAAAAAAATTGTCTTGATTTTTACTACCTTTCAGATTAATAAGAACTGAAAGTTTTGTATGACAACCAGAATGGTAAAATATAAAATTATCAGAGGTATTTTAAGGATGCCCCTCCGGAGATTATTATTTAACCTCTTGGAGAAAAATAAGTATAGATGTTTACTTCATGCTGTAAATGAAAACACATTCCATAAAGGTAAAAAAATTAAAATATGAAAAACATGAAAGTATTCTATAATTAAATTTAGGTGTTATATCTTTAATCTAGTGGTGAGAAGGATAATAGATCACGCACACACACATATATCACACACACACATATATAACACACACATACACACAAATATATACATATAACACCATACACAGATGACATTTTAGAAAACATATTCAAAATGGTAATAATAATCTTAATGTAAGAAAATGATGAAAACTCCAAGTGTAAAAATGACAAAGGCAATTACAAAATAATTATATTTAATTTACATAATTTTAAACATAATTTTGGCAAAAAACAACTAAAAAAAGGAAAGAAAAATCACACTGAAAACAACTGGAGATAGTCTGCATGCTATTCCACTCAATAAGCCTCAATTCCAGATCACCCCTGCAATAAGAGATGAGGACCTATCTCTTGTGTCTGTACTTCATGGACAAAATAAGGGATCTTCAAGAGCCATTTGGACTGTATCTAATCTTTTGCTTTAAGTGCTGTCTTTAAAATCTAAACATCATTTGGAATGCAACATCTCTACCCAGAGCTGGTGAGGAACTGGGGAGAAGAACTTTCTCACTCACAGCTGGTGGGAAATAGAAGTTGATAGAAGCTTTCTTGATGATAATTTGGCAATGCAATGCGTGAAGTTCAACAGCCTGGGAAGTGTTTGAGAACCATAGCTTGTTCAACAGGCATGGGGACAGACTGTTGGCAGAGTTGAATAACAACTTAGTGAAGCATTTCAAGAAATTAGCTTTGCTAGTTGGCCACATTTAACCATTTTTGATTATGCATCTCAATAGAGATATGGATCTATAAACCAGCATTTCTCCAGGGAGTCTTGAGAACCTGGGTAGTCTTTGGTTGTCTTTAAAGGGTTCTTCAGGTCTTTTCATGGTTTCAGAGGGAAAAAGTCATTCTGTTTATATATGTTTGAGATGGGAACTTAACTATGATCTTCTAGAAATCTAGTTAGAGTGCTAATAACCATTACATTCTTAAATGTTGGTTATGCACTAGTAGAATTGCATTTGTTATGCTGTCTGGACTAATTGCAGATAATCAGTGTACTTAATATTGGTTAAAACTTTTGTATGTCTCTTTTGGATTATCATTTTGTTAAATTTGAATTTATTGTTGTTACTATATTGTTGTATCATATTCTCAACGAACTGAAAGGGTCAATAATTCAGAAGTCACTGACTGAAATATGTGAGGAGTGATAACACAATTCAAACTAATGTGTAAAACATGCATTGTGGCTGCTGCAGGGGACTGCTCCGTGCAAATTGTGGGCTGCTCTGCAAATTCACATTCAAAAAGATGTGAATCTCTGTGTGCTGGGACACCTGTATTTGCAAGTGTGATGGGTTTTCATACACAGTCACGAAGGAAAAAAGGGAGTAGGAAGAACTATGATGAATCTGAAAATTAGATTTTACTCAGCCAGCCAGCCATTCATTCTCAATTCTAAGTGTTTTGTCTGATATGAAACTGCCAAATTGTGGCATGAAACCACCACATTAAAAAAAATGCTCTCTAAACACAGCCACTTCTCTAGCAAACAAATTTATATCTTCCGTAACAAGCACAAACTAATGTTTTCTAGCATGAAATTGATGAACAGTGTTGCTAAAGGCGAACAAGAGACCAAAACTACAGAAGCATCCTTCAAAGTCACACTCCTTACAGCATAAAAAGGAGCGTCCCTCCCGAGAAGCTTAGGAAACGATCCTCAATATAACAAACATTACACTCAGAGAGAAAGAAGACAAGCTATGGATGAAATTCCTTTATCAAATGAGACAGATGGACATAGCATAACAACAGTGGCTTACAATGTGGGAGAGCAATTACTCTCCCATACAGAGGCTCACAATTGGAAAAAACCAATGATACAGAGTGCACAAATCAGGTCCTGGAATATTATGGTACTTGTATAAGGCAGAAGTGATGACTGGCTTTTGATCTGATGATCACAGAAAAAAATTAATGTATGGGAATTTAGGTAATGGCATTTTGTGAACTAAGATAAAACTGAAAAAGGCATGTTCTGGTACATACTGATGGAACACCAGGCAGGTATTCACCAAGGAAAGGAATTTCCACATACACACAAAGATGTCTTATCTGGACACCAATCAAAAAGGGCAATTGGGAGTGAGCCATGTTGCTTCTGGTCATGACTTAGTGCTGAAGAAAATATTGACCTCTGTGAATATAAGCGAATTATACCATGTGTGCATTTTTTCACTTTGCTATGCTAACCAGGCAGTAAGGTACAAGAATGCGTGTATACACTGGTATATGCTTCCTCTGGAAGAGAAGTTATGCACCAAAGTTTTTGAAGGCCAGGGTTGTAACTTAAAATATTCAAAGCTATGTTAGAAAAGAACTGTGCAGTCAGAAGACTTATTTTACCTGACTTTGAAGCTCACAATAAAGTTTCAGTGACCCAGACAGCGTGGCGCTGGGGTAAGAAACAAACAGATCAGTGGGACAGAATAGAAAGCTCAGAAATAGACCCAAATTTATGCCATCAATTAATTGTTTAACTTATTTGTATTGTAATAAAAAGTCTCATGATATAAAAGTCACTATTATAAAGTGTACGGTTTTATAAAGGATATGGTTTTTATAGCATACTGGCAATGTTGTGCCATCATCACCGTTACCTAATTCCAGAACATTGAGAACACCCCAAAACAAAACGCATAACTGTTAGCAGTCACTCCCCTACTTCTTCCTCCCCTATCCCCTAGCAACCACTAATCTAGCTTTTAATGTATATGGATTTGTCTATTCTGCGTAATTCATACCAACTAAATCATACAATATGTAGATTTTTGTGTCTGGCTTCTTTTATTAGTGTAATGTTTACAAGGTTCATTCATGTATCAGTATTTCTTCTTTCCCTTTTCATGGCTGAATACTATTCCATGGAATGGCTATATTATACGATATTTTGTTAATCCATTCATCTAGCAATGAACATTTGGGTGGCTTCCATTGTTTCACGATTATGAATAATGATGCTATGAACATTTGTGTACAAGTTCTATGCCAACATATGTTTTCAATTATCTTGGATATATAACTAGTAGAGGAATTTTTAGGTCGTATGGTAACGCAATGTTTAACTTTTTGAGGAACTGCCAAACTGTTTTTCACAGTAGCTGCACCATATTACATTCCCAGGGGCAATGTATGAGCATTCCAATTGCTCCAGATCCTTGCTGATAATTATTATTGGCAATTTCTCAAAGATCTAGAGGCAGAAATACCATTTGACCCAGCGATTCTATTACTGGATATATACCCAAAGAAATATAGATAATTCTATTATAAAGATACATGAATACATATATTTATTGCAGCGTTATTCACAATAGCAAAGACGTGGAATCAACCCAAATGCCCACCAATGATAGGCTGGATAAAGAAGATGTGTGACATGGACACCATGGAATACTATGCAGCCATAAGAAGGAATGAGATCATGTTCTTTGCAGGGACATGGACGGAGCTAGAAGCTGTTAACCTCAGCAAACTAATTCAGGAGCAGAAAACCAAACCTCATGTGTTCTCACTTCTAAGTGGGAGCTGAATGATGAGAACACATGGATACATGGGGGTGAAAAACACACACTGGGGTCTACTGGGGGCTGGGGCGGAGGTACCGGTTGGGAGAGGGAGAGCATTAGGAAGAACAGCTAAAGAATGCTGTGCTTAATAGCTACGTGTTGGGTTGATCTGTGCATCAAACCACCAAGGAACATCTTTACCTGTGTAACAAACCTGCACATCTGCATACGTACCCTGGAACTTAAAGTAAAATTTGAAGGAAAAAAAATATTATTGTTAGAGTAATCCTGGTGGGTGTGAAATAGTAGTATGGTTTTAATACCCATTTCCCTAATGGCTAATGATGTTGAGCATCTTTTCCTCTGCCTGTTGGTGATGTTTGTTGATCTATTCAAAGAGCCAACTTTTGGTTTTATTGATTTTCTCTATTGTTTCTATTCTCTATTGTGTTTACCTTTAATCTTTCATTTCTTCCTCTTGCTTTGGATTTAGTTTGCTCTTCTTTTTCTATTTCCTTAAGGCAGAAGATTAGGTTATTGATTTGAGATTTTTCTAATTTTAATGTAGGTTTTTTTAGCTACAGATTTCCCTCTGAGCACTGTTTTCTCTGCATCCCATATGTTTTGGTAGGTTGTGTTTTTCTTTTTATTTATTCCAAAGTGTTCTTTAACTTTTCTTGTGGTTTCTTCTCTGCTCCATTAGTTATTTAGAACAACGGTGTTTAATTTCTGCATTTGTGAATTCTCTAATTTTTCTAATTATATTCCATTATGATTGGAAAGCATACGTTGTATTTCAACGATTTAAATCTATTGAGACTAGTTTCGTGGCCTAACGTATGTTCTACTCTGGAAAATGATTCTCGTGCACTAGAGAAAAATGTGTATTCTGCTGTTGTTGGATAAAGTGTTCTATAGACGTTCAATTGATTTTTGACCCAATAGAGAGAGCAAAGTCTTTTCAACAAATGGTGGTGGAACAACTATATATATCCATATGGGAAAAAAATGAACTTTTACCTCTCCCTTGTCCTAAGCATAAAAATTAATTCAAGGTAGATCATAAGCTTAATAAAAAAACTAAGGCCTCCAGATATGTAGTAGATAATATAATATATTTACAAATTGGGGGTAGAAAAATTTTTCTAAGGTAAGGCAGTATGCAATAAACACAAAAGAAAATAATGATATATTAGAATTCATTGCAATCAAGAACTTTTGCTCATCAGTAGACACTGGTAAGAAAATGAATAGACAAGACATAGGCTAGGAGGAAATATTTATAAAATATGTATCTAACAGAAAATGCATAATCAAGATATATAAGCAATTCTTTCAGCCCAAAAATAAAAGGACAAATCACTCAATATAAATAAAGTAAAATATTTGACAAATATTCTTCATAAGATGTATATATGTACAAATAGCTAATGAGCACATGCAAAGGTGCTCAACATCAACAGGTAAATGCAAATTAGAGCCATAATGACATACTGATAGAACACTACATACCCACTAAAGTGGCTAAAAATTTTTTAAAAATAGACAATACCAAATGTTAGCAAGCATGTGAAGCCATTGAAATGCTCATATTGCTGATGACATTTAAAGTGCGTCAATCATTTGGGGAAAATGTCTAGCAGTTTCTTATAAAAGCAAATACATGCTGATCTTATGACTCAGAAATATCAATCATAAGTATTTAACCAGGAAAAATATATATCCACAAAAATACTTACACAAGAATATTTTAGTTTTTTTTTAAAATACATTTTATTGCACTTTAGGTTCTGGGGTACATGTGTAGAACATGCAGGATTGTTGCATAGATACATACATGGCAATGTGGTTTGCTGCCTCCATCCCTGTCACCTATATCTGGCATTTCTCCCCATGTTATTCCTCCCTAACTCCCTATCCCCTGCTGTCCGTCCCCTAGTCCCCAAATGTGTAATGCTCCCCTCCCTGTATCCTTGTGTTCTCATTGTTCAACACCCATCTATGAGTGAGAACATGCGGTGTCTGATTTTCTGTTCTACACAAGAATATTTGTAACAACATTATTTATAATAGCCCAAACTGGAAATGGCTCAGGTATCCACCAAGAGGAGAGTAATTAATTAAATAAACCATGGTATATTTATACAAAGTAATACAGCACAGAAATACAAAAGAATGGACTACTGACACACCCAATGGGTTGAACAAATATTTAAAATGTTCTGCTATGTGAAAAGGCCTTACAAAAAATAATGCACATTGCATACTCTATGATTTCACTTATATGAAGTTCTAGAACAGGCAAAATTAATCTATGGTTAAAAAAAATCAGAACCTGATTGTCTCTAGGAGACAGATGTGGGGATTGTCTGGGATAAGCTATGAGACAACTTCAGGCGATGATGGTGCTTCTCTCTGTATTAGTAGGAGTTTGGGTAACATAAGTGTTTGCTTAGGTCTGTCAAAACTCATAGAACAGTACATTTGAGATTTATGCATTTATTGTGTATACATTCTATTTTTCACAAGGAAATATAAAAAATTTTGAACTCTAGTTAATGACATGCATGCTTCAGTTTACATGAAAATGTATCAAAATAAAAGGAATTGATGGATGGATGAATAGAAATATGGAAAAACTGATAAATATATAAGGCAAATGTAGTAAATATTAACTGTAGAATCTACGTAGCTATGAGTGTTCATAGTACAGTTCTTTCAACTTTTCCATGTGTTTGAAAATTTCATAATAACACGTTAAAAAACAAGGGTCTGATAAAAAGAAATAAAATCATGGCTCTCATAATTTTTGTGAAGACCATTCCCATGATTTTAGGAGTTTAATCATCTGTTGTTTCTTAGGGTAAGTGTTTTAAATAATATAAACCTATTATTTCAATTTTTAAAAATGTTTTTTAGTGTCAAGGATAAAGTATTAGGATGCCTCACAAAGACCAAAGTTTGGTGCAAATGACATAACTACCAAGAATATTATGTTTTCTGTCACATGATTTTACACATTCATCAGAAAATGAGAACCATAAGGACATGCAGAAATACTTTCCAAAATCAAATGCAATCATATAATAAGAGCAAAATTGAGAATCCATTTGCTGCTATCTCTCAAGTTGAAATATTCAACCTTCTGGCTTTTGAATGTGATATGCTCATTGATTTAGCATCTGACTGAATGATGAAAGTAGTCTTCAGTGGAAAATCCCTTTATAATTTTGATGTCCATATTCAATCCAGAACCATTTGTCAGAGCCACCAAAAACGTGCTGCCATTCCTGACAAGCTGTGACTGTAAATTCGTATTTTCTAATATGGAGACTATAAAGAGTAAAGAGAGAAATTGACTGGATACAGAACATGGCCTATGGCTCAAGTTATCTGCCAGATGGTAATACAGTCTTAGCTCAGGTTCCCTAGAAGGCAGAGCCTAAGGCAAAGATTACCTGTTAACACTTTATTGGTAGGTGCAATCTCAGGGAATGAAGAGTTAGGGAAAAAGGAGAATTGATTAAGGGAAGGAGAGAGATCAAATGCAAGAGAGTGCATTATTGAGGTGGTCAAATTCCATACCAAATGCAGCTCAGTCACTCATTCTTTCAGAGATGTCATCACTGAAACCATAAGTTATGTGTTCCAGAATAACCCTTGGGAAGGGATGAGTGGGTGAGAGGGATAGAAGAGGGAGAAAGGTTGACACATTTATCTTCTGGTTTCCTTTGCCTCTCCTCTTCCAGTGTTTGAAGACCACCTGAAGCCCTGCTCTCTGTTCATCACCCAGCCCTTCCCAGCACCCAGGGAGACTCCAGAACACCTAGGCATCCACTTCAGCCAGTGCACAAGTGTAGATTCCTCTCCTTGTCCACTGACACCACAGATAGGTGCTGCTTAATGTAGACTTGGTGGCAGTAGCTAACTTTTAGAATCTTGGGGACAGAGTAAGCTGTGGCTAGAGCAGTTTTGGCCAGGAGATTAGTCATATATGGCCATGATGAGAGGGACTGGGTAGAGCTGGGAAAAGTTTACAGTAGGCCTCGTATGGATAAGTTGATAGATTGCAAATGATAAAAAGTTTACATAAAATTGACACATGAAATCTTCATCAATGTTTTAGTTAAAATTTTAGTTTATTATAAATTTTAAAAATAAATCTCTACAAATTTAACCTGCAATTGTCTTTATGTATGAAGAATAGCATTTAAAGGGTACTTGGTGGCCACAGATTGGAGAAATTTAGGTATATATTGAAGTTCTTACAGGTTCAGGTGAAAAAACTCAGTAAGTTATATAATTTATTATATTGTGAGCAGGACAAGGCATTGTTCCATTATTTAGTCATGTGTATTTTAGAACTGTTTCAAGAAGAACAAAGCCAATAATAGTGACCAAAGTATTAAAATGAAGCAAGTAATCTTGTCAATATACCGAAACAGGAAACTTCGTATCCATCAGTTTCACTCTAATATGTCCAGGAGTTAATTTTTACTTATCCCGAGTGCAATTCAGCAGTTGTTGCTTTTTTGTTTGTCTCTATTTGGTAATTAAAGTCTTTCTTTAATTGTGTTAAAATCTCAGTTAACATCTTTTCAACGCTGCCTCTCTGTCCTTCCAATTCTTATTATTTCTTGAGCTTTATACCTATATTTCTCAATCTGTTACCTGACTTCTAAATTCCTCAATATTTTCCTTCTCTTTATCTTTCATTCTACAATTTGGGTATATTTTTTAGTATTATCTTTGTAGCCATTAATTCGCTTTTCAACTGTGTCAGTCTGGTGTTTATTCTGTCTTTTGTGTTCTTCCATTCTTGAAAAGAATGTGTTTGTCATTTTCAGGATTTCTAGCTGGTTGCTTTACTAGCCATCTAGAACTTCTTAACTATTTTTATTTATTGTTTCCTTTATCTATTTAAAATGATCAATATATTTATTTTGAAATGTTTTTTAGATCCTCTATCATATCTACTTCCTCGAAGTTAAACTCCTTTGGACAGGAAGTTATCTTTCGTATCTGTTTTCCTCATGAACTTGGACATTTTACATGCAAGCTCATTCTCTGTGGGGGCTTTGTTATGTTTTTCTCTTTGCACTCAACCTTCTCTATCTAGATGTCACTTGGTGGGCTTCATCAGGACCCCTGTGTTAGGCTCCCTAGTTCAGAAATGGGTCTGGTATTTGGAGTCCCTGAGCTCTTGTGCCATGGTACTGTATCTTTAATCACCCAACCACTCAGCTTGATGCCATCCACAGACTGACGCAGCAATTAAATTTTTTTCAGCCTCTGTTCACTGAAAACGCCTTATCCCAGAATGTTTTCCATACTGTGAATCATGAGTAGGTATGGCTGATCCTTTTTTCTTGGGAATGAACCCTAGGCTGCCTTGGCTTCCATTCTGGAAGTCCAGTAGGACCAAAGTTTTAAGTCCTTGGATATTTCTGCAAGAAATATTTGCCATACTTTCAGTGATACATGTTTTAAAATTATTTGAATAGAAATATATTATTAATCACTTTTTTTGCATTTAAAATATGAATGTGTATATTTGCATGGAGTTCTGTGACCAAACATCTCAATATATTGAGTGAAGTTCAAAATATAACAAAGTGACATTATTCTGATCAGAAATATGCTAGATTATTAGACATGTAATTTTTGTTAACTTTTTAATTTTATTTTAGGATGGAGTCTCACTCACTCTGTCACCTAGGCTGGAGTGCAGTGGCATGATGTTGGCTTACTGCAATCTTTGCCTCCTGGGTTCAAACCATCCTCCTGCCTCAGCCTTCTGAGTAGTTGGGGTTAGAGGTGCCCACCACCACACCTGGCTAATTTTTGTTTTTTTAATAGATGTTGGGTTTCACCATTTTGGCCAGGCTGGTCTTGAACTCTTGAGCTCAAGTGATCCACCTGCCTTGGCCTCCCAAAGTGCTGGGATTATGGCTGTTAGCTTTTAAAATATGCATATTTTTAAAATAAGAGGTTAACTTTTAGGATTAAACCCAAAGGCAGTTAGTTATTAAGGCATGTGAAAAAAAATTGGCCTTTGGGAAATTTATCATAACATTACTTATAAACAAACAAACAAAAAATAAATAACTAAATGATCAAAAAAAGAGGATTAATTAAATAGATGGTGCTACATGTACAAGAGGAATCTTCATAGTCATTAAATATAATTACATAGATGTATATTTTGACAGGAAAATACTTTTACCATGTATTAAGTGGAAAAACAGTTTATAAAACATTCATTCAGCATAATCTCATGTGTATTTACTGAAAGGGGATAGAGTAAAATATTGACAGTAGTAACCACAAGATGGTGGATATGTAGGTGATTTAAAATTTTCCTTTCCTTAATTTGCCTGTATCATTTCTTAGTTATTTTCTGTTTAGCTAACTTTCAAGTTTTCCTTGTTAGATATTTTATTCTCTAAATTTCTATTCTTTATCTCATAAATGGAAATAAGTTTCCCGTAAGATTGTAATGGGGATTGAATGAGATAATTTATACCCAGTAAGCCTTCTAGCACATCATCCAACCAACAGATAAATGCTTTGCAAATGGACTGATGATAAGTATTTCGTATGTTTATAGAATAGAGTACGTAAGGGGTTGAAAAAAATTAAATATTCTGATGGAGTATAAAGAATGCAACTAAAAAGTGACAGAAGAGAAGAAAAAGGGAGAGTGTAGAATAAGATCACTGGCTGTTATATAGGTAATACATGGGAGTGAAACGGTACATTTAAACTGAGGGAGAGATTAAGCAAGTAAAGAGGAGATTAAGGATGGTATAAAAATATTAATATAAATGTAACCACTAGAACAGAAATACAGACCTTCTAAAATACTAAAATAAAATTTTTGAAAAGCAAAGAGGACATGTCAAATTCAGAAATAAAATCAGTACATAAACATAATACACCCAATAATTGCAAATAACATGATATGACAGAACCGAGACTAAGGATTATATTTATGTGAATCAATATGAATCCCAGCATTAAAGAGGCCAACGCAAGTGGATCACTTGAGCTCAGGAATTCAAGACCTGCATGGGCAACAAGGTGAAACCTCATTTCAACAAAAAATTTAGCTAGGCATGGTGCCATGCACCTATAGTGTCAGCTATTAAGAGGCTGAGGCTGGAGGATCACTTGAGCCTGGAAGTCCAGGCTGCAGTAAGCCATGATTCTACCTCTGCACTCCAGCCTGGGCAACAGAGTGAGACCCTGTCTATTTATAAAATAGCTTTCAAATCTGCATATAAGGTAAAATTCAACTCCATACTGTGTAAAAGACACACTCAAAATTAAGAGATGTAACAAGGTGAACATAAAGGGATGGTCAGAGACTAACAGACAAATGGAAACAGTAAGAAATCAGGTGATACAATCTCAATATCAAAGTAGGCTTCAAGGCAAAAGCAGTAAATGAGGTAAAGGCTCTATATTAAAGCCACATTACACAATGAAGATATAATGGGTTTGAATATCTATTTTGTTATAAAACAAAAAGTACAAGAATGTGAGGGGAAATAGAAACACACCAAGAATTGAAAACTTTATAACAGTACCTAGGTCAAGTGGATAAAATATAGGTGTGACACAAAATATCTAATCTACTAATAGCATAGATAAACGAGGTCAAGTGGATAAAATATAGGTAGGACACAAAATATCTAATCTACCAATAACATAGATCTTTTGGAGATATATGTAATATTGTACCCTGATAATAGAGAATATGCTTTCTTCTCAAGTATGGATTGGAATGTCAATACAAGTGATTGTATACTAGGGCACAAAATAGATTCCATAAAATAGAAATATTGCAAACCACACTTACTAATCATAATGCAATTAAGAAATTTAAAGGAGATCATAATGATAAAAGCAAAGCAGAACATCAGAACAGAAAATCAGTAGATCAAATTAAGGAATTAAAACCCTGGTTCTTTGAAAAAAATCAGCAAAACAGCAAAACTGCTAGACAATCAGATCAAGGAAACAGGGAGAAAATGAAAATATGTAAAGAAATGACAAGCTGACTTTACTGATATAGAGGACTTTTTTAAAAAAATCATGAGACTGCCTTGCACACCTTTATGCAAGTAAATGTGACAAACTAGAGGAAACATACTAGGCCAGTATAATTCAGCAAACTGACCTCAGTGACCACATAAAGCTTAAAAAGACCAATTTCCACAGAAGCAAGAAAGAAAAAGTTATCAAAGAACTGTTTCCTAAAGAAGCACAAGTCCAGATATTTTTTTGCAGGTAATTCTACCGATCTTTTAGAAACTGGATAGACTCAAAGTCCCCTAGATTATTTCAGACTGTAGAAAACGAAGAACAGTTTCAAATGGTTTTTGTGAAGCAAGTACAATATTGATAGCTAAGTGTGATAAAGATAACACAAATAAATTACAGACAGTATCACCTGTAAATATTGATTAAAAACTTTTGAACAAAATATCTGCAAAAGACTCCTACATTACATTAAGAAAATAATATAACTTATTGTAGTTTATACCAGGAATGCAAGGTTGGTTCAATACTAGATAATCTATTAATATAATTCACCATATTAAATATCTCTAAAAAGAAAAACAGTATAATTATCTCCATAGATTTTTTTTTTAAATTTTAGAGACAGGGTCTCACCGTGTTGCCCAAGCTAGAGTGCAGTGGCTATTCACAGGCATGATCATTGTTCATTATAATCTTAAACTCTTGGCCTTAAGTGATACTCCTGCCTCGGCCTTCTGAGTAGTTGAGATTGCGGGCATGTACTACTGAACCTGGCCTTCCATAGATTTTGAAAAGCATTTGATATAATTAAACACATATGTCCAATAAAAAACATCTTGAGAGAATAAGAATGATTAGATAGTTCTTCAACATGTGTGTACGTGTGTGTGTATTTACTTAGAGTGACTGTTCACACATTTCACTACTAAAATATCAATGGGGTTGATTATGAGGTGTTGCTTCAGACACTCCTGAGAGTTTCACATGATAAACAGCGTACTTATCATATGACCTTTCTAAGATCAAAATTCCAAGATATAATTGGCCCAAGCATTCTGGATAATGGACTGTGGATTTCTTTTGCTGCTGCTTTCAACATTACTAATAGTTCTACTATGTAAGCCCCCAAATAGCACCAGGCAACAAATACATTGCAACATATTTAATAATAAAGAATTGGAGGCAACTAAAATTTGTAACATAAAATAGATGGAATAAAGGAAATATGTGTTATCATTTGTGATAACTCTGTAACAACATGAAAAAAATTACTTCTACCATACTGTTAAACAGAAGAAAAAAAACAGAAAATAAAAGATTTAATTAGGTTAGAATTTAAAACTACTATTTTTAGTAATATGAATGATATGGACTGAGGTGGCATATAGAAAAGTAAAAATGAGTGACTTGTGGAAATGGTAAGATCTTATGTAATTATTTTTCCTAATTCAATTTTCTGCATGTTATAAAACTATTTAGGAATTAGTTAGAATGATACTGAATTCAAGGTTGTCTAATTATCACCAAGGGCATTGTCCTTGACTTGTTCTTTATGCATGATATGAATGTATCCAATTATCATATCACATGTACCCCCCAAATATGTATATCTATTATGTATCAATAAAAATAATATTTTTTTAATTACATATAATTTAGTAATCTGAGAACCTTGTCCATTTGACACATAGCAGACTGATTTGATGTAAAATTGTAAAAGAAGAGATTATCTTGTCAAAACTTCCCCGTCTTCCTGGTCAGTCTTACACTCGCCCTCTCAGCAAAATGGATTCAAGCACCTGGATTAGGCCCACCCCCACCTTTGTTAGATCTGAGGCAAGAATGTCAACTGAGGTCCATATGTAACACATCTAAATGTTTAAAAAGATTATTTCACAACAGTTAAACGTGTTTTGACAGATAATGAGAGAACTTAGAAGCATATGGAAATTAATGGTTTATATATGACTGATAATAAGAAAATTACTAAAGACAACCAAATTTAATTATTGCACATGTCTCGGAGATCTGTTGATGGGATTTCAGTGCTTGGAAGAGTAACAAAATATTGACACTAATATACATTTTACAAATTTTTATGTATCAATTCCATAAAATTTATTTTTCTGGTCAAATCATTAATTATGGGTTATAATCAAGATTTTGATTTAAATTGTGTTCTATGATAGCGATGATCTAAATGATTTAAAAATAAATGTATATTCAATCATACAAAATGTGAAAACATTTTATCAAAACAAAAATGAAATTGATGTAAAAATGGCAAAAACTAGCATCCAAACAAATCCTTCCCTAAAGCAGACCTCAGAGTCGCAGTGCCTGTGATGGTAGGCATCCTGACCTGCAGTGACTGGATAACATGAGCTTGCTCCTCCCAGTCTGTCAGAGGCACTGGGAGCCCAGTAATGTGGGCTGTAGACTTCCCTACTTAGTTTACATCAGCTGTCTTTGAAGTGTTTCTTACCAGCCCAAGAAAAGCATGAAATCAGTTTAGCAGAGAGAAATAAACAGATGGACAGAGTCATTTATTTTGAGGGGAACTCTGTGCTGTTTGAATTAAAGTAATGAGCACTTTAAGATGCAGTGAAGCTGTTTTTACATTTCATTTGAGTAATTCAAGATGTAAACAGAGCCTCATGGCGGATGAGCAATACCACACTTTTTCAGCTTCTGAATATTCTAATAAAGGATTGGGAAAGGAAACATCCTTCCTCTCAGAGGGAGTAATAATAATAATGATGGTGATGCTGTCACCAACAGCATCTTCTTTTTGAGCACTGTCACGTGCAAGCCTTATGCAAGGCACTTTTATGTACATCATCTTTAACTCTCACCATAATTTTGCAAATCCCTACTTAAAGAGGAGGAAACTGAGTCTGAGAAGTAAAAAAAAACTTATTAAGGGCAAAGAGCTTGTAAGTGATGGAACTGGAATCTGAACCCACTCCCCTATGATTCTAAAACACTTTCTCACTCTTTCCGACATTCCACAGACTGAGGAAGCTTCCTGTCTTCCATTCATCCATTGGTTGCTTTGCTTGTATTCGAATTTAATTGCTGTCGTACTGATGCTCTGTAGTTAAAGGAAAAAGCAAAGCAGTGGTCTGTATTCTGGCCCAGACTTCAACAGCTATTAGTATGGGATATTCAGCAGGTTACTAAATGTCTCTGAGATTCACTTTCCCCGTACATAAAAGGAGGATAATGATATGTTACCTACCAAAGGTAGTGAATAGAAAGGCATTTTTTGTCGGGGATAGAGTGGTTGCTAGGACAAAAGTATGCCAACTATGTAACAAGCTATTCACATAGTAGTAATTACAGAATAGCATAGTTGAGAATAGTACAATATGGTATATCATAGAATAGAATATAGTAGTAGAGGTTTTTATTGACTAGACTAATATAGGGTCGTATAAATAATAGCAAGGTAACCTCCGTGCAGTGCTCTTTGCCTGTAACATTAAATTGCTGGGAAGTCAGTTGTTTTAAAATGTGTATTTTTAAAAATAGATTCATATATCAGATAACAATACTTGCCATTTGATCTCTAAGAATTTGCATATATAATATGCGTTAGACTCTATAGTAAGAACAGGATCAGAAAGCAAGAGGAGGGGAGATAAGAGAAAGTATCATATTCTCTAAAAACCAATTCTAAAGCTCTCCTTGCTTTAAGTAACTGTATCCTTGTCCTACTGTCACAGCATTTTGGGTACCAGCTATCACCCCTGCTACATAAGCCTAAGAGGTCAATCTTCAGAACCTTGACTGGTGCCATGATACAACTCTGTGAGGTTATATCACTGGGCTGCTGACTGCCTTATTCACCTCTGTGTCCCTGGTACCTAGCATAGCACTAAGGGCAAAGCAGTCACTCAATAAATGTTTGCTAAATGAATTGAATGCATAATGAAATGCTCTGCATCCATCAAACAAATTATCAAAGTGCATTTGTGACATGGGAATAAATTTGTTATTTATAATTGAAAAATTATTACACAAAAAATGTAATATCTTTTTTTGGTAACAGTTATGCTTAAGCACAGAGAAACATGAATATTCATATATTATCTATAGAAAAATACCTAGAAGAGAGACAAAATATTGACAGTGATTATCTTTGGATGGTGAGCTTTTAGATATTATTACATTTTATTTCATCATCCTCATTTTCTTATTTTAGACAATAACCATGTCTGACTTCTAATAAAATGTATGGTATTAGAAGGAAAAACCTCTTCTTTCCATTATCAATGTCACACATGTCAATAGCCTTGGGTGCCTGGCAATGGGAGAGTCTGCACTGTTATAAACTGGTGAAGTGTTGTTGCTGCTATTTCCAGGATTCAGTAATGAGGGGAAAGAGGGTGACTCTGTTCAACAGCAATAAAGTTTTACTCAACCTTTGAGTTGGTTAGTTGGATTTTCAAATCTGCATAGGAGTGTGTATAGGGGATTCATAGTTTTAGGCTCTTGCTCAGGGCGAAGCTCCAATAAAGAATAACTGGATTTGAAGACTCAAATTTGCTTGGCTCCTCAGTTACCATTGACTTAATGGGAGAATCCAGTTAGCAGACTGATGTGGAGAACAGAATGCAGATCAGGTTTAAGGATAACTGGTTATGTGAACTTGAGCATGCTTTTTAACTTCTCTGAACCAGTTTCTTTACTGGCATAATAAGGAGATTGGAGCATGTGATCAAAGATTTTCTGGGAATATATGTTTTGGGATTCTCTTTCCACCATGACATTCCCTTGGGGCCTGACTTCTTCAAACAAAAAGTCAAAAGTGATTGTTTTTGAGGACATGTGACTGTTTTCACCCAAAGTCATTGGCTCTCTAGGATCAAAAAGTTGTTCCTACCTTGGGAACAGGCTTCTATACCTCCAGCCTGGGCTCAGCCAGAGGCCAGCATCTTCACATAAAAATTCCTGAAAAGATTCTCAATGTAAACGGTCATAAAGGAAAAGAAAGATACAGAGCAAATGGTGACAGAGATCCACTTTGGGAGGGGGGATGATAAAGATATCCACAGAAAGAGGCTGTGGAAGGTTGATTTCTTAAGACTCAAAGACCTCTATTCTGTTAATAGCTGCTAATGTAGATCTCAGGGACAGTGGGGACAATGGGCATTATGCAGCTTCTCCAAATACTTGGTCTGTATGTGTGAGTACTAAATAAGGTAACATATATTAAGTGCTTAGTATAGGGACTAACAACTAGAAGAGACCAGTAAATGGTGGCTCTGATTATTGTAACTTGTAAATGTGGTCTGCACTCTTTTTTCCTTCATCACATTTACGATTTTATTTCTGCTTCCTGCGCTGCTGTACAGACTTTCAACCTTTTCCCCTATTCTTTTCCTATATCAAATACTCGACCTTCATCTTTGTATGTAGTTTTTGCTCCAGAGACAGCATTATACTTGGAGGCCAGTGGGCTCTAACTGGTTAACCTGGAGCAGAAAGTATACAGTGTCAATATTTAGAGTGGCACTATTTGACCGACGGTGGTTTTTTCCCTTCTCAGAGTAATTACTCTTTGTTTGGATTCTCGGTTTTCATAAAAGAAACTTGGCTTGCTAGCTATTACATATACCAAATGAAGCCTAAGCTTGTGTAAATGTTGAATAATGAATTAAAATAAAATTGCTGCTAGTGACAGGCCTTCCATGACTTAGTGCAGTTTTGGAGGCAAAAAGCCCCCTATGTCAGTTTCCATGCCGGAGAACATTAGAGTTGCCACATAGCAACAACCTCATCAGAGTTTCATTTGGCTGAATGATAGAGACAGCTTTAGAGATAAGCAGGGGCTTTTGAGTCCTTCCTTCCTGAAAATACAGGTGGTCCAAAGGTTGACTTGGGTTGCAGTAACTTTCGTGAAGATAGGGTCCTTGGAGTTGGACTCAGATCTGTGAAGCTCAACTGCTGAGTACTGAAAGCACATTTGGAAATAATTATATCTTTCAGAAGAAAAGTCATTGGAGAAATGGGGCAATTTATTTCAGGACACAATCAAAGACTCTTTAGAATTTAGCAAAGAAGCTTTCAAACATACATGTGGGGAGGGACTGGCGAAAGCCACTTTGGCCGACATCAGTCAGAAGGCATTTAAAGGCCCTATGTCCTTAAATTTGGTTCTATTCTGTAAGACCCATCCAATCTCCATTGCAGATCACTAAGGAAGAAAAAGTAAGTGTCACATGACGGTAGTCCAAGTGAATGTGATTTTAGTTCTTAGGCAAGTAAAGAGAAAGGTTGGAGATGAACCTATAGAAGAAAAGTGATATGGAGAAATGGGGCAATTTATTTCGGGTGTAGTCGAGTATATACTTATTCTAATTGAAATTAAGAAAGAGTTTGATGCTAATATGTAGACAAGTATTCCTTGACTGGATTAATTAGTTGTTTTTTTTAAAGAACAAAGACCTTTGCTAAAAGGATTAATATGTTTCTTTTTGACCCCAGACCTATGCCTGTTTCCAAAGCCTCAAGGTCCTTCAACCTCTGCCAAAGCCATTTTTTACCATCAACCAAAGCAGGTGAATCAGGAACTGAACTAATTCAGCTCAGTTCAACTTGGCAAATATTAATTGTGCATATTTTACTCTACTAGAAATGGGGGAGACACAGATGTAGTATTTACTCCCAAGTAGTTCACAGTCCAATAGGAAAAGGACCTGCCATCAACAATAAGCTTATCTCTGTGAAGTTCCTGAAAAGTTAGAAGTAGCCCCAAGTTACCACAGCGGCATAAACAAGGGCCTGTGAGGAAGTGCCTGCCCTGGAATTTCTGGTTAAAAGAGGTTAAGGTACAGCAATCTAATTGCATGTGCTAGAAATGGGGCAGGATGGGTGGGTGGCAGGTGGGGTTGACAGACCTAGCAAATAAAACTACAGAACACCAAGGTAAATTTGCTGTTCATAAAAACAACAGATAGATTTTTAGCGTAAGTGTGTCCAATGCAATAGTCTAAATTATTTTTTTTCTGAAATTCAAATTTACTGGGAATTCTGTATTTTATATGGTGGGCCTAGGAGTTGGAGTGCAGTTTTACTAGCTTAGCATTTTACAAAAGACTGAGACAATGTCAAGGCTAGGAAAAGCTTTGTAGAGGGAAGAACTCAGGGGCTGGCTTTTGCAGACTGAAATGAGAATCTAAGCCCTTGGAATCAACGTGTGATCTACAGACAAGCAACGCCAGCATCACCTGAGAGCTTGCTGGAAATGCAGACTCCCAGGCATCACCCCAGACCTGCAAACCCAGAATCTGCATTTTTACAAGATGTCCAGATGATTCATACGTACATTAGTGTTTGAGAAGCCCTGGTCTAGGTGGAAAAGAAAGAGGAGTAAATAAAAGAAATGACATGTGCACATGTATGCATACTCAAAACAGTGCAGTAGTCTCATGAAAAATCAATCACTTATTTTTATCTTATTTTTAAATTTTTTGAGACAGAGTCTCACACTGTCACCCAGGATGGAGTGCGGTGGTGCCATCTCAGCTCACTGTAACCTCTGCCTCACGGGTTCAAGTGATTCTCCTATGTCAGCCTCCTACGTAGCTGGGACTACAGGTGGCCCCCATCATGCCCAGCTAATTTTTATATTTTAGTAGAGATGGGGTTTCACCATGTTGGCCAGGATGGTCTCGATCTGTTGACCTTGTGATCTCCCGCCTCTGCATCTGAAAGTGCTGGGATTATAGGCGTGAGCCACCACGACTGGCCCTCAGTGACTTATTTTATCCTTTATCATACATAGCACAGACAGCACTATCTCATACTTCATTATTATTATTTCTTGCATAAATATTCTTCTATCCATTATAGGAAGCAAAAAGGCCAACATTATTCTTATTTAGCAGGAGTTATATCCCGGCGAATGGTCAGAAATTTAAAGACATAAAACTTAGTTACAACCTACTAGGTTATTTTCATTCATGTTCAATTAAGGGTTTAGTGTACAGTGGGCTATGCTTCTTATGTACGGAATCCTGACATGCATTAGTGATTCCTCCACATTTTATGGTTTCTCTTCATGTGCATAATTCAACCATGCATTCATGGTTCCTCTGCATTCTGCAAATGGAGAAACGAATGCCTTGAGGGTTGAGTGACTTCTAAGATTCAAAGGCAGAATTCTAGCCCAAAAATGTCTTCCTCAAACTCTACATTTTTTGCCCATTGCCTTTAAGAGGTAACTGTGAACAAAGTGAGAAAGGTTTAACGTTTTAAAAAACTTTTAGAAAATTCAGGTTAAACAAACGTTGCTACAGATTTCTAGGCATTTTAGGCAGCACTTTTTTGTTGTTTTGTTTTGGTTTTATGGGTGGGAGGCAGCATTAACTTGCTAATTGCCTCAACTGTACATTCTTGCATGTATATACAATGGTGGGTCTTATTATTGGCCTAACAACTTCTTTTCTCTTCTCTTATCTAAATTTTGGCCCAACCTCAAGGCTCACCTAAGACTGTTTCTCTTTGTTCTTCCTTAAAAGGCTTTCTCACACTACCTTAACTCACTGGGATCCCCATTCCAGGCCCTTCTTCCAATTCTTTCTTATTGATCCTGCCTGTGGCTTTCAACTTTCCCTTGAGCAGTGGACTCTTAAAAAACAAAACAAACAAAGAAAAAACTGACATCTTATATAAGCCCAATTTGAAGAGACCTAGAGCTCTAGAATGCCCTATCTACCCCAGACTCACCTCCTCTCTCCTCTCCCAAAGCTCCCTTAGACACATGGGGAACACTGGGAGGAGACTGATCTGTGCCACTTGTATTGCTGTCTTAAGTTGTTCTTGTATCTTTGTCTATCTTCCTAAGTAAATGAAAGCACTTTGAGGGTGGAGAATGTTGATTATCATGGCTACCACCTCATCCAAATCCCAAAATGGGGCTCCTGTACTTCTGAGCTCAAGAGGGCAGACTTATTTGAAGGCCAACCCTGAAAAACCTAGAATTATGGTCATTTTCTACTTTGGTGTCTTTCCTCATGATTCCTAGCACAGTGCCTTCCACATAAAATATGCTTAATCAATTCTGTACATGCTGATTAATTGGCTGCTCTTGGAGTTAAGTGGATCATTTTAATCGTGTTCGCTGAAATATATTTATTTAAATTGTATAAATTGACTGCACTCTTTATAATAGTGTGTTAGTGAGTCGTGTTTTTAAAATTTATAAATAGTGGAAATAAGAACAACGTACATGCAGACAGCAAAAGAGCTACCATCTGATTTATAGGCTGTCGTTCTTCTTTGGAAATTAAAATATTTAGTCAGATAAAATGTATTACAAAGATTTAAATTCTCGGAAGAACTTTTTGTTTGGATATTCTCCTTCCTTCAGCATTGAGAAGTTTATTCCACTACCTTAAGAATTAAATCCATAAAGCAGGTAATCATTTAAATTAAAACATTGCCGAAAATTCTGATGAGCATATGGAATGGTTTCTTCACTGCAAATGGAGTCTCTGTCACATAGAAAATTATAGCTTCTTCAAAGTCCAAGAGAGATGACTAGAATGCTTATTCCACCATTCATCCATTCATTCACCAAATATTTATTGATCAACTTATACATGCCAGGCACTATGCTAAATACAAGTGGTTATACACTAAGACACTGTATGCACTACTCCAAAACCTCATGTTCTGCAAAATCACACACTTAAAAAATAACAGGACTTCGAAGAAAAATAAGGTTGGAATAGATCACTCAAAACTTGAGCTGTTTTAGAACCAGAGCACTAACATAAGCAACAAAAAACAATAAGGGTTCTAAAACTTGTAACATAGTTAAAAAGACATGTTAAATTTTTAAATGATAAATACTATAGTAAATATTTATCAGATAATGTAAATATTTATTAGATAAGTAGTTGTTAAAAAGAGATTGGTTGCTTGGTAGAAGTGGATGTGAGATGCAAGGGAGGGTGGGGGCCAGAGGTCGCTGAGACATGGAGGGGGTGCCATAGATGGGAGGACTGTGTTCCAGCACTTCCAGGACAGCGTGGAGACACAGTCAAGAGGAAGAGCAAGGTGTAGCAGCGTAGGTTTCTTTCAAATGAACCTTAAGAGCAGGATTTTGGTGCAAGTAGTTTACTGGGAGGTAATCTAGAGGAAGCCCAGTGAGATAGTGGAAAAAGGAGCAGGGCAGGGAGGAAAGTCTCTTCACTTTATTACGTGGCATCAATGTACATGTTACTACTGGGGGCAACTGGGATTGGGCCCAAGTGGGATGTGTCTGGCTGCAGATCACCCCTGGGGCCTTAATTCCTTAGCAGTTCTTTTCCTATGTACAGGCCATGCAATTTCTCTTGGATGTCAAAGAAACATTCTCAGAGAGATGCAGACGGTGACTTGTAGGTTCTGGAAACTTCTACAAGTGATCTTGGAGAAGTAGGTAGGCTTGGAGGATCCAGCAGGGAAACTTAGAAGGTCTGCTGGTGGGCAAATGAGGACTGTATACGGTGAGGTAAATGGGCATTGGGTTCAGTATTATATTTGTTCATGGCTTGCTGGCATCAGCTTTGTTTGTTTGCATCGGCTGCTGTTTGGTGGAACCAAACTCTGCAGTGTTAGCACATATTGCCTAGGAACCAGGGAAACTTCCAAGTTGTGCTTGTATCGTATCCCTATTTATGACTGGGTATGGGAATACCACCTTTTTTTCTCTTTTTCCTTTTCTTTTAGAGACAGCGTCTCATTCTGTCACCCATACTAGAGTGCAGTGGCACACTAATGGCTCACTACTGTCTTGAAATCTTGGGCTCAAGCAATCCTCCCATTTAGCTTCCAGAGTAGCTGGGACTACAGGCATGCACCACCATACCCAGCCATTTTTTTTTAAATGTATTTGTAGAGACAACATCTCACTCTGTTGCCCAGGCTGGTCTCAAAATCCTGGCCTCAAGCAATCCGTCTTACTTGGTGCTGGGATTATAGATTTGAGCCACTCCCAACGTGCTGGGATTATATTTGAGCCACCATAACCAGCAGGAATACTACCCTTGAATAAACTACTGAACGGCCCTTGATTGCAGGAATCTTCCAGTCTAGTGGGAGAAACAGGAACTTAGATTTCAGTGAAGTGCTATGGCCGAATATGTTACAAAATACACCACATCCCCAATCCAGCTCTGGGCATCAGAGAAGAGACACTGAAATCCTGAAGGTATGAGCAACAGGTAAGTTGGTAGGTGAGAGGAGAAGCCTAGGGAGATAAATGTGTAAGAATACAGAGTGAACTTCTGATGGTGAAGTCATTGCCCTACTCCCTACAAATCAGCAAAGACCCCTGGATTCTGAGAGTTTAGTGTAAGAAAACGGGGAACATGAGGACTCAAATTTGGGTCCTCAGAGAAAAAAATTTAAGCCCTAAGGTAGGTGCTCAAATTGATCCTCGCCTCATGCAGAGCCTGGCTGGCTGCAAGCACTGGATAAATAATAAATGCCAGCCCCTTCTGTCTCTAGGATCAGCGTCCTGCCTTGACCTTGCTTATCAGATCAGGTAGGAAACCGAGGTCCTCCTTACCACATGTGGTCATTACATTTCCCATGGCGTTTTTCACAAGAGGCCCTGGCTGCTTCCCTGGCTATTCTCCAGGTAGGTAATTATCTTGCCTCCTGTTCTAACTCCCTTGTGGTTTCAGTTGTAGGAGAGAGCCTTCTTCATTCCCACGTGATTGGCTGCTGGTACTGAGGTTTCATTCCGGAAATCTGTTACCTTCTGCCCCGGAGCTTGGCTGGCATTCAGGGGTGGGAGAGGATGTTTGAGGACAACTTGGCTAGGTCTATACTTACTAAGAGAAGTGGAGAATTGGGACTAATTTCCTGATACATTGAGCACCAAATGTAATTATTTATCATATGACCTCGTTTTCAAAAAATATGAAAACCTGGAATGTTCAGGGAAATGAAAAACTTTCTAATTCAAGATTACCGACATAAAACGTGTATTCTTCAGCCTCACCACCAGAGTACGCTGTTTTGGCAAAGTGGCCGGTCATCATGATGGTCAAATTTGCTGAAGATGACACACCTGAGGACAGACTATCTGTACTCAGACTGTTCCAAAACATCTGTATATCTGAATCTATCTGTCTGTCTATCTATCTATCTATCATAATTGCATTGTAATCATTTTCCACCTTCTGCATGCATTATTAGTGAGTAGCTGTCAGCATGCAGATCTTGGTGATGCTGTTCCAGGCAGTTTCATCAGGCAACTAATAGTTTCTGAGTTGGTTTTGCCGTTGCATGTCCCTAACACAGGAGATGTACAATGACAGTCCCTCCCCTCTGCCCTCAGTTCACTTCCCATCTGTGACACAGCTTAAGAGGACCAGTTCTTAAAACAGGACTAACTTTAAATTCTAACACCACTACTGCTGCATTCCTGAGCAAGTTAATGTTGCAAACCCACAGTTTCTTCATTTATAAAATGGGGATAAGAAAATTGGTACCTAACTATTACTAATTTAACAGGATAATAAATTCCATGAGATATTGAAGTGAAAGTGTACAGTGTCTGGTGCATAACAGATTCAACACAGTTCAATACGTGTTTGTGATCATTAATAAAAGAAAACTCCCAACACAAACGCCAAACATGACTGCACTGCTAAGTGAAGAAATGCCCAGTCTTGCCATTCTGTTCTCCCCAGCAGCTCAGAGATGAGCTGGTGCTCTGTGGAAATGTAAGATGGTTATTGGTGGGTGCGGTGGCTCACCCCTGTAATCCCAGCACTTTGGGAGGCCAAGGTGGGTGAATCATGAGGTCAGGAGTTTAAAACCAGCCTGGCCAACATGGTGAAACCCCATGTCTACTAAACATACAAAAGTTAGCTGGGTATAGTGGTGGTCACCTGTAATCCCAGCTACTCAGGAGGCTGAGGCAGAAGAATCATTTAAACCTGGGAGGCGGAGGTAGCAGTGAGCAGAGATCACGCCACTGCTTCAGCCTTGACAACAGTGTAAGACTTTGTCTCAAAAAAAAAAAATCTATATATAGATAGATAGATAGATAGATAGACAGATAGATAGATAGATGGATGATGGTTGTTAAGAACAGTGGCTTTGTGGTCTGCCAAACTGGGTTAGAATCTCAACTTTGTTACTTATCAGCTCTGTGACACTAGGTAAGTTAAATGACCTCTCCAATCCTTGTTTCCTCATGGTAAAATGGAATAGTTGTAGGATAAAATACAGTCACTATAGGGTCACACAGAACTTGCCACATAGAAAGCACTGAATGAATAATAGGCATTACTATTAGGAGCCACTCAAAATGCAGTTATTTTTAATCTTTATCACCTGAAAATGTCAGTTATTCAATATTTATCAAAGGCTCAGTTGAAAGATACTGTCCATGGAGGTCTCATGAAGGGTAATAGTCCCTCCCTCTCAGCCAGGGAACAGGCTGCTTCATCCTGATGCAGAAGGAGGCTTTTACTGACTTTATCTTTGGCCCTCTGCTCCTGGTGAGCATTGGAACTCACACAAGTTATCATATGCATGAAAATCACTGTTGGGTTTAAGCAGGGATAATGTTGAAATCAAGACCACTCCTTCAAACAGTATTCCTGTGTGAAAACCTGCAGACAGAAAGTCCCTCATACTTCAGTTCCTTGAAAGCCCAGACCACTTCAAGTTCAACTTGCAATGTAAAAACTTTTAATTTTGAAATAATTATAAATTCACAGTAAGTTGCAAAGATTGAACAGAGAGGTCCCATGTACCTGTCGCCATTTCCCCCTATGGTTATATTTTACATAACTGTACCACAATATCAGAACCAGAAAATTTAAATTATCCTTAGTGGCTTTAATGAAACGTATAGCATACCCAACTGATATTAACCCTGACTTTTTTTTTTTCTTTTTACAATCTTCTCTTCATTTTCTCTTTATTTTGTTTTCCTCTTCTGTTTATTTTGTTTTTAATTCAAATCCTTTTAGGAACAAGATTAGGAATCAATTAAGAAATCAAATGAAATATTCTTGTCCTACTAACATTATGCTTTATAGAGTTTGGAATATTGTTCAAATTAGGTGAATTCATAGCCAGAAAGATGTATAAATTTGAAATGTCTTCTCTCTGTATTGCAGACTCTTACCAGAGCATTTTGGCATAAAGAAATTGGGTAGCCCAATTTAGTTACCTAATTGACTAAAACTTGCGATTTTTAATGATCAAATTCGAATACTACTATGACTGTACTATGATAATAACAGGTAACAGCTTTGAACATCTGTCACCTGCCAGACACTGTGCAGAGCA
This sequence comes from Sapajus apella, assembly GCF_009761245.1. Classification (NCBI taxonomy): domain Eukaryota; kingdom Metazoa; phylum Chordata; class Mammalia; order Primates; family Cebidae; genus Sapajus; species Sapajus apella. The sequence continues at coordinate 4,173,234 of NW_022436977.1, read as the reverse complement.
ATTCAGAAGCATATTTAATTCAGTCTCTTATAATTCAGTCTTATCAGTTAATACTTTCCCAGGATATTTAAGTTACAGATGAGGAGACTGAGGCTCAGAGAGGCTATATGCCTAGAGTTTACACAGCTAATAGATGACAGGTTTGCCAGAAGACCTCTACTATGGCACATGGAGCTATATTCACATTTATACTGGTATTTTAGTTTCAGCAAAATGATAATATCTGTCATAATTAATTACAGCAAAATGACATTATCTGTGACATGCTGTGAACTTGATTTTGGTTATGAGGATTTATTTAATCTATAACTTTTATATGAAATAAAACCGTTATGGATCTGTACTTTATTTTATGTTTGTATATTTTAGGCATCATTTTGAAAATAGTTGAAGTTAATATTAGGGAGATTTTTTTTTTTCCACTGGCAAGGTGTTTCTCAGGTTTGGGAAATATTGATACAAAGAAATTTTATCTTTTATCTGTTTTATCTTTTAATCTTAAGTCTACAAGATCTATAACCACTGAGAGGAAAAAGAGATCCCATTGGGATGGGCTAGAAAAAGTGGGATTTGAACTAGCTTTGAAAGAGGTGTGAAATTCAGAATAATATCTAGCTGCAACACTCACCACCTAAGTGATTTTGGATAGATTTGTCTCACCTGGGTGGCTAGAAGGGTGCTCTTCCTTCCTCAAGATTCCGAGTGGAGCCCTTCAAAAGCTGAGAACTCGGTTAAAAGAGGACAGCTTTCCAAATAAGGGAGAATCTGTCTTCAGTAAGAAAATAAGTTTCAGATAAGGGGAGGTGAGAGAAAAACCCCTTTGCTAGAGGAGTCCCAGGCACGCAACAGGAAATGAGTAGAACACATTGAAGTCCTTAAACACCAGGCTGATAGAGCCAGGGCCCACAGTGAGAGTCAATGAAGAGGAAATAGAATTAGAACCAAAATGAGAACCACACAGTGGAGGGCTCTGAACATGGAATAAGGAGGAAGAAGCCAAACAGTAGGGAGCCACTGTAAATTTCTGAGTAGGAGATTGGTATCAGATAGGTTGTGTTTAATATCAATGCAGAGAATGACTAAAAGAAGGGAAAGCTTGCTGGACTAGAAAGAACATGGGTTGTATTCACCAGAGTGGAGCTTAAACAAGTGGAATAAGGCGTGTGGTAACAAGCCTCCTTCATTCCCAGGGAATGGGGACTCTGATATCAAGGAGTAACTGAAGGGCACTAGTGAACTCAGACCAATTATGTCTAGAGTCTCAACTTCCCTGATGGCTTCCTACATTTTGGTTAGATCTATACACATAATGGAGAGACCTTAATATTTTTCCCTTGTCCTGCTGGCAAAGCTTGTGCATACGATATCCCACTGGGACCAAAAACCGCATTGAGATTCCACAAGCACATTTTTGACAATGCTGGGCAATAGCACATTCAAAAAGACTCTTCCCAGGATAGCTACTGCAATCAACTTTCTCACTTTGGGTTTCCGTAGTAAAGAACTTGTCTGAAGGTCTCATGCAGAGAATTCAATTTATATCATCCAAATAGGTGAAACATGAAGTGTACCTTGCTAGCTCCTGGGGTTGGTAGCAGTCCCATGTTTACCTTCACTGTTTTCTGGTTTCTGGGAGCTAATGAATTGAAATTCATGTTACAATTAAAAACCATTAACAGCAAACATCAGAAATAAGAAGCAATTAGTTAATGTATTATTTCAGGCTCTACTACACTTCAGCTATCAAGGGCAATTATTCATTTGCAGTAAAATTTGTTTTATCCATTATTAAAAGCTTAAGTGTCTACCGATAATTGAATATATGTTTGGATTTGCTTGAATTCTACTTTAGAAAACAATACCATGACAATATTTCCTGATCTAATATCTAAAATTATGACATGGGGTCTAAAGCTAAATATATTAACTTTCCATCTCCCTAAAACGCTACTCTACAAATTTTTTTTATGGATTCTTTACATTAATCCGACCATAATTTTTAAAAAATCTGTTCTGTTCAGGACACTATGTTCAAAGCTATAGCATAGCTGAAATGCAGTTATTATCCTTCATGAGTTTCACTTATTCTCAATGGATGTAGTTAACTAGTCATTAATAATGACAACAATATGGCTAGACATTTATCCCAGCACCATTTATTGAATAAGGAATCCTTTCCCCATTGCTTGTTTTTGTAAGAGTTGTCAAAAATCAGATAATGGTAGGTGTTCAGCTTTATTTCTGGGTTCTTTGTTCTGTTCCCTTGGTTTATGCGTCTGTTTTTGTACCAGTAACATACTGTTTTAGTTACTGTAGCCCTGTAGTATAGTTTGAAGTTGAGTAGTGTGATGCTTCCAACTTTGTTCTTTTTGCTTAGTATTGTCTTGACTATTCAGGCTATGTTTTAGCCCCATATGAATTTTAAAACAGTTTTCTCTAGTTCTGTGAAGAATATCAGTGGTAGTTTAATAGAAATAGCACTGAATCTGTAAATTGCTTTGGGCAGTGTAGCCATTTTAACAATATTGATTATTCCTATCTATGAGCATGGAATGTTTTTCCATATGTTTGTGTCATCTCTGATTTCTTTGAGCAGTGGTTTGTAGTTCTCCTTGTAGAGATCTTTCACCTCCCTAGTTAGCTGTATTCCTAGGTATTTTATTCTTTTTGTGGCAGTTGTGAATGGGAATTCATTCCTGACTCGGCTCTCAGCTTGACTGTTGTCCTGTGCAGGGACATGGATAGAGTTGGAGGCCATTAACCTTAAAAAACTGACACAGGAATAGAAAACCAAATACTGCATGCTATCACTTACAAGTGGGAGCTAAATGAAGAGAACACATGGAAATGCAGAGAGGAACAACACACACTGGGGCATTTCGGAGGGTGGAGGGTAGGAGGACAGAGAGGATCAGGAAAAATAACTAATGGGAACTAGGCTTAATTCCTGGCTGATGAAAGAATCTGTACAACAAATTCTCATAACACAAGTTTATCTATATAACAAACCTGCACTTGTACCCTTAAACTTAAAACAAAAGTTAAAAAAATGACAATAGTAACAATACCTGTCTATACTTTAAAAAAAATATATAAGAGCTTTCACACATAAAATTTTACCTTTTAATCTTCCATTTAATATTCAAGGAAAATCTTTGAAATAATAGGTAGGTAGAGGCATGACTAGCTACATTAAATAAGAAAAAAGAGTTTAGCCAGGGAGATTTAATAACTTACTCAAAGTCACAAAGTTAGTGATGGAAGTAGAACTAATATTGAATTTCCAGATACGTGATCAAGTACTCCATTTACCTACTGACTGAATTTTTAGTTATATCACACTAGCATGTCTCCCATATACTATGGAAGAAGCACCCTGTAATGGTAAGGCAATTTGTATGTAGGGATCTTTGAAGCAGAAATAGCAAATCTCTGTTTGAGAAAATTTCTGGCATTATATCAAATTCAGATGGGTATATTGAGCTAAACTGGATAGTACCTTTCCATTCCAAACAAGATAAATTATGAATAGAATGTTTAAAACTTTAAACAATATATACCTAACTATGAAAGTAAGAAATGAAAATGCCCAGATGCCATAAATGAGGAGGAAACTAAAAACTAAACTCATGAGAAGTTGAAGATGGAGAGGTGTGATCTATCAGGAACTGCTAGGTGCCCTGCAGTTCCTAGCAGTTCCTGAACTCAAGCAGCTGGCTCTGGGAAACTGGTTCCTGCCCTGAGAAACTCATATCTGTGGCCTGAGAACTGGCATGGTGGCACACAGTCATCCCAGACTGTGAATGAAAAGCATTTTCTCCAGGAAGCAACTGGAATCCTATGCTCAGTACTGGGTGCTGTATGCTGGTGGGGGCCAAATTCATATTTCCTAAGAGGCACAAGGGTTTAACTTCAAAACTCCTTGAGAGTAACTCTTCTAAGAAACCATAATTAAGATGTTCTAATGCTACAATTTTAAAAGAATCATGAGAATACAGAACACGGTATTTTCCAGCCAGAAGAGGGGAAAATGGGAGTGAAAAAGACCTTTCAAAACCTAAAACTAAAAATTAAAAAATCTTAAAAGGAGAAATAAGACCTTAAAAGTTAGCTAGAAAACATACAATGTTATAGTCTAAATATATGAGTTACAAGTGGCCTAAATACAGTGGTTAAACACAAAGATTGTCAAATTAGTAAAAAAAAAAAAAAAAAAAAAATTGAAAATATCAAAAATCAAAGGGCACAAAAAAATGAAAATAAAAGAATAAATGAACAAATGTGAATACATAATTATATGTTACATATATATACACACATATCTATGTGTATATATAGTGTGTATATATATATATATATATATCTCAAGAAAGTTCTAATCCAATAAAGGCTAGAGAGCTTTATTAAAAACTGACAGAAGACATTTTAAGACCAAAAGCAATATTAGTGATAAATATGTTACCCATATAATGATAAAAATATAATTTACTAGAGAGTTAACAACAATTTTTAATTTGAACACCAAAAATAACAAGGTAAAAATTAACAGGAGTACAAGAAATTGTAATTTTCATAATCTAATAGATTTCAGTATGTAACTTACTTTAATGATACCTCTAGAACCTAGAATTTAGTAAGAATATAGAATATTTGAATAATATTCAACATGCTTGATAGAATGGGTGGAAATAGAATGTTATATCCAACAATTGAAGAATACACATTCTTCTAATACATCCCATAAACTCCTAATAAATTCCAAATTCCTAAGAAATCCCAAAGAAATGCTATCATACAGATCATATTTCTCAACAAAGTGCAAATAACTTAAAAATCACTAAGAAAAAGAAAAATTAATCCCAAATATTTTATAAATGAAAATTTCATTTCTAAATAATTCATAGGTCAAGGAATAAATCATATTAAACAATTAAAAATATTGAGAACCCAATACTAATGGAACCATAATATACAAAAACTCATGGGATGAAGCTGCAGGAGCGTATGTACAAGAACTTTGTATCTTAAATGCTTTTATTAAAAACATTGAAAATCAATAAGCCAAAATTTACTCTCAAAAAAATTAGAAAATAGAGTGAAATAAAATAATGTGTAATATGATTTCCATTCTTGTCTATGAAGGAAAAGATCACCCAACATTATCCCTACCACTAAGAATAACTAAACAACCTGGGCAAAACTTAAAACTGAACTGTTTTAAGGCAGTAGAGATCAACCAAGTTCGCTAGGATTTGAGAGCTTAAGATCCCAAAAAGAAGGGAAGTGCATTGCAGGGAACCTCACATTTGTTCCCATTTGTTACTCTGAGCGGTTTTACTGATTTGTGGAATAAGGAAAAGAAGTGGAAATAATCAGCACGAGGCTTGTGACAGTCTTATGTAGGTGAAGAGAGAGAAGTTAAGAGTTTGGAAGGCCAACACCGGCAGAACTCCAGAAGCCCAGATCTCAAAGAAGTAGGAACTGCAAAGGAGTCAGCCTGAAATTCTCCATGCAATTTTCCGTATAGCTATTTGTCAAGTCTTCAGCTGCATGTGAACAGGGCAAGGTGCCAAGAAAGTAAGCAGAAAGAAGCTACTGTAAAGTGAAAGAACTTGAATAGAGTCTTTGGTTGGAGAAAAAGAGTTTGGAGCTGGGCAGCTACCAGTGTGGAGCAGCCCGAGGAAACACCCCAGGCTTTCGGCTGAGACACCTGAGGGGTATGTTCTAGGAATCACAGCTTGCCTTACAAGCAAAAGCAAATTGAAATTAAAGACTCCTTTCTGCCAAAAATATCTGAAGCCAGCCTCACCTGGATCAAGGTGACCTCCCTATATTTTATTCAACTGCCAGGAAAAGAATTAAGTATTCTCTGTAGAAAGATAACATCATCTAGATCCTTCACAATTTTTATTGTTATGTGCAATGTCGAACATTCATTCAATTAAAAATCACTATGCAAGTATAGAAATAAGACCATATGACCAAAAACAATGTTAAAAATAAAACAGGCAATAGAAATAGTCCCACAGGTGGTTACAATATGATTTCATGCTCCGGAAAATAGAGGAAAAGACAAAGCCTTTTATCAGCTGATGCATCAGGGTTTATAAAAAAGGGATCAAATAGAAATTTTAGAGATAGAAATATAATAATTGATATCAACAATTTCATATTGGCTTAATAGTGGGTTAGACACAGTAAAAGAAAGGATTAGTGAAGATAAGTAAAACAAATCTCATAGAAGTTCAATATACAAAAATACACTGTATTCCTACACATCTGTAGTACCTAGAGGATATAAAGCATATCATTGAAATTGGCAAAAAAGGTATCTAGCAAGAAATCTAAAACAAATAAGTACATGACCTTTATGGAGATATTTATAAAGACTTAAATAATTTGAGAGGTTTTTCGTATTTATGGATTACATCAGGGCTTCCCAAACTATAATATGCATATGAAACACATAACATCTGAGGCTCAAGATTTTGCATTTCTAACAAATTTTCAGCTGATGTCCATGTTGCTCGTTTATAAACCAACTTTGAGTATCAAGAATTTAGAATCCTCAATATCATAAAGATGTAGGTTCTACAAAATTTACACTAATATTTCAATGAGATTTGAATGAAAACCGACAAATTCTTTCACAGAACTTTATAAGCTGGTTCTAAAATCTGTATGATAGAGGCTGGGTGCCAAGGTTCACACCTGTAATCCCTGCACTTTTGGAGGCTGAGGCAAGTGGATCACTTGAGGCCAGGAGTTCAAGATGAGCCTGGCCAACATGGTGAAACCCAGTCTCTACTAAAAATACAAAAATTAGCTGGGCATTGTAGCACATGCCTGTAATCCCAGCTACTCTGGAAGCTGAGGAACAACAACAATCGCTTGAACCCAGGAGGCAGAGGTTGCAGTGAACCAAGATGGTACCACTGCACTTCAGCCTGGGCAACAGAGCAATACTCTGTCTCCCAAAAATGCCCAAAAAAACACTATACAAATAATAGGCCAGGCACAATGGCTCACGTCTGTAATCCCAGCACTTTGGGAGGCTGAGGTATGTGGATCACGAGGTCAAGAAAGCGAGACCATACTGGCCAACATGGTGAAACCTTATCTCTGCTAAAAATACAAAAATTAGCTGGGCATGGTGGAGCGCCTGTAATCCTAGCTACTCAGGAGGCTGAGGCAGGACAATCGCTTGAACCCAGGAGGCAGAGGCTGCAGTGAGCTGAGGTCACGCCATTGCACTCCAGCCTAGTAACAGAGTGAGACTCTGTCTCAAAAAACAAACAAACAAACAAATTTTAAAAAATGGAAGATGGCTAAATAGGAGCAGCTCTGGAGTGCAGTTCCCAGCGAGAATGCAGAAGGTGAGTGATCACCTCATTTCCAAATGAGTTTTTACTGCCCACAGACCAGGAGATTCCTGGGCGGAAAAGCACTGCAAGTTGCCAGCATGGCTGTTTCAGCTGGCACAGTGGGTCTCTACACAAAAACTCACACAAATCTGGGTGGCTGTTTCAACTGGTGCCTGAAATGCCTCAGAGACAGAGTCATCCATTCAACTGAAAAAAAGGGGGCTGAAACAGGGAGCCAGGTGATGTGGCTCAGCAGGTCCCACCCCCACAAAGACCAACAATCTGAAATGCTCTGGATTGAGAGTTTCACAGCAAACACAGCTGGACCTAGGATGGTCCAGCTCTGTAGGGGGAAGGGTGTCTGCCATCACTGAGGCAGTACACCATTACCAAGGCAGTCTGCCATTATTGAGGCAGTCTGCCATTACCGAAGTAGACTGCCATTACTGAGGCAGTCCTAACTATACTTTTATAAACAAAACTGCAAGGAAGTTCACAAAGCAGCTGGGCAGAGCCCACGGCAGCTCAGCAACGCCTCTGCTGGCAAACTGTGATTAGGCTATTTCCTCGCTGGGCAGGGCATCTCTGAAAAAAGGCAACAGCATGTAAGAACTTATAAATAAAGCCCCACCTTCCCAGGACAGAGCACCTGGGGAAAAAAGGCGGTTATGAGTTCCACTGTAGCAGACTTAAATGTACCTGCCCAGCAGCTCTGAATGGAACAACAGAGCTCACAGCTCAGCACTTGAGCTCCTATTAAGGGATGGACTGTCTCCTCAAGCAGCTGCCCAACCCAGTATATCCAAAGAGACACCTCATAAAGGAGAGTTTAGGCTGACATCTGGCAGGTAACCTTCTAGGACAAAGATAACAGAAGAAGAAACTGGCAGCAACCCTTATGGTTCTACAGCCAATGCAGGTGATCCCCAGGCAAGGAGGGTCTGGAGTGGACCTCCAGTAGTCCTACAGCAGAGGGGCCTGTTAGAAGGAAAATGAAAAAACAGAAATAAATAACTTCATCATTAACAAAAAGGACATCCACTCAGAGAACCCATCCGGAAGTCATTAACTACAAAGACCAAAGGTAGATAAATCCATGAAGATGGGAAGAAACAAGTGCAAAAAGGATGAAAACACCCAAACCAGAATACCTCTCTTCCTCCAGGGGATCACAACTCCTCACAAGCAAGGGAACAAGGCTGGATGGAGAATGAGTCTGATGAATTGACAGAAACAGGCTTCAGAAAGTGGGTAATAACAAACTTCCCTGAGCTAAAAGAACATGTTATAATCCAATGCAAAGAAACTAAGAGCCTTGAAAAAAGGTTTGATGAAATGCTAACAAGAATAAACAGCTTAGGGAAGAATATAAATGAATTGATGGAGCTGAAAAACACAACACGAGAACTTTGCAAAGCATACAAAGGCTTCAATAGCTGAATTGACCAAGCAGAAGAAAGGATATCAGAGATTGAAGATCAACTCAATGAAATAAAATGAGAAGGCAAGATTAGAGAAAAAAGAGTAAAAAGAAACGAACAAAGCCTCCAAGAAATATGGGATTATGTGAAAAGACCTAATCTACATTTGATAGGTGTACCTGAATGGATGGAGAGAATGAATCCAAACTGGAAAATACTCTTTAGGATATTATCCAGGAGAACTTCCCCAACCTAGCAAGGCAGGCCAATATTCAAGTCCAGGAAATACAGAAAACACCACAAAGGTACTCCTCAAGAAGAGCAGCTCCAAGGCACATAATTGTCAGATTCACCAGGGTTGAAATGAAGGAAAAAATACTAAGGGCAGCCAGAGAGAAAGGTAGGGTTACCCACAAAGGGAAGCCCATCAGACTCACAGTGGATCTCTCGGCAGAAACCCTACAAGCCAGGAGAGAATGGGGACCAATATTCAACATCCTTAAAGAAAAGAACTTTCAACCTAGAATTTCATATCCAGCCAAACTAAGCTTCATAAGTGAAGGAGAAATAAAATCCTTCATGAATAAGCAATTGTTCAGAGATTTCATCACCACCAGGCCTGCCTTACAAGAGCTCCTAAAAGAAGCACTAAAAATAGAAAGGAACAACCAGTACCAGCCACTCCAAAAATGTACCAAATGGTAAAAAACATCGACACAATGAAGAAACTGCATTAACTAATGGGCAAAACAACCAGCTAGCATCAAAATAGCAGGATCAAATTCACACAAAACAATATTAACCTTAAATATAAATGGGCTAAATGCCCCAATCAAAAGACACAGACTGGCAGATTGGATAAAAAGTCAAAACCCATCAGTGTGCTGTATCCAAGAAACAAATCTCATGTGTAAGGACACACATAGGCTCAAAATAAAGGGATGGAGGAAGATTTACCAAGCAAATGGAGAGCAAAAAAAGCAGGAGTTGCAATCCTAGTCTCTGATAAAATCAATTTTAAACCTTCAAAGATCAAAAGAGACAAAGAAGGGCATTACATAATGGTAAAAGGATCAGTGCAACAAGAAGAGCTAACAATCATATATATATATATATATATACACACACACACACGTATATATGTATATATACACACACACATATATGTATATATACACACACACACATATATGTATATATACACACACACACATATATATGTATATATATACACACACACATATATATGTATATATATACATATATATATACACGCACCCAATACAGGAGCACCCAGATACATAAAGTAAGTTCTTAATGGCTACAAAGAGACTTAGACTCCCACACAATAATAGTGGGAGGCTTTAACACTCCACTGTCAATATTAGATCAAGGAGACAGAAAATTAACAAGGATATCCAGGACTTGAACTCAGATCTGGACCAAGCAAACCTAATAGACATTTACAGAACTCTCTACCCCAAATCCAAAGAATATACATTCTTCTCAGCACCACATCACATCTACTTTAAAATTGACCACATAATTGAAAGTAAATCACTCCTCAGCAAATGCAAAAGAACGGAAATCATAACAAACGGTCTCCCAGACCACAGTGCAAACAAATTAGAACTCAGAATTCAGAAACTAACTCAGAACCATACAACTGCATGGAAACTGAACAACTGACTCTTGAATGTTGACTGGATAAACAATGAAATGAAGGCAGAAATAAAGATGTTCTTTGAAACCAATGAGAATGAAGACACAATGTACCAGAATCTCTGGGACACATTTAAAGCAGTGTCTAGAGGAAAATATATAGCAATAAATGCCCACAGGAGAAGCAAGGAAAGATCTAAAATCAACACCCTATCATCAAAATTGAAAGAGCTAGAGGAGCAAGATCAAAAAAAAAAAAAAATCTCAAAAGCTAGCAGAAGACAAGAAATAACTAAGATCAGAGCAGAACTGAAAGAGATAGAGACACAAAAAAAAACCCTTCAAAAAATAAAAAAATCCAGGAGCTGTTTTTCAAAAAATATCAACAAAATAGACCAGTAGCCAGATTAATAAAAAAAGAGAAGAATCAAAAAGATGCAATAAAAAACGATAAAGGGGATATCACCACTGATTCCACAGAAATATAAACTACCATCAGAGATTACTACAAACAACTCTATGCACTTAAACCAGTAAACCTGGAAGAAACGGATAAATTCTTGGACACTTGCATCCTCCCAGGCCTACACCAGGAAGAAGTCAATACCCTGAATAGACCAATAACAAGGGCCGAAGTTGAGGCAGCAATTCATAGCCTACCAACCAAAAAAAATTCAGGTCCAGATGGGTTCACAGCTGAATTCTACCAGACATATAAAGAGGAGCTGGTACCTCTCCTTCTGAAACTATTCCAAACAATTCAAAAAGAGGGAATCCTTCCCAAATCATTTTATGAGACCAACATCAAGTAGGCTTCATCCCGGGAATGCAAGGCTGGTTCAACATATGCAACTCTATAAACGTAATTCATCACATAAACAGAACAAAAGACAAAAACCACATGATTGTCTCAATAGTGCAGAGAAGGCCTTTGACAAAATTTAGCAGCTCTTTATGCTAAAAACTCTCAATAAACTAGGTATCGATGGAACGTATCCCAAAATAATAAAAGTTATTTATGATAAACCCACAGCCAGTATCATACTGAGTGGGCAAAAACTGGAAGCATTCCCTCTGAAATCTGGCACAACAAGGATGCCCTCTCTCACCACTCCTATTCAATATAGTATTGGGAGTTCTAGCCACAGCAATCAGGCAAGAAAAAAAAAAAAGTAAAGGATATTCAATTAGGAAAGGAGAAAGTTAAATTGTCTCTATTTGCAGACTACATGATTGTATATTTAGAAGACCCCATCGTCTCGGCACAAAATCTCCTGAAACTGAGAAGCAACTTCAGCAAAGTCTCAGGATACAAAATCAATGTGCAGAAATCACAGCATTCCCATACACCAATAACAAACTTAAAGAGAGCCAAATCAAGAATGAACTAACATTCACAATTGCTACAAAGAGAATAAAATACCTAGGAATACAACTAACAAAGGATGTAAAGGACCTCTTCAATGAGAACTACAAACCACTGCTCAGGGAAATAAGAGAGGACACAAACAGATGGAAAAACATTCCATGCTCATGGTTAGGAAGAATCAATATTGTGCAAATGGCCATAATGTCCAAAGTAATTTATAGATTCAACGCTATCACCACCAAGCTACCAATGACCTTCTTCACAGAACTGGAAAAAACTGCCTTAAACTTCATATGGAAGCAAAAGAGAGCCCGCATAGCCAAGTCAATTCTAAGCAAAAAGAACAAAGCGGGGGGCATCACACTACCAGACTTCAAACTATACTACAAGGCTACAGTAATCAGAACAGCATGGTACTGGTACCAAAACAGAGATATAGACCAATGGAACAGAACAGAGGTCTTGGAGGCAACACAACATATCTACAACCATCTGGTCTTTAACAAACCAGACAAAAACAAGCAATGGGGAAAGGATTCCCTGTTCAATAAATGGGGTTGGGAAAGCTGGCTAGCCATGTGCAGAAAGCAGAAACTGGACCCCTTCCTGACACCTTACACGAAAATTAACTCCAGATAGATTAAAGACTTAAACATAAGACCTAACACCATAAAAACCCTAGAAGAAAATCTAGGCAAAACCATTCAGGACGTAGGTGTAGGCAAGGACTTCATGACCAAAACACCAAAAGCATTGACAACAAAAGCCAAAATAGACAAATGGGACCTAATCAAACTCCACAGCTTCTGCACAGCAAAAGAAACAATCATTAGAGTGAATCGGCAACCAACAGATTGGGAAAAAATTTTTGCAGTTTACCCATCTGACAAAGGGCTGATATCCAAAATTTACAAAGAACTAAAGCAGATTTACAAGAAAAAAACTAACAAGCCCATTCAAAAGTGGGCAAAGGATATGAACAGACACTTTACAAAAGAAGACATACAGGAGGCCAACAAACATATGAAAAAATGCTCATCATCACTGGTCATAAGAGAAATGCAAATCAAAACTACATTGAGATACCATCTCACGCCAGTAAGAATGGTGAACATTAAAAAATCTGGAGACAGCAGATGCTGGAGAGGATGTGGAGAAGTAGGAACACTTTTGCACTGTTGGTGGGAGTGTAAATTAGTTCAACCATTGTGGAAGACGGTGTGGCTCTTTCTCAAGGACCTAGAAATAGAAATTCCATTTGACCCAGCAATCCCATTACTGGGTATATATCCAAAGGATTACAAATCGTTCTACTATAAGGACACGTGTACACGAATGTTCATTGCAGCACTGTTTACAATAGCAAGGACCTGGAACCAACCCAAATGCCCATCGACGATAGATTGGATAGGGAAAATGTGGCACATATACACCATGGAATATTATGCAGCCATCAAAAACGATGAGTTTGTGTCCTTTGTGGGGACATGGATGAACCTGGAAACCATCATTCTCAGCAAACTGACAGAGGAGCAGAAGATCAAACACTGCATGTTCTCACTCATAGGCGGGTGTTGAACGATGGGAGCACATGGACACAGGGAGGGGAGCACTACACACTGGGGCCAGTTGGGGGGAAATAGGGGAGGGACGGTGGGGGGTGGGGAGCTGGGGAGGGATAGCAGGGGGAGAAATGCCAGATGTAGGTGATGGGGAGGAAGGCAGCAAATCACACTGCCACGTGTGTTCCTATGCAACAATTTTGCATGTTCTTCACATGTACCCCAAAACCTAAAATGCAATAAAATAAATAAATGGGAAAAAAAATAAAAAATAAAAATGGGAGTTTTGCTACGTAAGCTCTCTTTGCCTGCTGTCATCCATGTAAGATTGTGACTTCTGCTATGATTGTGAAGCCTCCCCAGCCATGTGTAACTGTAAGATTCAATTAAACCTCTTTCTTTTGTAAACTGCCCAGTCTTGGATATGTCTTTATTGGCAGCATGAAAACAGACTAATACACTTGTAAAGTTTGTTTTTCTGTGCCTGGCTTATTTCTTCTAATATAATTACCTCCAGCTCCATCCATGTTGTTGCATGCAAATGACAGAATTTCATTCTTTTTATGAACAAATAGTACTCCACTGTGTATATATACCACACCTTCTTTATCCAATCATCTGATAATGAACACTTAGGTTGTTTCCAAATATTACCTATTGTGAATAGTGCTACAATAAATGTGGTAGTGCAGATATCTTTTCAATATACTAATGTCCTTTCTTTTGAGTATATACCTCTTGCAGTGGTATTTCTGGATTGGAACCTCAAAACTGTTTTCCATAATGGCTGTACAAATTTACATTTCCACCCGCAGTGTACAAGGGTTCCCCTTTCTCCACATCCTCACCAGCGTTTTTATTGCCTGCCTTTTGGATAAAAGCCATTTTAACTGGACTGAGATAATCTCTCATTGTAGTTTTGATCTGCATTTCTCTGATGATCAGTGATGTTGAACACCTTTTCATATATCTGTTTTCCATGTGAATGTCTTCTTTTAAGAAATGTCTATTTAGATCTTTCAGCCATTTTAAAATTAGATTATTAGATTATTTTTCCTATAGAGTTGTTTCAGCTCCTTATGTATTTGGGTTGTTAATTTCCTGTCAAATGGGCAGTTTGCAAATATTTGTCTCCCATTCTGCGGTTTGTCTGTTTTTTATTTGTTTGTTTTTCTTTCTTTTTTTTTTTTTTTGAGATGGAGTCTCACTCTGTCATCAGGCTGGAGTTCAGTAGTGCAATCTTGGCTTGCTGCAACCTCTACCTCCCAGGTTCAAGTGATTCTCTTCCCTCAGCCTCCCAAGTAGCTGGGACTACAGGCATGTGTCACCACATCCAGCTAATTTTTTATATTTTTAGTAGAGACAGGGTTTCACCATATTGGCAAAGTTGGTCTCAATCTCCTGACCTTGTGATCCTCCTGCCTTGACCTCCCAAAGTGCTGGGATTATAGGCCTGAGCCACTGCACCTGTCCTGGTTTGCCTCTTTACTTTGTTGAATGTTTCCTTTGCTGTGCAGGAGCTTTTCAAGAAATTTTAAAAACTAAAATCATATCAAGTATATTCTCAGGCTACAGTGGAATAAAACTAGAAATTAATAATGAGGAAGTTCAGAAACTGTATAAATACGTGAAAATTAAACAATATGTTCAAAATGACCATTTGGTCAAGGAAGACATTAAAAAATACATTAGAAAACTTCTTAAAACAAATGAAAATCAAAACACAACATACTAAAGCTTATGGGATACAGCAAAAGCAGTGCTAAGAGAGAAACTTATAGCAGTAAACACCTACATCAAAAAAGTAGAAAGATTTTAAATAAACAATCTACTGGTTCACTTCAAGGAACTAGATCAAGAAGAAATCAAACCTAAAATTAGTAGAAGAAAAGATATAATAAGAATTAGAGCAGAACTAAATGAAATGGAGACAAAAAAGACAAAGGATCAATGAAATGAAAAGTTGATTTTTGAAAAGATTAACAAAATCAATAAACTGCTAGCTAGACTAACCAAGAAAAAAAGAAAGAAGATTCAAATAAACAAAATCAGAAATGAAAAAGGACCCATTATAACCGATACCACAGAAATATAAAAGATCACCAGAGATTATTATTGACAACTATACTCTAACAAACTGGAAAACCTAGAGGAAACCAGGGTAACTCCTGGGCACACACAACCTACCAAAGTTCAACCAGGAAGAAACAGAAAATCTGAACAGACCAATAATTAGTAATGAGATTGAATCAGTAATAAAAAAATCTCCCCACAAAGAAAAGTACAAAAATTCAGGACTGAATAGCTTCACGCTGAATTCTTCCAAACTTGCAAAGAACAAACTCTAATTCTCCTCAAACTATCCCAAAAAACTAGTGAAGAGATAATTCTCTCTAATGTATTCTATGAGGTCAATAATTACCCTGATACCAAAATGAAAGAAAGGTGGAAAAGAAAGAAAATTACAGGCCAATATTTCTGATGAATGTAAATACAAAAATCCTCAACAAAATGCTGGCAAACTGAATCTAACAGCATATTAAAAAGATAATGCATCATGATCAAGTGGGATTTAACCCAAGGATGCATGGATGATTTGATGTATGCAAATCAATAATATGATACATCCAACATAACAAAGTATAAAAACCATATAATCATCTCAATAGATGAAGAAAAGCATTTACTAAGATTCAACAACCCTTCATGAGAAAAACTCTCAACAAAATAGGCATAGAAGGAAATATCTCCATACAATACAGGTCATATATAATAAACCCACAGTTAATATCATACTGAATGGAGAAAAGCTGAAAGCCTTTTCTTCATAAACTGGAACAACTTCTATTCAAAATAGCACTAGATGTCTTAGCCCAAGCAACTGGGTAAGAAAACGAAATAAAGGACACCTAAACTGGAAAAGAGGAAGTCAAATTATCCATCATTTCAAACTATATAATATTATATCTAGGAAAACATATAGATCCTCCAAGAAACTCTGAGGTCTGATAAATAAATTCAGTAAAATTGCAGGATACCAAAGCAACATATAAAAAATAAGTAGCATTTCTATACAACAATAACGAAAGAGCAAAGAAAGAAATCAAGAAGGCAATCCCATTTAAAATAGCTATAAAAATACATAGGAATAAATTTAACCAAAGAGGAAGACTTTGGTTAAATATAAGGAAATAACCATACTACCCAGAGCAATCTACAGATTCAATATAATTCTTATCAAAATACCAATGTCATTTTTTACAGAAATAGAAAAACAATCCTATTTTTTTTGTGGAACCAAAAAAGAGCTTTACTAGCCAAAGAAATCCTGAGCAAAAAGAAAAAAGTTGGAGACATTACACTATGCAACTTCAAAATATACTACATGGCTGTAATAACCAAAACAGTATGATATTGATATTAAAAATAGACACATAAACCAATGAATAGAATACAGAAACTGAAAATAAATCCATACATTGACAACCAACTGAATTTTACAAAGATGCCAAGAACATACACTAGGGAAAGAATACCCTCTTCAATAAATTCTGCTGGGAAAATCCAATTTCTATATGCAGAAGAATGAAACTGAACCTCTATCTCTCACCATATACGAAAATCAACTCAAGATGATTTAAGATTTAAATGTGAAACCTGGGACTATAAAACTACTAGAAGAAAACAGGGGAAATGCTTCAGGACATTGGCAAGGATTTTTATGGCTAAGACCTTCGAAGTGCAAGCAACAAAATAAAAAATAAACAAATAAGACTATATTTAACGAAAAGGCTTCTCCATAGCACAGGAACCAGTCAACGGGGTGAAGAGACAATCTTCTGAATGGAAGACTATATTTGCAAACTGGTCATTGGACAAAGGACTAATTTCCGGATTATACAAGGAATTCAAAAACTCAGCAGAAAAAAAAAACAAAACAAATAATCCCATTATAAGTGGACAAAGGACATTAATAGACATTTCTCAAAAGAAGGCATTCAGATCAACAAGTATATGAAAAAATGCTCGACATCAGTAATCATCAGAGAACTGCAAATCAAAACTGCAACAAGATATCATCTTACCCCAGTTACAATGGCTATTATGAAAAAGGCAAAAAATAACAGATGCTGACAAGATTGTGGAGAAAAGGGACCCATATATGTCTAGTGAGATTATTAATTAGTGCAGCCGCTATGGAAAAAGAGTGAAGTTTTCTCAAAAACCTAAAAATAGAACTACCACATGATCTAGCAATGTCGTTACTAGATATTTATTCAAAGGAAAAGAAATCTGTACATCAAAGGGATACCTGGAGTCCCATGTTTACGCAGCACTATTCACAATAGCAAAGATATGGAATTGACCTAAGCATCCATCAGCAGATGAGTGGATAAAAAACGTGGCACATTTACATGATGGAACAATAATTGGCCATGAAAAATAATTAAATTGTATCACTTGCAGCAACATGAATAGAACTACAAGTCCTAATGTGAAGTGAAATAAGCCAGGCACAGAAAGACAAATTTTGCATGTTCTCACTCATATGTGGAAGCTACAACATTTTATCTTATGGAAGTAGAGAGTTAAATGAGATACCGAAGGGTGGGAAGAATGTGGGGGTGCCGGGGGAGAGATGAAGACAGGTTGATTAAACGTACCAAACATACAGTTAGATAGAAGGAATACGTTCTAATGTTTGATGGCAGAGTAGGGTAACTATAGCTAACAACAATGCATTGTTGTTTTTTTTTAAAAAAATACTGTATGCTTTAAAATAGCCAGAAGAGTATAAATTAGTACAGTTAATCATCTGTGAAAAATGTGAACATACATCCACCATGGTTCTTACTGTATTTTGTTCAGTCTGAGTTGGCAACTGTAGACTGCCATCTTTTTCCTTCATTGTCACACTTTATGTCCTGCTTTTTACACTTATGGATATGTTATGTTTATCATTTCATACTGCCAACGCAAGATCTACCTCACAACTTTGTGTGGCTGCAGAATACTGTGCTTATGTTCGAAGTCTGGGTTGCTTAAGATTTTTCACAAATACAGACAACCCTGCCATAGATATCCTTTTATACCTTTATTTGGATGCTTATCTGGTTATTTTTTTTTTAGAAGAAATTCCTAGAGATAGTATTGCCAGCTCCAAAGTAGTGTATATGTGTGTGTGTGTGTGTGTGTGTGTGTGTGTGTGTGTGTGTGTGTGT